>NW_015150474.1:1206183-1284971 GCF_000732505.1 Cyprinodon variegatus
CCTTTATAAACAGAGAGCATTAAGCGTCTGTTTGTTCCTTGAGGTTATTAAAAAACAAACTCTATGATTTTTTTCAGGTATTATTTGTCTAAGTTTACTGCAGAACCGCTCCATGAATTACCAACTAGTTTTAAGGTGAAAGGCGCCTGTGTAAACTGACATCAAAATCCAGCTCTTCTTTAGCAAAGAAAAGGCTTTTCTCTGATTTAAAGCTTACACATCGTGAAACGGGTGCTCCTCTCCAAACTCCTTCAGATGTTTCTTCTGTTTTTTGGACAAATTGGTGAAAAGCTGTTTTTTCTGCCGCCGCTTCCCCATGTTGTTATCACACGTGTGAAGCACGCAGCTTCTTCTGTGTTTGTTGTGCTTGAGTTTGCTTCTTCATCGCCCCCTACAGGAGGAGAGGGGTACTACAGGCTTGTTCCTGTCAGGAGGATGATTTGATTAGGCTGTTTATAATCACTTTTGTTTGTATTCTATTGTATTTATTAAGCAGTAGACTTTTTTTATTTAAAGTTAGCGATTTAGAGGCAGAAACAATCTATATGATACTTTGTCCAATATTCTGCTGGGAAGCGATAAATCCTGTCCTTCATCAGTAAGGTGCTTCTTACCCTAACATTGATGCAGAGCATCATGGGAAAAGGATTCTCTAATAGCGGTGGGTTATTTTTAGAAAATACTTCAGCAATGGTTTAGGGATCTATTGGCAAAATAGTTTGGGCTTAGTAGAAAGGGAACTTAATATTCCAGATAAATTGGTCCTAATCATATCCCCATTCTGTGTTTTCTCATTACTGTGCTAGGTGGCTTTAGTCTTATTATTTGTATAACTTTTTTTACAATTAAGAAAAATGATGATTAATAATTCTTAATTTCAGGTGTTTAGAACTGATCCCAGCTAAAGGGTCTCTGTTTCCCCTCATTCCCTTTAAAAAGTGACTATATTTACTTAGTTAAGTTAAGATCTGGGATTTAAATCTAAGATTATAGACCAACTAATCATCTTACAGTGGCTCTTTAAAGGATTGGCAAGTAAACAGTCTTGGCTGTATTTAAGCTATTATTGTCTTAGTGTCTCTAGTGGTTTGGGTTAATCAGTTTGATTGATTGATTGACTTTATTGATCTCACAGTGGAGAAATTTACTCGTTACATCAGCTCAATAGTCCAAAAGAAGAAGGTGCCAAAAGGAGGAAAAGATGCATGGGATATATACAGTATATAGAGTGCTAGGGTTATTGCACAAGGTATTAAATGGGTATTTATATAGATACTTCTATTTATAAAAACACTGTTTTCCCTTATGGTTAAGACCAGAGGTTCCAGTTTATAATTTTCTGATCTATGAACATACACTATATTGCCAAAAGTATTTACTTACCACATTTTTTTAAATCAGGTGTTCCAATCATTTCCATGGCCACAAGTGTATAAAATTAATGATCTAGCCATGCAGACTGTTGTTACATACATTTTTAAAATAATGAATTTCTCAGGAGCTCAGAGAATTCCAACGTGGGACTGTTTTAGGATGCGACCTTTCCAAAAAATCCAGTTTTGAATTTTCCTTGCACCTAAATATTCAACAGTCAACCGTCAGGTGTATCTTAAGAAAATGGAAGTGTTTGGGAACAACAACAACTCAGCAATGACAGAGCCAAATAACGGAGTCGGGTCACAGAAGCTGAAGCCCATAGTAGAAAGAAGTCGGCAATTTTCTGCAAAGTCAATCACTATACAAACATCATGTGGCCTTCAGATTAGCTCAAGAACTGCATGCAGAGAGTTTCATGGAATATGTTTCCATGGTCGAGCAGCTGCACCCTCTACACATCACCAACTGTTATGTAAAGTGTTTGATGCAATGATGTGAGGCACGCCGCCACTGGACTCTAGAGCAGTGAAGACACATTCTCTGGAAGTGAATCTGGATATCTGATGGACGAGTCTGGCTGTGGAAGTGGCCAGGAGAACGGTACTTATCTGACTGCATTGTGCCAAGTGCAAAGCGTGGTTGGGGAAGCATTATGGTTTGGGGTTTATATTTTTACAAGAGCTGGGCTTGGCCCCATACTTCCAGTGAAAGAAACTCGGAGTGCTTCAGCATACAAAGACATTTTGGACAATTCCCTGGTCAATACTTTGTGGGAACAGTTCAGAGCTGGACCCTCTTTCTTCCAACATGAATGTGAACTAGTGAACAAAGTTGTTGATATCAATTGTCATTGACGTAACAGGACAAAAACAACTCCCTTCTAAAGTCACACCCCAACAACAAAGTTTATTAAAGGAAGTAGCTGGCATTCAACTTCCTGTTGGCAGAGGCCTGCGCTAGTGAAAAGCCTAGACTAAGTGCTTCTCAGCTGAAAGCTACGCTGAGTAGCAACCAAAGATAGTCTTGGTGAGATGAAGCTTCATGAGGCAATTTGGACAAATTTCTTCATCAAACAGATTTCATGAATCTCCATGTGAACACGTCACCATCTACTGGCATGACTACAGTTAGCTAATGTTATCTGTGATGTTTGAAATTTTTTTCTTGTTTTCTTTTCTCATTTAAGTGCCTTTGAAGGGCAATGATGAGCAAAATGTAAGGTGTTAGTAATTTGTATTGAAAAATATATATTTTTTCCACAGTTTTTGGTTTAAATCTGCTTGGAAGTTATATTTCCAACAAACCTTTTGTTGAAACAACAGATTTAATTGGGAAGTGTTTTTACCTAATCTGTATTGGTAGATGAGCAAACCAATACAATTGGTTACTTTGGCCAAAATACTGGTTAAGTAGTATAGCAACTTTCAAAAGACATGACTGGGTCTCGAACCAGTAACCCTTTGCCCAATCATAGGCAAACTCTTAAAGCAGACACCACTATAACGACTTCTTGGAGGTCATTTTGATCTTGAGTTTTTACTTATTGCACTGTCCTTGGACAGAAATGAGAGGAAGTTCACTCTTTAGATGACAGGCAACCCCTGACATGGATTATATTAGGAAGCTTTGACACTATGAGCTCCAGCTTTTCTTCTCTAGACAAACCGTTTTCTGGATCTCATGAAATGATGAGAAGGAGGATACATCAGTGAAAGAAAAACATATTCCATTCCTCTGTTTTCTATGTTTGTAGCATCTACAGAACCTTATGGTCTGTCCTGTCCTTCATGTTGTTCTTCAACAGAAGCTCTTAATGTCTGTATAGATTAACTTTCTTGCCAGTTTTGTGGCTATCCTAACAGCTAATTTTTTTATTTTTTTATTTTCTTTAGCTTAATAACATAAAAAACTATTTTTTTTACTCAGATAACTGGTGCTAAATGTTCATGCAAAGATCAACTAAGGCCACCTGTTGGCTTCCCCTGACTTTGCAAGTTATCAGACCATAGAGGATCCGACACAAGGTGTGTGCTAACCTTGATCAATTATTGAACGCCTTCATATCATTTTACAGTCTGTCCATTTTAGCTGTTACCATGACACAGGCACATCTATTATTGAGTGTTTGGGAGCGTAAAAGTTGCACTCAGAGGGTTTTTTTCAGTCCTTGGAGGATTCTTGTGTTGGATAAATGATTGGACCACCAATGACTTGGGCTGAAAGGGCCCCTTTTCTGAATGGGAAGTGATGTGTATAAGTGTGTTCTTGGACTTTGATGGATGGGCCAAAGCTGAAAGAAATGAGTGGTAAAACTGTCCGGTTCAGAGTCGCGTCTGCCAACAGTGGCCGTGTGCTGGCCGAGGTGTTCAAGGATGAAAGGACCTGGTGCAGCTCGGTTTCAGAATCTGCAGACTCGGATGGCACCGGCAGCACAGAGGCAGAGCAGGGAGGTCTGCCTCCGACCAGTGAGGCTAACAGGCACCTGAACGGCCTGGATGCTGCCATGGACGAAAACAACGGTGAGTCCGACGACCTGCTTCTGTATGCCAGTGTCAAGAGGGAGATGCTGTTCAGCAACAAGAGGGTCAATATCTGCAGTAAGAATGGGACCATCCGAGGGGTGAGGAACAAAGTGAGCGCAGGTCAAGTTCTTTTCAACAACCTCTCTAATATGTACTCTGTAAGTTGATCTAACATTATTCTTCTCATTTATGCCCATAAGTTTGTTTAACTCCATATGGAAATTACCTTTTTATTCTTTTATTAAAGGGTCGTCATCAGAGGAGGAGGCCCTGGGAAAAAGAGTGATGATTCATGTCCCCCTAAAACACCTTTGACACTTCTTAAGAGACTTATCTGATGCCAAGAAAGGAGCCACTATTGAGTTATTATTGTGGAATGTAAATTTTTAAACAAGATAAGAGAAATCAGCAGAATCAACTTTAAAAGAAAGTACATCAGTTTTCAACTCTAAGGTCTGTCTGGTTTTCATCAGTTTTTGCTTTCCTACATAAATGTCCAGGATGACATGCATACTATCTGTTTATTAGCAACTGAAAGCTAAAATGGGAAATCTGTAAGGGAATAAAAACAGAAAAACAAAGTAAACCCCAGTTGCTTTATAGAGAAACTTTGGGTTATTCTTTTTCCCAACATTTCAGGCAGCTGGGCTCATGTTTTTACTTTATATCTCCATCTCTCCTCCACAGCTCTTCAACAGTTGGCATCAGGTGTTTGTACTGATGTTTTTTTGTGGCTCTGTGCACCATGACAAAACTTCTCTCATTTGGTCTCATATGTACAGAGGATATTTTTCCTGCTTAATTTTCACCAGTCTTTAAAAAAAACAAAAAAAAAACATTAATATTCTTCTTTTCTGTAGAATTAAGGAGTTCGATTTTTTGTAGAAGTCAGCCGAAGCATATCCAGATACACAGCCTGTGCTCTCCAGATCAGCACAATGACTGCATTTCTGGATAGATAGAGATGTTGACACTGGTAATGAGGAAATGTGTTTAACAGCACCTAATTACAAGTTTCCCTCCTAAAAACCCATGGAAGTATTGAGGCTGTATGTTAATTTATGTTCCAAATATATTGGTTAAAATCCTAAGATACAAAGAAATTCTTGATACTTTTAATCAGAGTAATAAAAGTATTATTTTCTCAAATAAATATTAACCTTATACATCTAACAATCAAACAGTGAGAAAATATTTTATGCTTTCAATGGGCTTTAATGGTTTTTCACTAATAAACCATACATTCATATTGACATATATTAATATTGATAATTGACAGCTGTGTTTTGTTCACTGATGTTTCATTGGACTAATGCTAGAACCTCTTTAAAGGTGTAATTTGTTTTAATACACTCTAATCTATAGATGAAAAGGAAGAATTGTTTTTCGTTTATGAATTCTCCTTATCTTTATGATGCTATCTACAAATATTCATACCTGAAAAGGATTGAGAGATAAACAGATATTCCAGTAATCACCATCTCCACTATCTGAAGAGTCATTATATTGGTCATAATATTAATATTGCTAAATAATAACTCAACATATATTATTTTCTGGAAGTTGAACAATGTATCCACATATTTTGAGTGATATGAATATTTCATAAAAATTGTTATTTCCAAAGACTTTTAAACCTTTTAAAACTTTTGTTTCATTCGGTTATTTTTTAAATGTATCTAAATTCTTCTCAAGGCTTTTCACACAGCAAACAGCTCCGACGTATAACAAGTTGCATTCATCAAATCAGTTTGATCTGATGCAGAGGCTTTTAATCAAAAAACAGAAGGCCTTTTTTGTATTTTACTGTGCTCTTTTGTAAAATGTGACCAGGGAGTCATGAGACTTTGTCATACAGGATCTAGTTGATATGTGAAATGATTTTATAAACATTTTGTAATCATGCTGGATAAATGTAAAAATGTATTTTAGATTGCTTAGAGTTTCCACTGGTTTAGTTTGGTGATTTATTTTCCAAAACACACATTAAGTTCATGTAAACCGATGTTGTCAAAAGGTCTGTTTTAGAAATGCATTGTTTGAATGAGTAATTACAATTAAAATTTGGTATAAAAAATAAAAGAGCAAGAAGATTAAGTTTCTTGTCATTCATTTTAAGCATTCTTTTATAATCAAATTAAAAAGAACCCACCAGTTAAAATACATCGATCAGAATATTTTCTTTACACAGATGGCCAATAAATTCCTGTTTTGATCAAAACATGATAGGAAAATAAGTACAGCTACTAGAAAGACATTTTCAAACTATCGTGTTGAATTTCATTTTGTTCTTTACTGCATTTAGAAAATGTCTAAAAATGTGATCATTCAGCCATTAAATGTCTTTCTCGTTTCTGTATAACCTGTGATAATAGGAGGCTCATTTTGAGGGATTATAAGAAAAGACATTACGGTACAAAAAAAACCCTACAAATCCTAAACATGTGGCAGCAACCTCCTATTTGATTCTTTTAATGCAAAGGAGCAATGGATGATCTCTAAAGTCATCATCTTATCTTTGCCCTACTGAAAAAAAGAAATGATTTAGGTACTTGAATCTCTCCTTCTCTTGGTCTGTGCTTGATGTTTGAGACATATAATGATGATTACTCTTGTAAAATGGATAAACACACATTCTTAATCTTGAGTATTTCTCAACATTCATAAGGAATTAATTAAAACAGCAGAAGAAGCCAGGAACTAAGCACGAACCAGGGGATCGGTCACTGAGATGATTTTTGCACCAAAGGAAGAGAGTTCAAAAGTTATCTTCCAGCTTCAGCTAATCCATCAATCAGGCTCTAAATCTGGGTGCAGTGATAGCTTTAGACCTGAACCTTCATAAAGACAGTGACAAAGTCAGTGTTCTAACTTCAGGATTAAAGGACTAATGATTCAGTAAGGCTTTGAAAAACTAGTTCATGTGTTCATCTTTAGTAGAATTGATTACTGCAATGGCGTGTTGACAGATCTGCCTAAAAAAGTGAATGAGACAGTTGATCCAGAATGCTGCTGCCTGCGTCCTCACTAAGTGGGGGACATCAGCCCAGTTCTCAGGCTGTTACCTTAACTTGTTTTTTGTTTTTTTTAACTAAATGAACTGCAGCTAAGTGGGGATGTGAACAGAGGTCAGAAAAAATGATTTATGGACACATAATGAAAATTAAATAGAAAATTATTTAAAAAAAACTAATCAAATGTGTATTTTAACTAGTACAATTAATAAAAAACAATAATTTAAAAGTGTGAACCAAATGAAACAAAATGTGCAATAAAGCCAAAATCCTCAAATAAAGGTCCTTCAATAATAACTCAACAACCCCACCCCCATCCCCACCACCACAACCTACACCATCGTAGCATCTCCAGACTTCCGGCATCACATTAACGCAGAGCCTACTGTGTATGTAGTATACAACTATATACTGTATGTTGCATATAGTATATTGTATGTCTTATATTGTATATAGCTTTGTCAGAGTGGGGGTGGAGGTTTGACAGGACTCAAATGCAGAACAAAGCTTGAGGTGGTTACTTAAAGGTTTTAATGATAAAAGTTTAACATGAGCAAAAATCCAAAAATATAAATCCACAAAAAATCCCAAAAATCTCAAAAGCAAGAATACTCACAACAAGAACGGTGCAAAGTAATGATCACAAACCAGCAAAGAGTGACTGAACAGGAGGAAATTATATGGGAGAGAGAAACGAAGACCAGGCTAATTAGCAGATTGGGAGCAGGTGTGAACAGAGTCAAGAAGAGAGCTAGGGAAAATGAGACTGACACAAGAGGGCAAACAGGAAATATCTGAGAACTCAAATACAATCCAAAAATATCTAGAACAAAACAATCTAAATAAGACCAAAGAAAACTCAAAATAAAACTTGGACTAAACCAAAACCATGACAGCTATAGATTCTGCATTCTGTATGTATATCTATTTTGTCTGCAGCATCAACCAAGTCAAATTCCTTGGCGATAAACTTTATTCTGATTCTGATGTTAGTAATAGTTAGGTTAGGGTAAAGGTCTCGGTTAGGTAATATAAAATGAATGCAAGTCAATGAAATGTCCCCCTAAGTCACAAAAACAAGCTGGAGTACCCGGAGAGAACACAGACATGCATGAGGAGAACATTCCATGCAGAAATAACCCAATCGAACCCATTGAACCAACTGCCTTGATCTTTCCGAGATTTTTTAACAATTAATTCTCAGCAATAACAACCAAAACGCGTAACATTCATAAGGAATGAATGTCTGTGTAGCGATTTTTTTCTATTACTGAAATCAGTCTAAATGTATTTATATTAAGCTGCACCTGTAATAGGTGAATCAAACTGGATCAGAGATGGGGATGGGCGTTCCCTTTAAGTCGCGGATTTATGCAACATCATCCCACCTGCCTCAGCTGCAGGCAGCCGTGGACATCGGACCCCACGCACCGTGGATCCAGAGCGGGCCCCGAGGGACAAGGCACCATACGTTGGTAATGACGACCAGCTAATCCTGCATCATCTCCCATCATGTCACTGCGGCACTAACAACTGAGGCGGGATGCTGCAGGAACACCTCCTCCTCCTCCTCTCCATCCTCCTCCTCCCTGCCTCCACAGGAGCGCTGTTGTTTTTGGACTCTCCTGTCGCTGATGTCCGATGCAGAGACTCGTATGGGATGAAAGACTGCAGAGGAAGATAAAAAAGCAGCGAAATCCCTCTTTGGTTCCTCTCCACGCCTTGTATTGTTGTCGGTCACCATGTCTCCCCCAGCCTCTGCTGCGACAGCCAGTGAAAGCAGCACCACCACCGTCTATGAGGAGGACACCAGGGAGGAGGTGAGAGTCTGTTTTAAACCGTTTTAATGAGCTTTTGGGGCTTATATAGCATATGCATTATCTACAACCTGCAGATGGAACCATGAATATT
This sequence comes from Cyprinodon variegatus, assembly GCF_000732505.1. Taxonomy (NCBI): domain Eukaryota; kingdom Metazoa; phylum Chordata; class Actinopteri; order Cyprinodontiformes; family Cyprinodontidae; genus Cyprinodon; species Cyprinodon variegatus. The sequence continues at coordinate 1,215,008 of NW_015150474.1, forward strand.
TGTTAAATCGACTGGTTTCCATCAGTGGAAAAGAGTGTAGGTATTCAAGTACTATATACACCTGCATGTCACCTGTTATTTGCTGTTGAAGGCCTGTTGTTTCTCAAAAACTACAGTATGATCATTAAACTCACATTGCATGTGTGCATCCTTTTTGTCCAGGTATCTTACTTCAGAAAAAACAAAGTGCACTCTGTTATGCACAAGTATTGAAAACTAATAGATTATTTAATTTATTTTTGTTTAATTGGGATTTAATGATAGATTAAATTCCAAAGAAAAGTTTTTTTTTTTAGGGCAATGGCTTAGTCAGTGTGTCAAATAACAGATTCTCAATTGGATTTAGGTTGAGGCTTTAACTAGCCCGTTCTACACCACTTCATTGCATCTAGTTTAAACCTCCAGGTCAGTTGTTCCTGGGCCCTGTTAAGGCTCCTGTATGGAAGATTTAATATTATATATATATATATATATATATATATATATATATATATATATATATATATATATATATATATAAATATTATACGCTCAGACAAATGAGCAGTAACTGATTGGTCACTTTAATCTATTTCTTTCTTCTTTTTGTTTTACCTTTACCGTTTTATTTCAACATTGATTTAAACTACCTTTAACCTCAGTTGTGTTGCGACAGGTTCCCAGTTTTAGAGGTGTACTGATTGTTTTCTGGCCGACAACAGATTTTCAGAAAGCCTGACATCCTGATTCTAATTTTGACCGATACTGGTATTTTATTATAGTTTTATAAGCTCACAACTCACTCTAAATGTTTCCATCTGATTTAATGGAAGAAAAAAAACTACCTGTGAAACAATAAACACTGATTTTAAGTGCAAAGGATAGAGCTTTAGAACGAACGAAAAGTAATGAGCAATGACATTGGTTGTTGCAGTCAGTTTTGCATCTAAAATCAGTCCACTGCTCATAATTAAAGGAAAAGTCCGGTCAGCAAGGAATAATCAATGGATTATTAGCGATGCCTAAGACTAATACGTTTGTGGTGATCGAATGAATTTAGCGTTAATCAGTGAAAAAATAAAAATAGTAATTTTCATCGTGATCACTGAGTCTGGAAGCGGGCATTTTTCCCCAAATATAGTAACAACTCACTCCTCACATTTTCATGCAGTGACATCACGGTGCGGTAAGCCGAGCGCCATTTTCCTGCTTTACAAGCAAAATCAAGGGAAGCTACTAGATACATCTGCAATCAATAACAATAATTTAACATTTTGAGAGGACTTCACCATTGAAATTCGCGAGAGCTATAGTAAAACTGACAATGCCCACATGATGGCATTTGGATTTTGTAATACATCACTAAAAGAGAAAAAAAATAATTATTTATTTCACCTTTCCGATTCCTGATCCTCCAAGGACGGGTTTGTCATTGGATTTCCAACTTGGAGAGGGAGGATTTGCGATCGAACTTCAGGCCAGAGAAAAAACATAATATGTAGCCAACATTTCGAAGAAGAATGTTTTCAAGATGACTTGGATTATAGCGCTTTGTGAAAAACACCAGATACAGCGCTGGGACTTGATCAACAGCCGATACCGCACCGTGACGTCACAAATCGGTAGGTGTAGTGTTCTTTGACAAACATGGATGTCTCCAGTAAAGCACAGTCAAATGAAAACTTTTCATTAAAAACACATATCATTTATTGAACAGTATGTAATAATTTATTTCTAATTAAAATACTTTCAGAAGTTTGTATTCTGAATATGGTTGGACATTCGACATTTCCTTAAGAAACTCATGGCCAAATAGTTTTTGTAACCAAATCAATTAAGAAATCAATCAATCCACCAATAAGTCAGTCATCTGAAAATGTTCACGTCCGGAATAAAGATTTGGTATAAAAAAATAAGCAAATTAAGATGACTTTTTCAGAATATACATTTTTTGTGGTCCAAAAAATCTGGTTTATGTTGACACCTGGTTTGAATGTAACCCAGACTTTATAGAAAGCGATGATAAGATTGAGGGCCAACATGATCTCTGGAATAAGTTCTAGATCTGACCAGAGGTTTCGTCAAAGTGATTGCTTCTAGAGCAAGTGTAGAGTGGTGAGGTAACCGTGGACAGATTCTCAAACCACCTCAGCTTCTTGGCCTTATCTCTAGGACAGAGGAAGCTCATTTTAGGCTCTTTAATCCAGAACTCGTGGATAAACCCGTGAACGGATAGCTTTGGTTTTTAGCTCAGCCTCTTTTTTTCACCATGACAGATTGGAGCAGCACCTCCATTACTGCAGACAAAGCCTCAATCCCTTCATCTCTTCCCCTCTACATCCTGCCACCACTCATGAATAAGATGGCATGAATACTACTGATGAGGAATTAATTCCTCTGATTAAGTTGTGTTGTAGCAAAGACAAAATTATAACCTGCTGAGGAGAGCGGCTCTACCGTACCAGGACTGTGAGAGAGACTAGAAAAAAGAAACATTGTGGTAATCGGTAAACTAAAGGAGTGCAGTAAAAGATTTACAGAGAAAAAAAAAACCATGAAAATATCTAAAACGAACCATAAACAAAAGGATAAAACATTAAAAGGTCACAAAAATAAACATATGTTATATCTCAGTGGTCACTTTGACCCGTGCCTTCAGGTCTGCCCTTTTTCAAAGAGCTTCAACAAGTATTGCAAACAATCCTCTGGGGCTTAATGTTTTGCTGCATTCACTACCTTTATTTGACATTAATCAGGCTAGAAAGATTTAAGTACACACAGAAAGTTGACTGGGGCTGGGAATCGAACCCGGGACAGATAAACGGAGGAGTGATGGCCTCCAAATATGCTTGTGCAAATACGGAGACATAGGGCCATTTAATTCAATTAAAATTTAAAAATACCTCATTAATTATTAAGAAATATTAAATTTTTTCAGTAAACATGTCACTTTAAATTTTTATTTGACAAGTTGATTTACGTGTTGATAGCTGAAGGCTGGAAGGATCTTTTGTTTTGGTTTGTTTTGCTTCGGATCTGGAGAAGCCTCTTTCTGAAGACAGTTTGTTGTTTAAAAATCTTCTTTGTGAAATAATCTCCAGAGGTTCCAGAGTAGTTAAAGATCCAAGGTTCTAAGGAAGTACAGTCTCCTCTTTCTATTCTTGTGGACAACTTTCTAGCCTCCTCTGCTTCTGAAAACTACAATCATCTCCCTTGTTTTGTTGACATTAAGGATCTGATTATTCTTTCCACACCATGCCACAAAGCGCTTCGCCAGCTATCTGTAATCAGCTTCTTGTCTATTTTTCACTCACCCAAATGTCTGTAAAGTCATCTGAGTATTTATATGGATAACAGGACTCTGTCTGGTGCTGGAAGTCAGAAGTGTACAGTGTAAAATGGTGAGAGTACTGTCCCCTGTGGTGCTACTAATTAATCACTTCATTATACAGTTGACCATTCAGTCTTGCAAATTATGGTGTAATTGTTAGGTAGTCTTTGAAGCAGGTGTATGATGGCATATTCAACTCCAAAGCGTTAAGTGGGGGTTTTGATAGTTGCTTGTTTTTCTTGCTCAGCTGGACCATGAGTTGGCAGGAATTTGCATGTTTTCTAAGCCACGCTCTTTTGTTTGGGCCACTTTATAAGCATGGAACTCAACGCTACTCCAGACATTTTGAATTGAGAGCACTTTCTGGATGGGAAGCGAAACGTCTTCAACCTTGGAAAACAAAGTCTAATGGTTTGTTTTTTACTTTTTGGAAGAGTTGGAGGGAGGTCTCCCACGTCACTAGAACTGTCTCCTGGCTAAAGTTGAAGAGGTGCTATAGAATCCCACAGAGCTGCTCTGCACAGGCCGTCAGGACTCTGGGGCTGACGCCATCAGGCTGTGGTGACTTATTGTGATTCAGTCTCTCTAATTGCCTTCTCACTTGACTTCTAGAGACAGGGAGTTGGAAGAGGGATGAAGCAGCCCAATTTTCCAACTTTATTACATGACAGAGGTGGAAGTTGAAACATTTGAGTTATAAGAGGAAAGCTTTGGGTCAAAGGAGGGCAGGATTTCAATTTGATTTTGGGCAGGAGACCACATCCCAACTAAAGAGGCTCCATTCGATTGTAAAAGAAGGTGACAATGTAAGCTGCTTGGGTCAGTGAATTCATTGTCATATTCAAGAAACCAGATTAAGATGAACTGAGCTTAAGGACAGGAAGCATCATCCTGTTTGAAGTATCCATCATAGCAGATGAGTGTAATTTCGTTATTAAGGGTTGAATATGATCGTCAACAATACTTAGATTCAGTATTTAAATTATGTATTATTTATTAAAGGCAATAAGTATCAATGCTTTTTAAAATGTGGTTTATACCTTGTTTGCTTATTCTCTGTAAAGCAGTGTGGTTTTCTGCTACTTTAGCCAGTCTGCTCTATTTTGTAAAGCAATAAGAGTTGGTAGCCCAGAAACATGCCCATTCTTCTCTAACGTCTGTCGTAAACAAAGCATAACCATATAACCGCTATTCACTAGATATATTGTCTTCTTTTGGTCTGTTTTCTTTAAACCTTAGGTGGTTGTNAACGTCTGTCGTAAACAAAGCATAACCATATAACCGCTATTCACTAGATATATTGTCTTCTTTTGGTCTGTTTTCTTTAAACCTTAGGTGGTTGTCAGTGTTGGGTAAGTTACTTTAAAAATGTAATCCGTTACATTCACAAGTTACCTTGTTTAAAATGTAATTGTAGTGTAACTTTTTCAATTATTTTTAAAAAGTAAGGTAACTAATTACTTTTGATTACTTTTTGATTACTTTAAGGTTTTAATGAGTATTGACCCATGTTCAACATTTAATTTTTGAGAACTGAATGTGAACCTTAAAAAAGCACTAAGCTGAGAGGGAACTGCTGACAGGCAATCACAGGATGTCCATAAGAATAGATGCCAGCACCAGGGATGTAAGATTTTCTCAGACTCCTCTCATCGGGCCATACTCTTTTCTGTTCCTCCCCCAGGCTCTACCATTTACGCAGTTTGCAGACTAACACAAGCAGGTTCAGAAATCACTTCTTTCCTACAGCGGTCATAGACATCGATAAACGTTTGTCATGCATCAACACCAAACAGTCAAATATTAGTAAATCAATACGCTTCGTCTATCAGTGAGTTGCACTTACCTCTAAATGTTTCCTCTGGTTTGACATAGATCGCTTCGACGAGGACAAGTTCTTGATAGCCGGCAAACACTTCTTGCACTGCACAGTTAAATTTGAGCCATTTTCACAGATGTAAACGAAATGCTCCTTAAATTTCCAGTGCTGGACGGCTGTCATTTTTGATGCGCTGCTTGAGCTGAAATAGAACCGTCCGCTCGCTTGCTATTCCTCAAGGAGGCTCCACCAACACAGGATGGATCATCAGAGTGGCAAATATGATAAAGACAAGGAGCCGTAGCGGGAAACGGCAATACAGGGCGCGAAGCAATAAAAATATCATTACATATTTCGCAAAGGGTTTTCTTTATATTTAAAAAAAAAATTTAACTAAATTTGTCATTTTTAATATTTTCGGAAGTAACTGTAACTGAATTACATATTTTCTCATTGTAACTGTAACGAATTACAGTTACTCTTTTTTTGTAATTAAATTACGTAACGTCGTTACATGTAATCCGTTACTCCCCAACACTGGTGGTTGTACATGAAAATACCAGTAGATGACACATTTTGAGGTTGTTTATTAGTGTAATCCACTTTCTTCAGCATTCAGAACTTCTCCAAGTCACTGTCATCAGGCCTAGAAGTCTAAATATGTTGCCTTGCAGTCGGGTCTTTATGTGATTCTTCTTGTGTTCACAAGCAGCAGAACAGAGCTCCCTAATAGTGTGACCAGTAGATGTATAACATACAGAAATTTGAAACAGATATTAATATTTTACCCCACGCCTCCGTTTAATGTTTTTTTTTTTTCTTTTTACAGCAAAGACCCCTGAAGCAATCACTGAGCAAGTCTTTATGTCGTGAGAGTTTCTGGAAATGCCTGCTCCTGTCTGTTCTCATGTACGGCTGCATGGGAGCTATGGTCTGGTGCCACGTCACCAAGGTGACCAGGCTCACCTTTGACAGCGCCTTCAAAGGGAAGTCCATGATGTACCACGACAGCCCTTGCTCTGATGGATACATCTACATCCCCCTCGCCCTGTTGGGTATGCTCTACCTGGTGTATTTAGTGGAGTGCTGGCACTGCCACGTGAAGAATGAGCTCCAGCACAAAGTGGATGTTGAGAGTATCTTTGAGCGCATCCAAAGGATGCAGCAAGCAAAGCCATGCATCTGGTGGAAGGCCATCAGCTACCACTATGTGCGCCGAACTCGACAGGTAACTCGCTATCGAAACGGAGATGCTTATACCAGCACTCAGGTGTACCATGAGCGTGTCAACACCCACGTGGCCGAGGCTGAATTTGACTACGGTCACTGCGGAGTCAAAGATGTTTCCAAACAGCTTCTGGGCCTGGAGAAGTGTCCTCTCACTAAGATGAGATTTACCAAGTGCTTTAGTTTTGCCAACGTGGAGTCTGAGAACTCATACCTGACTCAAAGAGCCAGGTTTTTCACCGACAATGAGGGCCTGGACGACTACATGGAAGCCAGAGAGGGCATGCACCTGAAAAACATCGACCTAAAGGAGTACGTCATGGTGCTGACCGACCCGGAGCACCACCCCTGGTATCTGTCCCAGTATGTGTTCTGGTTTGCTTCCTTCCTCACTTTCTCCTGGCCTCTCCGGGTCTTCACTGAATACCGCACTGCTTATGTTCACTATCGTGTTGAAAAGCTTTTTGGTCAAGATTACCTTCCTGTTACCCCGTGTGACGATCGGCCATATTGGCGCCGCATCCCCCGTGTCAACACCATTGACAGTACAGAGCTGGAGTGGCATATTCGCTCAAACCAGCAGCTGGTTCCCAGTTACTCAGAGGCCGGCCTAATGGATCTGGCCCAGTGTCCAAACAGCTTCAGCGGGATCCGTCAGAACTGTGAGCGCTGCCACCGGGCCATCAGCTGCTCCTCTGTGTTCTCCAGGAGCGCTCTCAGCATCTGTACCGGCGCCAGCTCCCGCATCCCATTCAGTGGCAGTCGCTTCTCTCTAGCTCGCCGTTACGGCTCCCAGCGAAGCTGCCTCTGGAGGAGCGGCAGCTTGGATGACCAAGAGAGCCCCAGCGAAAACACCCGGTGCCTGTCAGAGCGCCTCGCCACGGACGACGAGGAGCCTCCACACTACGACGACGCTCTATGCTACCCGGTGCTCATTGTCCACTGTAGCGAGAACTGCCACAACCACAGATCTTTCCACAGAAACGGCTCCTGTGTGGAAACGTCCTTATGAGAAATACATTGACACCTCTGTAGCATGCATTCACAATGAATAACAGAAAAATGACTGAGTTCTCATTACGTAAACCGCCAAAGCAATAAGAGCGGTCTGCTGGCGTACAGTAGAAGAAAGAGGAAAACTAAATCAGATCAACTTCCAATGGCAACCAAGGAGACAAAGACTGTTACACTGTCATCACCATATCTAAGATTTGAACACAACATATGAAGCCTAAACCTTCAGTTACCTCATAAGGCGGTTGAGATAACTCCAGTCATGTTTCCTCATAGATGGATAAAGTGGGGGTGAATTTGACTTGCAGCTACAGCAATAACAGTGACAACAACAAATGAGGAAAATCCAGTAAAGACAATGTTTATGCTCATCACAGAGATGCTGATCAATAAAAAAAAGTTCCAAAATCACCAAGACAACTTATCACTTAGAGATAAAGCATTTCTCATTCTTCTAAAGTGCTGTAATTCATGTTGTAAATCATCATCATCATCATCGGTTTTCCAGAAAGCCTTTTACATCCAGACAACATTTCGTTGTTGAGCAGCTAAATGCAATAACACAAACCTCTCCTGTAAATTCACAATCATCCATATTCAAACAGAAATACATAGTCTGAATCATTTTTGTTCTAATTATAATTTCTGCTGCCTACTGCCACGACTGAAGCTGACAACTTGTGCTACTAACCAATCAGGTGGACAAAAAAGACAACAAAAAAATGGTTTACCAAAAAACCATCAGCACATTTGAGCAGATGGATGTTATCTGTGAGCCAAATCTAAGCATGGTGGAAAGATCTTAACAAGATGAAAGCCATGTCTAACATTGCATGATCTCCTACTGCTAAGACACTGTGTTAAGAAACCATAAAATGTACATGAATGTAAACCACCAGCATTATTAACTGTATGTCCATTCTGTGTGCATAGTGAATGAATAATACTCCATTTCCTACATGTAAAATGGGTATTTTACAGTCTGATATAACAAGAAAAAACAAAGATGCACTATAGTGGTGCGGATGGAAACTTTTTTTCAGTGTTTCAGTGGGTTTTACAAACTGTTTATGCAAAAAAAAACATCAATGCACTTACATTAAGACATGCAAAAATCAACAAATCATACAATATGGATTAAACAAACCATCTTATACAGATATATTGTATGCATTCTACTACATAACAGCTTGTTCTTTCATTGTTTTAAATAATGTAGGGACATCAGTATTATGCATATGATGCAACTAGACACTATAACCCGTAGTGGAGCAGAATGTTGATGAAAATTATTTACACACACACAAAAGAAGTAAATATTCTAAATTGGCAGTGTTGATATAATAAAGTGGGCTGTATTTATGAAACAGATTCTCTTGTCCAGTATATTTGAATTTGAAATAAGGTCAGCAAATGAAAACTGCAATAAATGTCCGGGACTCTCCCGTTGTGTGGTTATAAATAATGCTGGTGCTTTTATTGACCGGTGGGTAATTCAAGACTTGTTTTTTTCTTTTATCCCCCAGATGGTTGTATGCATCAACTAAAAAAAAAAACAACAACAAAAAAACCCACCTTGACTTACTTTAACAGCTTAAAAAACATTCATTTGAAAGCAATCACTGAACCAATTTTTTGGAAGAATAATGGAAAAGGAAACCAGTCAAGGAAAAATATCCAGGGTTCTCAAATACCATTATGGTATTTGAGTTTAAAAAATAAAAACACAATTCTGATTATTTTTATTTGTTTCTAACAGGCAAAAAAAAAACCAGTGGATTTGTATATTTTTGTGAAAGTTTGGGGTTTAATTGTGCAATACATTTGTACGCAGAAATCAAATTTCCAGTATTCAATATTCCACCAAACATCTACCTCAAATTTCAAGACAGTTCCTGTCACTTTAAAGGGCTCAGACAGCTGCAATAATTAACTTTTTTAAATTCATTTTTGTGTGTCCCTTACATTCTACACATATATTCACCAACCTCTGTAAGCATTAGTGAACAGGTTGCTTCAAAATAATAAAAGCAAAGAAAAACAATTGTATTGCAAATAGTAGACTGTTAATGAACACAGTGTTTAGCTTATCATACTGGTTTTCCAGTTACCGACTAGAAAATGTCATTAAAAAAATCTATGTTCCTACTTAAGAGGTAAAGAAGTAGCCACAGGCTTCTGCTAGTTAACTGTGGTTTCATCCATACAATATTAATAGTTAGGGATGCACGATATAATCAGCCTTAAAACTGAATATCGGACATGGGCCACCCCACCGATATTTAACCCGATATTTGATCAGCTTCTGAGTTTCTAAAGTCTAAAAAAATAAAATAAAAAAATACTACTTCTTCTTCTTCCTCAAAAACTTCATTTCACAGACTTAAAAACTTCTAAAGACGAGGGAAAAAATATTGATACATTAAAATATCACAATATCTTCATATGCTGATATATTGCCATTTAAAAACACCATATCGCGAGAGTTTGTAACAGAACGATGAAATTTCACGAGATTTTGAAAGTAAAATAGATCGATACCGCGTTTTTAAAAATCAATTTGATATCAGCATATGAAAATGTATTGGAGTATATTATTTTTCAAAGTGTCAGAAATGGATAACAAAACTGCTATTTTCCATGACTACTTATTTTTGTCCAGCTTTAACATCGGTATCGATATCGGTTATCGGCTACATGAGTTTTAAAATATCGGCATATCGGATATCGGCCAAAATCCCAATATCGTGCATCCGTATTAATAGTTATTCTCTATTTCTAGTGGATAAAAATTTTAAATATTGATTTACTTTGTAAATGATTTGAATTTGTTGAACAGAAGGCTTTCCAGTTGTACTTTTACCTCTTTCTAAGAACCTTTGGGATAAAGTGTAAACGAATCACCAAGGAATTAATAAAACTCAAGCCGGCCAGTAACAGGAAAATGTTTTTATAATGTGTTGGAACAACGTTACTTTAGGGAATCTAGTTTAACATCAGCTGATTCCAACATGCTCAACTAAAAGCTTCTTCTATTAACAAGCAAGATTCTTGTGCAGAAAAGGTTTTGCCATCACATTAGACCAATATAAAAAATCTCAAACATGAAAATATATCTGTGTAGTATGCTGACAAGCCAGGCCTGTGCAAAAAACCTCTACCAGTTATTAAAAGAATGGTGGTCAAAAATCTAACTATAATTTAACCAAAAGCAAGTGCTTACAACTACAGAATTTAAAGATAGACCTCATTGATCTCCCAGTAGAGAAATTTACTAAACTCACTAAATTTGATCCTGTCTAGATTACAGATATCCATACAAATTAATAGATGTGCATCCAGTTTTGTTTTTAATTATCATCAAAGTTGCATGTTGTATACCCTGTCAATTTAGTGCATGACTGTTGAAAAAATAATTGGAAACTAAAATAAAAATACATAATATGTCCATGATCAGTTTCTAAACGTCTGACTGCACGATCTAACCTAAATAGTGGAGAAAATAAACTAAATAAATTAATAAAAAAATAACGATCTATTTGGGTTTCCAAATATTTTTTGTCCTGCAATAAGAAAACAAGACGTAGTTACACTGTGATTCCCCGTCCAGGCGATAGGGGGCAGTAGATTTAATACTGCTTCCACACAAACATCACTCTCACAAAAAGTCGACGAAGTCCAGAGGCATGAAAGGTTATTCCTTAGGTGAGTGTGTGCTACAAAAAAACAGTTTTGTTTTAAACTATTAGAAAGCTTTTAAATTGTTGTATTAATGCTTAAAGCTCCTGGATTGTTTTAGTTGTAATTAACGTGCGCTCCACGTGAAGAAGCGTTAAGCTATCCTTGCCCACTTCCTGCTCAAAAGGATTTACTTAACATCATGCAGCTGTGTTGAAAAAAAACTGTTGGATTTACTGGGGAAAACTACACAGGCTTTTTGCAGGGTTAGAAATCGCAATATAACAATTTATTATCGGTTGTTGTTTTGACGGATTGCTAATATAGTCAACTTCCGGTCGCAATTCAAAATAAATCGATGAGCTTTTGGTATTTGCTTTTAACGTTAGTATTTTTTGGTGTATAATTATTCAACATTTGGTTGAGATCTCTAAAGATTTTTTTGATAAATTATTTTGAAAATATTTGAAAAAAGTGACACAAACCCTGTTAGAAATATGCGAGGCTTTTATTTTGAAGGAATGGTATGCATAGCTCTTTATCCAGCATTTTTCTGTAGCGTTGATGTAATTTACAAGCTTCATATATATATGTATATATATATATACCGGTATATATATATATATATATAATTAAATGAAACCTTTTCATGCCTGAGAGCATAACAAAATAATAATTAATGTGGAGATGCTCTGACCCAGTCATAAAGCAATCAATTTGGTTCTGATAAACTCAACTCTTCTGCTTGCTCTTTCCAGCATCTAAAACAATAATCTTAATGACAAAAATATTTTTTTGCTGCCCAATATATATTGTATGAACGGATGAAATTATGGTGATAAAGATTTTTTTAATGTGATTTCTTTTGTGCGTACACAGCAACGGCAGGAGAAAAATCTATCAAAGGTAAACACAATAAAATCTTTTCTTTAAAACAATAACTAAACACAAAGCAACATTTAAAAAGTTAACAAAAAAAACGTATTGAATAACAGCTAAAACATTCATGTTCAACTCGTGATATGGAACTAGTTTAAGAAATATTGGCTAAAGTTTGGTGGTCTGAAAGCTCAGAATATGATCCTCTTCAATAAAAACAAGCAATTACATAAACTGGATCCTCATATGGACAGAAAGCCAAAGGAGATATGGATATTCATTGAAAGAGGAATTTATAAAGATGAAAACTAAGTGTTTCAGCACACATTGGCTCCTACAAAACCTGGTTAGTATGATTATAGAATTTCATACTGAGATCATTTCTGAAGTTGTGTTTTTTTTCCAGTTACTGGTTGGAGCGCCAGCATGCAGAGTCTAGTGCTGCAGGTAATTGCTATGAAGCAGATTGGACGGCTGAACCCTCGTCACCTGCTGGCAGCTGGTTATGGCACAAGGAGGACTGAGTGGTGCCCCAGGACAATTCATACCCGGCAGCTGTGGGGTTGCTCGACTTTCCCCAGTCTAGGTGGTCAACGGACCGCCACCAAAACCTGGTCTTTGCACCAGCTGCGTTTTAAAAGCAAGAGGAAATCCCCTTCACGCATGGCACAGGAGCAGGAGGAGGCAGAGGAGGAAACTGACCCAGAAGAGAGTGATTATGAAGATGTAGATCCTAATTTACCAAGGGACTATAAAGACATGGAGAAATATGTACCGTCTTTCCGCTATGACGTCGTCTTAAAAGCTGGTTTGGATTTGGCACGCAAGTAAGTCACCTCTTAATTTTGGATATTTCATAATTCTACCTAAGTTTGCAGAGCTGCTTCTGATCCATTTCTTGTCAAACTAATTTAAAACATCTGATGATGTGAGCATTGACAAAAAAAGCCAGACACAACTAAACCCTAACCGCTCAACTGATACTAGTTCATCAGAAGGGCTTAGCGCAGTTCAGTTCTGGCTCAGTTCATAGATAACAAAGAACGCATGAGCAGACCATGTCATTTCCTATTTAGTCAGCTTCTAGTAGTGTGAAGTAATGCACATCAGTTGCTTGCCAACCACCACAAAATAGAAGAACTGTAAGCAACAATCGAAATCTTCTCGACACTACATTTTTAAAATGGCTTCAAAAGAACGTGGTGCGGCCTGGGATGACGCTGAGACTGAGGCTGTTACTGCAATTTGGGCAAGGACGCTATCCAGGAAATGTTGGAAAGAACAAAAAAAAAATCACGCAAGTTTTCTTACTAGAGAGCAGTAGTACCGCCGACCGTCACTAGGATGCGAGGAACTGTGCCACTGTGATGTGTAAATGGTCGTAAGGAACTGAGCACGGCATGGTCAACTGATCCAAGCTCGGTCCGAGCTCGGCACGAATCGGTTTTCAGAGGGTAGCGTAAATGGGACTATTGTGTTTTCAAAGAAAATGCTGAAGTTAAGGTCAATTAAAGGTCCCATATTATGCAAAATTGGTTTTATTAAAACATTTTTAACAGTCATATGTGTCCCAAAGCCTATGTATGAGCTTCACAACAGAAACATTTTTTTTAGCTAATGTTTGCTGAAAATGAACTGTTTTAAATCAAACCCGTTTATGATGTCCTAAGTTTTTCAGAGTGGCCTGTAGCAGCCCATCGGTCAAGACACAGCCTTCATCCAATGTGAGGGGTGTGGAAAGCCAAAACAGAATAAGGAGAATTTTGGTACATTCTGTCTGCCTAATCTGAGAGGAATCTTCCTGCACAAACAATCAATGCATTGGCCTCATTGTTAATATTTTTTTATTTTCAAATGAAGCATAATATACAATTGGCTAATTATTAGGAAACGTTGTGAGGTGGTTTTAAACAGGCCTGTCATGCTCTAATACCATCCGATATGATTTAAGCAGAGTGCTGGCTTTTTACATAGGACCAGGCTGGTTTGAGGCTTTAAAAAATGTAATTTTTATTTGATTTCAAACTTTACAAAAAAGAAAAAGCAACACTAACTTTCTTCTCACTACAGCAAAATCGAGGATGCCTTCTACAGCAACAAGCTCAGACTAAATGGGCAGAAACTAATCAAGAAAAGTAAAACGGTTGGTGGCACCTCCTTATAAATGTTTTCTACAGATTTCTCTTGGCTTTAGTAAAAACTGAAACTTTTCTTGTTTATCCAGGTTAAAGTTGGGGACACCTTGGACCTTGTGCTGTCAGAGAACAACGATGCGAATACCGTTACATTGATGAGAGTCATTCTCAGAAAGGTTTTAGGTGAATCTAATGATGGAGATAAGCACAAAGTTTCCATAAGGAGGTGGAAAAGCCTTGAACTTGCAAAGGATGAAGCCTTCAAACCATGAACTTGTCCTGAAAACCTTAGAGATCAGTGAAAGTTAGCTGAACTTCAAGATGATGGCTCCACTAATCTCATGTATGCGAATTGTGAGAGAAAAGGTTGGAAATGTACCTTATTTTATTCAATAAAAGGTGCATTTTGAAGGTGTGAACCTCAGATTTGTTGTACTGTTTTCTTTATGCTTTTATGGAGGACAGGCACACACTGATCAGGGTTTAGTAGATATTATTAAGGGCGTTGCTCATATCCGTTGTGTGGGAGCTAATCTAGAGGGTGAAAATGTCAATAAGACATCCATCTTGGTTACAAATTATAGAGCACAAACAATCCTGAGACTGAAAGTAGCTTTAAGTGATGCCATTTTTTGCACAAGCCAAAAAAAAAAAAAAAAATGCTGTGGAATAATGTAAAATTATTTTTAAATGATCTAATAATTAATATGGACATAAATGTTATGTTTATACTGGTAATTATAAAGCAAAAGGTACAAATTGGTAATGTAATGTATAGAATATAAATACATAGGAAATATTAGTCAAGAATAAAAAAAGGTACAAATATATATAAATATATAGATATAGAAAATTGTGCGACAATATTCCCTCTATTCGGAGAAGATAAAAAAAAAAAAAAACTATTCTCTTCATTGCTTGAAATTGTGTCAGCATTGCCTAAATGGTCTTGAAATTTACTCATGTGATGTCATTTCCTGTTTGGCTTTTTTTTTTTGCAGCACATAGTGGTCATCACTCTCCTGGCTGCTGCATACAAGCAAAGAAAAAGACAAAATAATCTTCTGGGAAGTAATGTGCTTTAATGTCCCCTTCTAAACCCTGATCAAGGTGCTACATCAAATTCTGTTACCTATGATTTATTGTGACACAAGGGGGTGCTGTTGCTGTTCATCCTCCTCAGTCTACTATCTTAGACTTAGCTCCATAGACTCATACTAAAACCTTAAGAAGCCTATGGTTAAATACAGGTAGTGCCCCTCTGAGTCACAATATATGATGGGTAACAGAATGAGGTGAAAAACTGGGACCAATTTGCCATTCAGCACACCTTTATAGGACCCATCCTTTCCACGGATGGTCCTTCTTATTTCTCCATCATCATCAAATCCCTCCTCTAAACCAGTGATCAGGGGAAACATCTTGGGATAAAGAAAAATCCACTTCTAAGTTCAGAAAAGAGCCCAGTTTTGATCTTGTTATATTTTACACCACATATTTTGTCTACTATCATTTGTTCTGTAAATTAAAACCACCAAAGTGCATTTCATAAGTGTGTATTTATTAGAAACAGGTACCATGACCCATTGTCATGTTAATTCATCAGTATAACAGTCTTCTATAAGAAGGCTTAATATTCAGTCATATGTCCATCAATATTCAAATGAGGACAACAAATCAGCAGCTTTGGTTCTGTACACCACAGAGATGGGTTCTAAGATTATTAACGGAATAGATGCCAAATCAGCAATTTGATGAGAGAACCATGAGGGCTCGTGCTTTAAGATTAAACTAACAACTTTACTGCTAAACTGCTGTCAAGATAAATCCAACAGGAGCTGATAGGCATATGACTGCTTGATTATATCGAAAAATATAGAGCAGAACCTTTCAGGACTGACGGCCAAAGTGGGTCCAACCGAATATCAGCCATAGACCAATTTTTTCTCTGATGCAGCATATTGAATTCCTCACATCGTTTTAAAACCCATTTTTGTAGTGAACAGAACAAAAGAGGCTTAATTAAAGATGTTCTTGTACAAATACTTATGGACCCACTTGTAAGTGCTTTATTATTAAAACTGTGGCGGCACGATGCTACATTAGTAATTACTGTTAATAGAGGAACTGTGCGGCTCTTTGCTGTAGCTACTATTGTGGTTATAATGTGGTTTTAAGGCTACATTTATGAAACAAATGTATAAGACAAACTATGGCAGCTTGCAGAGCAGTTCAACACTTTAGAAAACTCCAACTAAAACATCTGCTGCTGCTGCAGGCAAAGGTTAAAACATAAGAATGTTGTATCAGCTTATATACTGAGCAGTCATTTCATGATAAACGTGTTGACTAAACTGTAAAGTACTGTGACTATGACACAGTGTTTGACCTCTTGGCCTTTTTAAGAATGTCACACTTCTTGCGGTTGGGCCGCCGGCAGCGTTCATCGATGCTCGGCACACATTCGTAGTGCCACACCTCCTCCATCTTATCCACAGGGTACACCGCCTCCACATAGTGACGGATCAGCCTTAGCCGGACCGGGTCCAGCTGCTTCTTGTTGCAGGCGCCCGAGTGGTTGTACTGGAGCCGCAGGTTCTCAGGGGTGAACAGCTCCGGGAAGAGGCGCACCAGCAGGCGGGCGGCAAAGTTCCCAACAGAAAGGCTCTGCTGGACGATTTCCCGAACCTCGGAGTCTGATAGCAGGTAGGCGGAGGGTACGGGGAAGTCAGGTTGGGAAATGGTAAGTTGGTCGAGGGGAATCTTACAGAAGTCTTTGCTGCTTTTCTCTGGAGGTAAAGAAGGAAAGTCTGAATCGTCTCTTGTGTTGTCCAGAGTTTTGTGGTTTATGCGGCAGAAGAATTCCTGCTCCAGCTCTTGGTCAGTAACTTTGCGCTGCTGCAGGTAAGATCTCCTCTGCTCCGTGTCGGGCCTCCTGCACCTCTCATCAAGTTTCCCCACAAATTCCAGCATCCATACTCTGTCGTTCCTGGCTCGAGGGTAGACCAGCTGCACGTAATGCCGGATAAGATTCACGCGGATCGGGTCCAGCTGCTTTTTCCCAAGTGAACCGCTGTAGTTGTACTGCTTCCTGGCGTTCTCGTGAGTGAAAAGCTCCGGGAATATGAGAACCAGAAGCCGGGAGGCAAAGTTGCCAATAGACAAGCTACACTCATAGTTGCTCTTCAGCTGCTCCCTGGATAAGATGTATTCCTGGGGAACGTTAAAGTCCGGTGGAGGAATCTTCAGATTTTCAAAATCCACAGGTGGCAGCAGCGACTTCTTATACTTGCGACAAGGTCTTTCGTATTCCCTGGCCTCTGGAAACCTGATGGCATGGACATCTTCATGAAAGCTGGCCAGGTCGTAGCCTTCGTAGGTGACATTGTCGGATTCGCTCCCGTTTCCGTTGCTGTGCAGTCCTTCCAGTGTGTCTTCGATGTGCTGTATGCACAGCTGGAGCCAGCTGTCCTCAGGCACATCAGGAAAATTAGCTTCCATGTACTTCCTCAGGATTTCCATCTTGTCGGAGTCCAGAATGAGCTGGCCCACTTGACTGTAACTGCTGGAGACTTCGGGGATTTTGCTCTCTTCAAAAACCTCTGGGAAAAGGCGGTGCATGAGAAAAATCACTAAGTCTTCAACCGAGGAGAAATCATCCAGCTCCTCTGGAGCCTGATTATTTAACCCATGCTCGGACACGGGCAGACAACCCTGCTGGTTATCCAGCGACACATTCTCCTCTTGACCCTGTTCTTTAATGAAGCTATACGTCTGAGGATGGTCCACTTTAAGCCCATCCTCAGAGACCGGATCCTCCTCCTTGATGAGCTCAGTGTTCTCTGTGCCCCCCTTTGCCCAGAAGCGATTAAAAAAGTCATTAATCTGATGGAGACACTCCTCCTGCCAAACGCTGTCGTTTTTAACCGAGGGGTAGCAAACCTCCACATAGTTCCGGATCAGCTCCAGGTGCAGAGATTCCAGCGTCCTCTTGCCTGCCGTGCAATTGTGGGGGCAATGCTTGGCTTTAAACAGCTCCGGGAAAAGGTGGACGAGCAGCTGGCAGCCCAGCTCGCCGGCGCTGGATGTGTGCGCCGTCAGCTGATTGAGTTCATCGTTCGTTAGGAGATACTCTGCAGGCGGGTGGAAGTCCGCCGTCCTCTCTCCAGGTTTGAGCTGCTTCTTTATCCGCATGACCTCCAGGGTCAGTGAGTCCACTTTACTGTGCAGTTGAGTCATGCTTGAGCTCAGAGTATTGAGGATAAAAAACATTTTCTCAATCAGTGGGTGAAGGCTGGACTCTACAGGTGAGGTCTGCTCCAAAGAGTCTTGCGGGGTGAAGATCTCAGCCTGGCCATTTAGTTCTGGACTCTGGAGCTTTGGTGAGAGGATGCTGTTGAAGCTTCCTTGGTTAGCCTGCTGATCCAGGCTTGGTGTGTTTCTCTTGTCTGAAATCCTGTGAGAGATGCTAAAAAGAGGCTTTCTGTAGGAGAGCCTGGATCTCTCTTGAATGCACTGCGTATTTTCTCCAGCCATGTCGAGGCAAAGAGGCTTGGGTTTAAGGCCATCATCCGTCAAACCCTGAATCACCTGGAGAGAAGGAACACCTTTCAAAATCTATGGCAACAAAACACATGGATGAGTTTGATAAAGGAGATAAGCATTTCAAGATTTCCCCCCCACCCAACACAATGACACCAATACTCCTGGTGATCTGAGCACTCAAAGATATTATTGGCATGTTGAACTTGCGTCCCTTATATTAAAAAAATAATAGCCAAGAATGGCTGGGTGATGTGGCTTAAAAATAAAATATCTGATTTGTTCAAAAACAAAAAATACTTTTTATCAATTTGTTTTCATTGAAACAAAAGAGCTAGTCTATCGGTTTTGAGAACACATCTAGGAACTGAAATTACAGATTGATGTCTTTGAACTACAGAAGACTAAGAGGTACATTTATGACAGAAACACAACAGATTTTAAATTTTAATCTTCATAAAGGGCAAATACAAATCAAAATCATCCAAATCAATGTACGGCCCAGCCCCATTCGATGAGTGATATTATAATTTATTAGAGTGTGGGACTCAACATCAAATATCTATTAAAGAGTTTTAAGTCATTTTTATCCAGCAAACACGAAAGGTTCACTGAGGATTTACAGCAGATAGGGCCATCAGGTAACAGCATTAACCCATCAGACCAAACTTCTAAAGTACATAAAAAATGAGTTGCTTCAGTATTTTTGCTCAGGATTACTTTACCTCAGAGCAGACCCTGGCTCTCTTCCTACTGCTGGATTGATGCATTTCAGGAGCAACTTCTGCAGATGTCCTTTTATTGGCCTCTGAGGCCTCAGGAGATCCTCCATTGTGTGCTTGAGAAGGTTGATAAACAGCAAAACCTTCTTCCTCCTCTTTAACATCCTGGATGTTAAACATGGAAGTCATAGCCTGGAAAAAAAAAAAAAATCAAATGTGTCACAAAAAAACTACATGGGTAAAGTAATACAGCTAAAGATCTTTTAATTTATTTACCTGAAAAAGTTTTTTTCTTTTTCGTATTTATATTACTAATTGCAAAAAAAGAAAATCTTTATGTGGAAATTAAGGGTTTAAAACTTTACTCTTGTTAAGATAATAATGAAGATATTTTAATTTCATAAGAATATCGAATTAAATACTTTTAAAGTTAAAAGAAAATATTTGTTAAAAGGGAGTTTATTTTAAAAAAAATTAACACAATGTTGAATGTGTAAAAATACTGGAGGTAAAAACATAAAAATTTAAAAGCATGAGTTAGAGTAAATATATCTATAATTTTTTTTCCCCAACTAACAGTAGAAAATAAAACAAGACAGGATTACAAAAAACAATAGTATTAAGAGGATGCAGTGCACACAAGGGTCAGCTGAGTTATTACACAATTATATTACCAGTACAGTTCAAGACTGGTTGCAGGAGGATGTGGTTTGGACTTTTAGACAAGAAAAGCATCCAGCAAATCACTTTTGTTAAAGAAAAACACTGACAGACTGCAAGAGGGATGATGATGGACAGCAGAGGGCCGAACCAAGTTATTCACGTGGACGATGGACTGATCAGTTTTCACTCGGAAAAGGAAGCAATTCATCTGGTGAATGAAGCAAAGCAACTCTGTCAAACTGGGAAACTGCAACTTAACAAGTTTGTTTCCAACAGTCAACAAGTGCTCAACTCACTTCCCAAAAAGACTGCGCAGAGACAGTAAAATCTCAAGACTTTGCACTTGGTGAGCAACAGACAGACCTCTAGGCATTAAGTGGTGTGTTGCCTCTGATTATTTCCACTTTCGAGTGCTTGTGAAGGAGCACCCACTTTCCAGAAGAGGAGTATTGTCGACCTTGGCCTCCAGCTTCGACCCACTTGGACTTGTGGCGAATTTCGTTTTACTCAGCAAGCAAATATTAAAGCAGATGTGTCGTGACAAGGAAGGCTGGGATTTAACACTCTCAAAGTCCCAGTGATGCAAAAAATTGTGTCAATCAATCTTTCCCATGGGCAACAACGTGACATGCGGAACAAAAACATTGGTTCCTACTTACATTTTAATGTGCTTTTTAACCAATGTACATAAATAACATAACTTTAATGAAAGTTATTATATTTTTTATTGGATTAAACATTTAATTTTAACACTGGTAGTTATTAACTCTTGTTTGAACTAAATATTAAAATATTTAAATTAGTTGACTCTGATGGCAGTTAACATGTAATCAAGGCTCACGTTTATTAATCTTTTAAATAGAAGCATCTAAAACAGTGAAGCATCCTGATACAACTTTTGTATGAGACTGATTGAGCTGTGAACATCACACAGCATCCAAGGTATGTACCAGTTATGATTGTGCACTCCTGATATCCAATTATTTTTCTGTAAAACAAATAATTTTAGGGGTTATTCTGCTGTCCTTGTCATCTCATATGGCTCTTCTCTTGCATCAAAGAAAAAGCAGCTACTTCCTCATTCTTCCACCCAGGACCTTTCGAACAGACAAACATAACCTAATAGTAAGGATGTGACTCTTTACGGGCGTAATTACCTGCGTTTTATGACCGTTAATGACACGGTGACGTTAGCAAAGAGAAGCCTCGGTGAATTAACGGTAAAACGCGCGTGAGCAGCGGAACTAACCTCTCCGACTCCATGTCATCCGCGAGGAGGGTTAGCAAAGCGACGGACATGTCAGCGGACCGCTGGCCCTTTTTTTAAATAAAAGAGCAATTGTTGAGTTGTTTGTTGGTGTTCTGTTTTGTTTCCCTTTTTCTGCTCAGCTTCTGGGCTCTGTCGCGTGACGTGACGATATGTTATGAGGCGCGCGGGCTGCGTCACTTCCGCTAACCCCCAACGGTGTGGAGCGAGTTCAGCGTTATGAACTTATAATTTTTTATTTATATATATATAACAAAAATAAATAAAAAATAAAAAACAAGAAAAAAAAAAGAAAGAAAAAGAATTAAAAAAAAAAATACAAGCACACATACATTAGGGGTGTCTCATCAGCTCCTGATTGTTAGCGTTATGGAGAAATAAGAGAGGAAAGAATTGAAGTTCAGTTCCTTTATTTATTTTTATTCATTTTGGAAAATGAAACATCTATAAACGTTAGTGGGCCAATATAAAAGCCCATATTTTTCAATTTAAAGTTGAACTTGAAGTATATCTTGGATCCCTGGAAGGTTCAACAGTGTTTTTTATTTTTATCTTTTCCCCCAGCGTTTTATTGTCATTACACCGTCACAATTACAGCGCAACCTAATTAATTATTTTCATTTAACCCTTCCCCTTGGGGAGCAGTGCAGGGTTAAGGGTCTTTGCTCAGGTAGGCAGAGTGGCGGTGGGTTTCGAACTCACAACCTCTGGATTCCAAGCTCTATGCCCTAAACACAGGGCCACCAGTCCCCCAAATCTGCAGGACTGATAATGTTTTAAATGCCTTAAAGATACAGTGTGTAATAATTACAGGGATTAACTGACATAAATGTGATATATTATCCATAATGCATGTTATTTATTGTTACCTATGAACTTAAAATCTTAATTTTTATGTTTGCCATTCCTTAGAATTAGCTATTTATAGTGGGTTTGTATTTGTGGAGGCAGACATCTTTTGCGGTACAGCAGTGCAGAGATGACAAACTAGTGACTGTAGAGATCACCGTTACGCTCCAATTGTACTGCGTAGAGTTAGGCCTATATACAATCTACCTCCTACACAGTTCTTCTTTACCTCTCTCACCAAGGCTCTCCTCCCACCATTGCTCAGTTTGATTGGACGGCCAGGTCTAGGAACAGTTCTGGTCATCCCAAACTTCTTCCATTTAAGGATAATGGAGGCCACTGTGCTCTCAGGAAGCTTGAGTGCTGCAGAAATTCTTCTGTAACAATGGCCAGATCTGTGCCTTTCCACAATTATGTGTCTGCGCTCCTTGGGCGGTTCCTTCGACCTCATGATTCTCGTATGCTCTGACATGCACTGTGAGCTGTAAGGTCTTATATAGACAGGTGTGTGCCTTTCCTAATCAAGTTCAATCAGTTTAATTGTTTAATAACACAGCTGGACTCTAATGAAGGAGCAGAACCATTAGAAGAAATTGACAGCATGTGAGTTAAATATGAGCAAAGGGTCTGAATACTTATGAACATTTGATATTTCTGTTTTTCTTTTTTAAATAAATTGGCAAATATCTCTATATTTCAGGGTTTTTTTCTGTCAAGATGGGGTGCTGAGTGTCCATCAATGAGAAATAAAATGAGCTTTTTAGATTTTAGAATGAATGAAACATTTAATGGGGTGTAAATACTTTCAGTACTTTTAGAACGATGCACTCGAAATAAAATAATGGAGTTGCTTTTCTTATTTGATAAATCATCTTATTCTATTGGCAAATTGTCTTACCTACTTACTCAAAGTGGAAATAAATTTATTTCAAGAAAAATTGATAGATTGATAGACTTAGATTTTATTTTTTGCAATTTTGTTCCAATGCAGAGGCTGTAAAAGGGGCTGGAAACCTGTTCTACAGGGGAACTGGCTGCTTTTGGCCCCTGTCTGAAAAAAGCATAATTACAGATGTCTTAGGAGAGCATTCACATTTATATTAAAGTGACCTGTAAGTTTAGGTCTTCCCATAAGTCTAACCTATAGTATCTGGACAATAGGTAGATTTTAAAACATCACTAATAGATTTTGGAAAATAACCTGCAAAATTCTTTTTTTTGTATTTTAAACCATTTCTCCTGTCAGCAATATTAAAAGACTGCTTTATATATATATAAAAAAGGGAAGTATGGAGCAATTACGCATTGTATATTGTAATTTGACATTTGAACAGTCATAAAAACAAAATTGCTTCAGGTAAACTTTAAATAATTCTGGTGTTAACAGGGTTAAAGGTTGCTGTATCAAACCTGCAGGTTTGAATTACCAGAAATACATTTTGGAGAGTAGCCTGCAAGTTATAGAAACGTTTTGGTAAGTAAGCTGTTCATTCCTAGATAATGTTTTTTTCAGAGTAACTTAAAGTTCCAGAAGAGCTGCTGATCCTGTTTTAGTAAAAGTAGCTTTTACATTCTAAGCTCTAAACAGCAAGTTATATATATATATATTGCACAACAACTTGTAATTTTCATTAAAGTTCCTGGAAATCCTAAGGGGAGCTCTTAAATTCAGTTTAGAAAAGTTATGTGCAAGTCAGTCTTTTCATAAGTTTGTATTTCAGGTGACCCTGTAGGTTTAGATAATATATCCTGTACATTCTGTGTAAGTTATTGAAAAATACCCCGTCAATAAGCAAAATAAGCATCAAATTTCAGAATGTGCTAAACATCTCTGAAAAGCAATTGCTAAATATCTGGGTAGTATTTTTTATTACTCACTGAAACCACCTAAAAAGGTAAAAGATGGGTCATCTGTGAGTTTAGAAAAATTACCCAAAATAATAAATGAAAATTCTAAATGATAAAAATCTAGAAGTAGCATCTTGTACAGAAGTTACTGAACATAACTATATGGACAACAGCGTCCTCTAGTGCTCAATGAAAAAAACTGCAGGTATTTCTATTCAATTCACTACTTCAAAAGCGTAACATGTAATTCTGTACTTGAGTTATTTCTGTATCTGTTGTAACAATAGCTAATCACCATCATCATAACCCATCTCTGTTTCATCAGCTATGGAAGTGAGGTTGAACCTTTTTTCAGGAACAATAAAGGCATCATCCCAGAGGAGCTTGTGAACCAAATTGGCAGCAGTTCCATCAGAAAATAAATACTGCAAATATGCACATAGCTAGAGCTGAAAGAAAATTATTAACAAAAGCTGATGGCTGCTAGAACTTTTCTAAACAAATATTCAATTACTTGGTGGATGCAAATGAACTTTGATGCACTGAATAGGATTTGACACACCAATCCCTCAGAACCTCCTAAAACCACAATCCTGTGTTAATCATTATCTACTTCATCCATGCAATAGATGCTCTCTCTCCAGCCACAAATATTTCAATACAGAGATGATATAACAAGACAACGTGTGGCTCTCATTATTCCACTAATGAGCTGTCTCCATGGCAGTCTGATCTGTCAGCCAATGGAGCGAGCAGCCCTCATTCAGAAGGGGAGGGATATGTGGGAGGGTTTCGAGGCGAAGGCGGGTGGGGAAGTGACCTCAGGGTCAGCCAGGCGGCGGCTAGGGATGAGGGGCCGGCTGGCTGCACTTAATGCAAGGAAGAGCTCGTTAAAGTGTCATTTTTGGCCAATATGCTCATTGGTGTCGAAGAGGCCAATCAGCCGTACTGCTCCCATCTGAGGAGAATGACTTTCATCCATCATTGTCGGCTCTGTGATGATATTAGCAGGTGTTTACTGATAGGCCATTCAGAGGAAGACAAATGGAGACCCTAACGTCCTTTTACTCTCATATTCACTCAGTCATTTTATATAGAGGCTTATTCCTTGTGGGGTCACACAACATGGGGCTGCAGGAGAACCATTACCTGTGGGAAATCATTATAGAAGTTTAAAGTCATTTTAAACACTGACCAAAAATGATCCACCTGTGAACGGATAATAAATAAACAGACAAAGCAATTTAGGATGTAGATTCTTAACTGTTATATCAGGTGCTCCTGGAACGTTAGCAACAGATTCATTTGAAGACTTTAAATAAATATTTTTGATATGATATACACGTACATATACATATATATGTGTATGTATAAGTATGTATAAATACATACATCCATACACATATCATATATAACTTCGTTAGAAATTATTTTGGAAAATCATTATTTTTATTATTATTTTGGAAAATAGGACAAAAAGGGGAAAAAATCTGAAAAAAAAAAAGAAAATTCAAGTATTTTAAAGAGGGGTTTTTATACAATCAGATTGTTTCAGGAGAAACTTGAACAGAGAAGAAACAGACCTTCTGGTATTTAACTTAACTGTTAAACAGAGCCGTTTCTGTCAGACACTGAAGCAGAGTGTCCCCCTGCAGTCACAGTAGTCTGTATGTGAGGTGTGTAATGGAACCAGTCGGACGGAGCTGACCGGCTCTCCCTCTGCCAGACTCGGCTGTAATTAAACCTCTCGCCATCTTGAGCCAGCCAGACGCACTCAGGCTGCTTCTGCCTGCTTCATGCGTTGGATGTAAATTCAGAACAACACCAGCTTCTGCTCTCTTGATACCCAAGACGCCTAAGCTGGAAAAGCAAACAGAGTTTGGTTTCTGCACATCATATAAAACTAAAAAGTCATATATCTTTACTCATTCTGCTCCTATTTGGGCTTAAAAGAATGTTTGTACAGATTAAACCCGGAAGCAGTATGTTTTTTTTTTTTTAGGAAGAAAAGCAAACATAAAAAAAAAAATGATGGTTTTGTGCTCAACATTAAACATTCAGCTTTTCAGCTGCAGGAGATGAGGCCAGAGAAAACTCATCCTCATAAACTTTCTTCTGCAACACTCTGTTGATTCCTTCTGGGAGTTTAAGTACAGCAGTTTCACAGCTTTGACCAGCCTTTACCCACACAAAAAAGAAGTTTTGTTTGGTAACTATATTTGTCATTCTGTATCCAAAACTCTTCTCTTGTTTGGTCCTTTTAATTTTCCATGTATCTTTCCTCATGTCTCCTCACGGCGAGGATGAATATTTCATGAAGAGCTCCAGGCTTTCCCTGCTGTACCCATGAAGCAAGACCAGAAGAGAAGGATGTGGATGAAGAACAGAGAGATGGACAGGAGACATGTTTTAAGATGGATCACTCCACCTTTCCTTTCCTACCCACCTCTGCCTCTTCACCACCTTCACATGCAACTTCAAACCTTTTATCCAACAAATTATTCTGACCTTCATTTGCTGAGCACTTAAAAAGCTTTCAGGACTTAATCCAGCTTTTATTTTTTACTCAGGAAATTAAACTTATTAATTCCATCTTTCTTTAAATCCTCATATGTTTAATCTGAAATGTTCTGGTTCATTTTGCAATTAAACTTTAATCAAGGGAGTAATTACTATAAAAAAAAATATCTAAAATACTTATGGGTACTAACATTTCCTATTAAATAAATGTTTTCTAAATGCATACTAAAATCATGCTAAAATCCCTAGAAATCTGAATGAAATTGTTTTCCTGTGGTATAATTATCTTTAGAGTTATTACAGTTTCTCTTAGCCTCATGAGAACATTCCATTCAGATTTGTTCTCATGGCAGAAAATGTTTATGAGGACGATATATGCATTAAAGAGGAAGCCTCCATGGCGTTCTGTTAAGAGAACCACATTAAAGATCACCATGTTGGGGAAAAGAATCAATAAAAAATGTTGTCCAGTTGATGGAGAACCATATTATTCCCATTGAGATGAAACTAAATTGCATTTTGGTGCCAAGCACTCAAGGTGGAACCTCTTTAAGATGTGATCTATAATCTATTCAATAATTTGCTAGGAAAAAATTTAGATCAAGGCCTAGTCATGGAGTAATTTCTACTCAGCTAAGGCTGGTTTTATACAAAGGCTTTTTAAATAAATCAAGGCGTCCTCTTTGACTATATTTGATTAACCTTGTGCTGTAAGCTTGATTGTTACATGATCTGAGTTTTCGGTCTCACAACAGATCCATGAAAGACTCCTGTCCGTTTCGTAACCACCAATGGATCGGACCAATGACATGCCAGCAGTGAGGCGGGACGTGTGGGAATGACGACAGTCAGAAGGGGCATTACAAACAAGGCTACGCTGGAAGACTCACCTGTCGATATCGCAATTAACTCTGTTTTAGCTATAATAGTGACAATTTCTAGTTTAAAACGATGGGAAAAGGATGGGAAATATGTCTATGCTTTTCTTCTGGCAAGATTTGGAAAAAATGTGATTTATCAGCTTACTCCGCTAGTTGTGAAAACGTCACAATTCGGTGCTACGATTGGCTGAAAGCGTATTATGGAAGGTGGGTACTAATCCTCCGTCCTCTTCATGGACAGACGGAACAGCAGCCATCCCAGATTGATAACGTAGAACTGAACTGAGTTCTACACATATCAGTCTGGCTACTGTCAGAAATTGGTTACCTTCTGATCACCTCATAACCTGGTAAACTTAAAGGGGTGATAGAATGCAAAACCGAGTTTACATTGTCATAAATGAATAACGGTAGTTATACAGAGAAGTTTAAACCCCATCGACACCTCCTTTCTCTGCAAATCTCACAATTCTAAACCTTCATCATAAAACAGGCAAATCCAAACGAAGCCCTAAGTTGACGTAAACTCGAGGATGTTGCCTTATTTGGTTCTGGCCTGTACTTTTGTCACACCCCGAAATGTACATATAGACCAGCCCACTGGTCCCTGTCCCAAGAACATAAATAGAGGTTGTGAAGGCGTAAGACACTAATTTAGCTGTTTAGCCTACAGTTGGGTTTACTTCTACAAGAATTACAAAGCAGGCAGTTTCTCTATTGAAAATAAGCCAGAACCACGGGTGTAAAGGGAGTGTTCCAGGCTGCACGGAGAAAGGGGACAATTTTCAGTCCTCCCAAGGATCCCAAGACCCAACAGGCATGAATTATTTTTGGCTATAAGAAAAATCCCTGCAGAGTTTGATGCTCAGCTGATCATTTGCTGTAAGCATTTTACCAAAGACAGCTTTCAAAATCCTAGACGGTTTAAAGCAGGATTTGCTAACCTTCTTTGCTGAAACGAGAGGCTGTTCCGACCATAAGGCCATCACAACCGCTAGCTGTAAGTATTATTTTTTNTAGATTTAGATGTTCTTTGTATTATTTCATAGATTGCGTCGCCTTCAAAAGCATGAGAACAATCCAATGAAATATAATTATGCTGTGAATGCTTATTATAAATCTCTCACCTACAATACGAATTCAAACACATGGGAGCAGGCAACCATTTAATGAAAATCTATCTGCTGCTTGAAGCTTGTTTTTATCACTGCAGGTAAACAGGCCCATCTTAGTGTAAAAGCTTAGCTGAAACATTATCAGATGCTTCATTAAACACAGGAACTGGGCTTTTCTTCCCCACAAACAGAAAACATTTTACTTTCTACAGGAACCAAGTGGTTCACAATAGACTGATGTCGATTGAGAATTTCTTTTGAAAGATCAAGAAGAAAAAGGACTCTTCATTTCAGGAAAGTCTAGGGAACTTTGGAGTTTTGTTTGAGTAATGTGTCTTTATGAAATCGCTCTGGATTACTGCCTGAAAATAGCTTTTTTTGAGGTCTTATTCTAAATGTATTTTAGTATACTTTCAATATAAGGCACTTTTGGATTTTGAACTTTAATAGGTGCTTTAAGTAAACTTTAAGTGTTTATTTCCCCCCTACAACCTTTATTGGATTAAACCCAGTTGGTTTTGGTTCCCTGAAGCTCAAACGTGTTTCAGACCCCAAATAAAAAATGAGAAGAGATGCGTTAGTCAGTCAGCCTGAGATCTTACATACTAGGATCAGACTATTGGCTCTCTGAGATAATTGGTCAAATACTGAAAAATCTCAACTGTCCTCTTTAAATCAATGCACCAGAACTAAGAAATTAAACAATTATTTGTTCAATATATTGAGGAAAAACATTTGATAAAAGGACATTTCTTGATAAAAATGTGAAAATCTACAGGAAGTAAACTGGTAGCTCTATCAAACAACCGTCTGTTTTCTAGCATCAGTTCTTGGTTTGACTCCATTTCTCCGATCACCTGCTGCACGTTTTCCTCCGTTCCTCTCGATCTCAAGTGCTGTGAATAAAAACACACTTGTACCACAAAATCTTAAAAAGAAAATCAAACTCAGAAAGTATCTTTGGAAATAATCTCCATCCACACATTTATTTAAAGTTAAATATCGGCTGTGAATAACTTGTCTTTCCCGTCTCCTCCTTAGACAACCTGTAGTCGGTATGTGACAGACAGCTGCCAGCGGTGGCCTGGCTTCACACCTTAGTTGCCTCCCCCCTCCGCCCACATCATGCCCTCCACAGACATCAGCCTGGGAAACCACAGGCCACCAGGCTGGCGCCAGTCTGCACGCCTTAGAGCAGGGCAACCAGCCCAATCAATACCTCTGCATTTCCTGTCCATTTGCTCAGGTCTCTTCATTAATAATTACTGCTTGGCGGAGCTTCAATGCGCTCGCTGGCTGGCCCATAGGGGAGAGGTTTGGGTGACCTTTCCATGCCCCTGGGTTGCTTCAAATCTCTCACACACACACAAACACAAACAGGCGTTGAGACTGACATAACAAGGCAACATTGATGACATTATGACCTCCGGATTCTCCCCAGTCTATCCTCTGCGTAACAGCAGTTCTTAGCAGCATAACCAACAAAACAGGACTTCTTTTCTTCAGTAAAACTCTTCAGTTTGGCAAAGAGCAAAACCAGCAGCAGCAGCTACAGTTTCTAGAGTCATCTCTGCACTATTAAGCAGGTTGAATAATGGGACATTTTTGAGAACAAGCATCATTTACTGCTCATGGCACATTTTCCAGATGACACAGACGATTCATCAAAACATCTTAAATGATGTTCTGCCCGGTATGTGGCTTTGCTGATAAGCCAGGTAACAATGACAACTAAAAAAAAACAAAAAAAAAACAGTAGCCTGCTGGGATATTTTTCGCTGTGGAAGAGGAGGAGGAGGAGGAGGGAGCCTCCAAAACAGCTGGCCTCAAGCCAGAGTGAGGAGATTTTTTCATCCCGTGATGAACAGTTGGAGGAGTTTCTGAAGGAAAAACCCTGGCGACAGCATCGTGACCAAAGCCAGAGCCTCGGCGCTCCACGGAGGAGGCGTGCCCCCTCTGAGTGGGCTTGGGTCAAAATTTGGTGACGGCGGAGGCTATGTTCTCCAGGGCGGACCGAGCTTCAGAGGAGGGGAAAGCCTGGATGGCCTCCAGAGCCCTGTTGCTATGGTAACGGCACAAGTCCACCGCCGAGCTCACGCCTTTCTCTGACTTAACTGCTGCCAAGAGCTGCGGAGAGAGGGAGAGGATGAAAGCAAGCGTTAGTTTGTCACGCTGGTGTCAGAGCCTCCACTGTGCAGCAATGGGCAGTAAAAGTAAGTTTGAGGGATAACGTCCACTCAAAACCCCACAATGATACACTATCAGCTGGGATGGTGGTTTCCAAATATACCTGTGGGCTAAAAATTAACGTCAACAGTAACACTTCAGCTGTTTTTAACTTAGTTTTCATATCAAACGAGTAATAAAAGCTGTTTCACTGTAATTCAGGTAACAAACCAAACACTTGATCATTGACTGATGTACACTACCTTCATTTTAAGATTTAACCCCGCTCTTCTATTTTGAAAGTGATTACTATTTAAAGTAACCTGGTCTTTCCTGGTGGAAAAAAAAGGTAATTTCTCATTAAAAACTAAATTTCAACCCAGCCTTCTTTACAGGATTGTTTTAATTCAACTACATTTAAGGGGCCTTAAATCTTATAATTTCTTCTTACTAAGGTTTAGGTCCACATTAGATCAATACAAAACATTTGTTTTTTTTATTTGAGCCATTAAGAGAGACTTGTGGAGTCCTTCTGATCTTTTTCCTGCTGCTAAACCTGAGCTTAAGGTCACAAACTGTTTGTTGGACGTTCTTCTCTCCGGTTAAGAGATAAATGAATGGTTAATTCAGTTATTGAAGGCCATTTGCGTCCTGAAGAACTAAAGCAACCCCCAGAGAATCACACTACTACAAACATGTAGCAAGAATTTCGCTTCCCCCCACCCCCAAAATTGTTAACACATGAACATGATCCTTAACTGAAGTTCTGGGTTCTTTTTTTGTGTTGAGATGAATCATAAATGCCTCTAGAAGTCATAGGAGAGTTAACCACTGTTCTATTCTCTTTATATTTTGTTGGAGGCTCTCTTGGGCCAAAAAACCAATATGGCTTCCAGATTGTTATCAGTTGCTTTTTAATAATTTCTTTAGATCAGGTCATGTGTTGATTTCTTTTCCATGTATCCTACTTCATGCTGCCAGACTGGTTCAGTTTATGCCACTATTAGATTTTAGAAGTTCCAACACTGATCAGGCCTGGTTAATTAATAAACGCATGATTAATATAAGATAAGTCATGATTACACAAAGGGGAAAATGTTTTTTCACATAGGTTAGGTTTTCCTTTTAGAAAATAAAAATTATTTTTAAAAGAAGTCCACCCCCCAAAACAAAACAAAAAAAGCCTGTTAAAAGGTAACTATTTTTTCACTATAAAATAAAGTTGATTGGTTTGCACATCGCATTTCCCATTCCAACATGCTGAAGTGGAAGACATGGAGTTGAAGAAGCATTAACAGGAGCTTTGAGTTTCCAGTTTTTTGAATGAAGCTGTGTGTTCCTGCTGCTGCACTGAGACATCTTTTTGCTGAGGGCGTTTTGCCTCATGAATTCTGGAGGTGGAAAGCCCCCATAGGCCTTTCTTTAAGCAAGAAGAAATTAAATAAAAAAATAACAGAGCTAAACTCAAAAACATCCTGCATGCTTATTTATAAAAAAAAAAAAGATTAGTTTCCCTCTCGCCTTTTATGCCAAACTAGAAGCTAACTTTGCCTCTCCCTGCATCAGCGCCCTGATGATTTGACTCTCTGAACACCCCCTGTTCGGATTAAAGGTCCAGCTCTTCACAGACACTGAAAAAAATGTATTTACAGCATCAAAAAGAGGCAGGAGAAGCAACTGGGAATAGTGTATATTGAGCATTCAGCTCTACAGCAGGGTGATCTGCCCCCATTTAACCCAATCCTTTAGTTTTAACTGGGCAATCAATATAAATATAATTTTTTTAACTATTGAATTGAGGAGATTTTCACTGAAAACCTTTCACTGAAACTACTTAACTTTTAGCCAATCAGAAATCTCTAAATTCACAGCAGCTTGAAGACACTGCTCTGCTTGTCTGAACTTCAGCACAGGGTGCTTTCCCTTTAAAGACGACAAGCAGCTCTTGCTACACAACCAATGCAATAAGCTCTAATGTAACTTATGATTGGCTAATAAGTAAACAACTCTGTAAATGCCTCCATAGCCACTGTAAAACATGGTGGTAGCAGCATCATGCTGAGGTTTTGCTAAGAGTGGTGAGTTTATAAGTAGTTCTAGATTCCAGTGACCCTCCTGTTTCTACTGGGGGACATTTCTAGTAATAATCTAAGACAACAGAATGAAATTACATGAAAAATTAAAATAAAAAAGGGTAATCTGAGGTAATATGAGCAGGGTTCTGGATTAGAGACCTGCTTTTTTTCCGAGATGGATTTGGAAAACGCAAGCAAATAAAGTGCTTAAACTTAAGACTGAATGCTGAAATTTAACTAAACGATGCCAAAACTAAATATTTATTTGATATATTGATATTCTCCCTAACTGTTAATGTTTTTATGATGAACATGTTACATAAACATAGAAGAATATTGTTTTCCTTTCAGAGGTTAAACGTCCCTTCGTGCCATGGCAAGTTTAGAAAAAAACGGGTTCAACTGTCCAATATTTGTTAAATTAATTTTAGTAGAAGCAGATCAGCAGGTATCTAAGGTTAAAGAAGGTCTTGTAAAGTTTATTTTTGTTTTAACTTTGCCAGCTGTGGAACTCTGCTGGTGTCTTCTTCTAACTTTTACCATGAGATTGAAGAGAAATGTGAATCTGTCAGAAGTTTCCTTTCTATTCTGTCATTTCATCACATTTTACTACACAGAGGTATTTCTTGTACCCCCTCTTGCCCCATGCATGTATTTCCCCTTCCTATACTTCTTTGTGTCCCCTCATTCCTCCTTACCCTTAAAAACTTCTCCTCTTTTTCGGCTGAAGGAGATTCTCTCACAATACCTCTGCCTCACAGCCTCGGTGTCTCCTCCACAAATAGGCCTTGGTAACCAATCCGTTCATCTCTGGTTTCAGACAGGACCAGATAACACCCCCCTACCCCTCCCGACATCACCCAGACCCCTCCCCTCTGCTCCTTTGGTCCCATTCTGGCCTTACACGTTGACTTTGGCAAGGCCATCTCTTAACTTTTTATATGAGTTACAGTGAAAGGGCATCATGGTTGTTTCTAGAGATACTGACGGGTTCAGTGCAGCTCAGCTAAGAGGTGAAAAGAGTCTAATGAGAAAAGTAGAAAGTTGAAAATGCCCCCTTACCTTAGTATAGTCCAACTGGTTTCTCAAGGTCCTTGCCTTGGATAGAAAACAGAGAAGGTGTCATTTAGGAGAAGCTCTAGCTAATTTGTAGAATAAGCTGCATATAGTTTATTTAAAAGAAAGACAGTAAAAATAGGTATTATGTGCAAACAAGAAACTACAAGATAAAAGTCTGGGATTGAAGGGTCAGAACGAATCAATCTGTTGTGGTGCACAAAACACCTTCTCAACTATATCTTTAGAAATCACCTCCCTAATTTTTTCCTCTCTGCTTCTGCAGCCAGATGTTGTTCTTTCAAGCATAAGGTGGTCCAGTGAACCTCCCAATGGCCCCCTATTTGTTTTTAAACATCTGTTTTTTGATAGATGATAATCTGACGATTGTGAAGGAATCTCTTTAAAAAAAGAAGTGCTTGATGTGTCAACTATATGCTGATGACATGGTGTTTTATGTTGCATACTGTATATATGCTAAAACAGAGCGGTTAGCAGCTGAAACACTAAAGCTTTGGATGGACATTGACGTCACTGACATTGACAGTCTTGTCTAAATTTGAATATTAACAGGACAAAGAGTATGTTCCAAAAAGTTAAAAAACAACCACTGGACTTTGTTTTCCAATTTTGAAGAAGTTTCACTTCCCATCCAGGAAGCTTTTCCAATCCAAAAATAGGATTAGTGTTGAGTTCCAAGCTTTATAGATTAGCCCAACAAGGTCTTGTTATGGCTTAAAAAACATGCAAACTGAACTGAAAAACAGGTCCATCTCTTAGTAATGGGGAGTCGTTGAGATCATTGTTTTCCTGCCATATGTGATACTGGCCTATGCCTTTGAAAAGGGAGTTGTCAGGGTCATTGTTGGCCTGGCTGACCAGGTTGGTTTTTCCTCTCTTAACATAAATGGCTTCCTTAACACCCCTTTCAAACCACCTGTGTTCTTTGTCCAACATGTGACAGGCATGGTTAAATTTCTGTTTTATTTGCACATGGACCCTTTTTAAATGAATCAAAAATATATAAAACAAATCTATATTGCTAAGTTTGTTATAGCTGTATTTTCCTCTGTGCTATCTGCTTTATGAATGACAGAATGGTGGCTACTAGAAGTAGACTGATTCATCCACCGGCCGATATTCTGTGCCGATTTCAGCTCCTAGGTTTTGTATGGCCATGCTTAAATATGCATTTGTTTTCTAATTAATTTCTAATTAATTAGTTCAAACAGCAGCCATGGCTTCAGATCAGATGAAACATTTAGTGTTAACATTTAATTTGATTTGTTCATAAATGTTTCATTTGAGACGTGACATTTGTTATAATTGTGTCATTTTTATGATTTAAATGGATAAATAAAAAGTAATATTGTCTTGAAAAAAAAAGTACCAAACAAAAAAAATGATGATTGCTGTTCTTTTTAAAATATTTACAAAAAAATTACAAAGACTTCCTCTTCTCTTCACGGTTAAATCCAATTTAGGACTTATGCTTGACTTAAGCCCTTATTTTCTGTTTTTCACTTTATAAAGGGTCGTTTTTAACTTCAACTCTTCATTATCGTGAAGTTATGACAATGTTTTGCTTCTGATTAAATCTGAAGAATCTTCATGACAACTGAACAGGCTTTCAGAGAAACCAAAGTTTCCATTAAAATTACAGCAGGTATTTCTTCAGATCTCAGGCTTCAAACATGGAATATAAAATATATATGATGGATGCATTAGGTTTTCTATTTTATCCATTTATCTAGACTCCAACAATACCTTTATCAAATTCCAGACTGTTATCAGAATAGACAGGAAGCTGTAGTTTTAGTTCCAGCTTTGCAGCCACTCGATGATATCCGTCTTTATTTTGTTTTGCAATTTTGGACTTTCCAATGAGATTTCTCTTCTGCATTTAACCCATTTCTGGGAAGGCGATGGGCAGCAGAAATGCAGGAGCAGGGTGTCAGGATAATTATCATTGATGATGTGTGAGTTTAACACACCTTAGTATGAGCTGCCTGTTGCGAGTCAGAAGTGATGTTTTCCACAATAGTTAATCTAATTAAGAGACTTATAATCTTCATTCTGTATGTGCAAAGATTTGGAAATGGAATGAGAGCGGTGTCCTTCAGCTAAGAACGAGGTGTAATATTTTGATAAGGTTGGAGCCATGGATGTCTACTCATTGTGTATGATGTAAAATGTGTTGATGTGGCTGACTGGAGATTTATAAAATTCCTTTTTAAATATTAATCATGGCCACTTCCTGAGAGATGAGCAGCTGCCATTCGGTAAACTCTAAGCAATTTCTCTGATCTGAGTAAGATTACAATTTATATCAAAATCTGTGGTCATGTCTCCTGGTTATTTAATACATATACGTTATCAAGTGTTATTCAAAGAGTTTATCCCGAGTGATCTCTTTTCAGGGAAAAGAACTGGAGAGATGGAGCTTCAAGGTGCAGACACAGAGACTATCTTTAACAAGGGACTCAGAAGTGCCATCTGTGGGGTTGAAACCAGTGAACCTGCTCCAACCACTTTACCAACAAGTCCCTTTAATAAAGTTTTTTTTTTCTGTCTTCTAACAGTAAATTTCAAAGCTCTATCACCACCTTCTATACCAACATGAGTTCAAGCCTTGAATAAATGACCAATGATAATATTTAAAAAGAAAAAAAAAAAAAAAAACTTGCTTTGACTATTAATTTCACAGAAGGATGAGGAAATAAAAAAATAAACGCATGAGTGGGATTCGTTTTTTTTATACATCTATAAAAAAAATAGTGTTCAGCCACCGCAGCAGATTCAGAAACAAGGATGTCTTAACTCTGCCGTGCAAAATATATAAAGATATGGAGCTGAAGTTTCAAGCTTTTTTTATTTACTGATAAAAACTGTCATTCTTGGAAACAAGAATCTGACTGTTTACTGCTCAAACAAGCAGCTGCTCTGCAGTGGATTTAAACCCAGCATGTTTTAGAAGAGTTAAAAGCAGCTGGATTTCCCACTTTTCTAACTGCGTGAAATACACCAACTGAGATCAGCGATGGCTTGTACAACTTAACAGAATATTAGGTTTTTCAAGTTTAATGTAATTTTGTATACAATATATGGCAGGACGGTGGGTGGGGCCGCCTGCCCATGTTTTTACCTCCTCCAGCTGCTGGTGCCATCTCTCGTTCCCGATGATCTGACGGTGGAAAACCACCGGGGCGGCGCTCAGACTGAACAATGTCATCTCTCCCAGCCTGCTCTTCACAAACGGCTGCAGGTCAGAGTTGAGCTGCACAAAGGTGGAGCACAAACAGTCACTGATGTTGCTCTGTAACGTTTGGGTTACCAATTAAACCTTCATACTAGTAGGAAAAAATATTTGAGATGACATTTGGCTAGCTGACACTAGGAGAGGTCCTGCTAATGAGCGGTGGGGTGGACAGTTTCGTAAGAGACAAACGTCCTGATGAGGATAGTTCTCCTTTAAAGAGCTCATTTCAGCGTTCACCATGCTGTGATTCCAGCGTGCTGCAGAGGCCCCGCAGAACGGCAGCTGCAGGGAGCCTCAACAAGAGACACAAACTACTCCAGCAGTGTGAATCAGGTCATCAGCTCACTAAAAACTTCTAAAATGCATGCATTTCATGCTGCATTTAAGTTGCATCCTAATAAAATGTACATCAGTTCAAAACAGTCATTTTGTAACCTTCTTTATCATTTCTGTATTTATTGTTTTAGCCCATGTCTTCCAGCAACAACTTTTCTAGGCAGCTTAAATTCAGCTGGAAGCATTTGATGAACAAAGATACAGCAAAACTAGAGGAGGGCCAATTACTCAACGCAGTCAGACATGACTGCAACATGTGGATCAGAAGCTCATTTAGTCCTTTTCTATGACTGTGATGAAGTTTAATCAAAGCAAAGTACATCTGTCAAAGGAGGAATAAAAGGGGTGTTAACTAGAGTGAAACTAATTCAAAATTTTAGTTTTATGCAGCACATTCATTAAAAAAAAGCTTTGCATACATATTAATACCCCTTGAGCTCTTTCCCAATTTGTCACATTGTAACACCGGTTTGGTGCATATTTTATTATTATTATTTTCTTTATAGCTATAAAGAAACTTATAGTGACATAAGAACTGTAAGATGGAAGGACAATAATGCTTTTTTTATTTAACAAGCAAAAATCTGTTAAGTGTGAACTAACAGAATGAGCCACTTTCATTATTTTCCCATTACTGTGGATCGGTAAAAAAAAAAAAAAAAAAAAAGACATGAGTAGAGTTGAGGGCTGCACTGTAAAAAAGAATTTCCTTTTTTTAATGCAAGAGTGGAAGGGTTAATAAATTATTTGAGGATGGCAATATTATGATGGCCGACAGGAAACAAACAGTAAACCACAAAACAAGCATCAAAAACATGTGATCCAAAACGCTGCAAACAAAAAGCAACAAGCTGCAAAAAGATGAAAACAGGAGATGCAGGAAATGAAGAAATAAGCTCTAAACACATAAATGATGCAAGGTCCAAAACACATAAACAGAAAAACACTGCAAACAAAGATACTGTAAAACTAGAAGCTAAATACTGCAACAGAAAGAAAATGATGCAATTAGTAAAAACAGCAGCAAACTCGCTCTAAAAAAGCAGAAGTGCTGCAGACCACTGGAGAGAGTTGAACAAAAAAAAAACATATTGAAACAAAGTGTTACTTATATTGCTATGTAACTATGATGTTATTCTAAAGTATTTTAAGACTTACGTTGACAATGAAATTAAAGAGAGCAAGCCTCTACTTTCTTCTTTAATTTGACATTCTGCATTAAAGCTTAAATTCCTGTTTGCACGGAAGGTTTTGTCCGACACGGTTTGTTCTTTGTTCAACTCCCTCTAGTGGTCTGAAGCACTTCCATTTAAGAGGCGCGAGTTCGCTCCTATTATACTATTTGCATCAAATGCTCTCTGTGATTGCAGGATTTTGTTTGTGCTTGCTGTATTTTTTTTTTATTTGCATAAGTTTTAGTTTTCTATTTTTTAGTAATTGCAGTATTTTAGTTTGCAGTATTTTTCTGTTGCACTTGTTATTGTTTTGTGTTTATGTGTTTTGGACTTTGCATCATAAGACTGTTTGCAGCTTGTTTCTTTTTAATTTGCAACATTTTTCTTTTGCATTTCTTTTTCATGCTTGCTTCTTTTAGAGTTTGCATCACATGTTTTTGCAGCTCGTTTTGTGGTCTATTCAATTCAATTCAATTCCATTTAGTTTATTTATATAGCGCCAATTTACAACACATGTCATCTCAAGGCACTACAGTTCACCAGGTCATACAGTCAAATTGATAAAAATTTTTCTATCATAAGGAAAACCAGTTGATTGCATTGACTGAAATGAAAATCCCTCACACTAAGCATGTTTGTCGCAACAGTGGAGAGCAAAAACTCCCTTTTAACAGGCAAAAAAAAGCAGAGATACAAAAAGCAACTGTAAAAGGCGGCCCCATCCAGGAAACACATAGCCAGGCAGATGAGCTATGAGCCAGCTCCCATGTCAAAGGATGAAGGGAGCGCATCCAGCCAGTCACAGTCAGAAAAACAGGACAACACTGGAAAAACAGGCCGATCTCCAACATCTATAAACAAAGGTGCTCATGGCAGC
This sequence comes from Cyprinodon variegatus, assembly GCF_000732505.1. Classification (NCBI taxonomy): domain Eukaryota; kingdom Metazoa; phylum Chordata; class Actinopteri; order Cyprinodontiformes; family Cyprinodontidae; genus Cyprinodon; species Cyprinodon variegatus. Next base: position 1,254,421 of record NW_015150474.1, read on the forward strand.
ACCACAGCTGATATTTCTTTCTAGGATGGTGACACAGCCAAAAACTAATGTCTACTGTGCGTTTACACCTGTCGTTGGCTGTATAATGAACTATGGTCTTTTTTTCAAAGTATCCTTTGCAGTTGGAAACAAACCATACAAATTACCCCAAAACGCTGAAAAAGGTGTTAAGATTAGGCAAAAGGTGAAAATCTTGGTCCAGATTAAAAAAAAGCACATCATCTTAAAGTATCATCACCATTTCAAAACATGGAGGTGGTGCCCTCATGCTGTGGGGATTTAGAAGCAGGTACCAGTTTATAAAGAAAATGGAATGGTTAAAGGAAAGGATACTGGAAAGGTTACTGGTTAAAAGTCACATCTAAAGCTTATTCAGACTTTTTATCCCAACTGTCTGGTCTACACAAAAATCTATTTGACCTTCAGATATTTTGCACAGAACGGGGAAAAAAAATCCTTCGAAGCCTCCAAAGCTGGTAAAGACTTCTTAAATATAGCTTTAAAGCTTCGCTTTCGCCAAGATTTTTAGACTGCTGTTTGCAAAGAATAAAAAGATAAATAAAATAAAACTTGCATTATTTCCTTTCACTTCACAATGATGCACTATTTTGTTTTGGTTCATTATGAAAAGGTAATTGTTTTTATGAGAGAAATATGAAATAAAAATAATTAAATGAATACTTTTTTTTTTTATCACTGAGCCATAATATGTATTTCTATTACATTATTTGATTTGTTCACATTACCTCATTCCAAGTCCTTAATTATATCAGATTCCTCGATTTGTTTTCTTTCACGTAGCCAATATTTTTGATAAAAAAGAAAAACGTCTGAAGAAGTCTTGATTTGAAGGTTGGTTTGTGTTGTGATTGCCCAGGACTTACCTTGTGGCCCAGCGACAGGTGTTTTCCATACAGGTAGGCCTGTCTTTGTGCATCTCTGTCGTGTTTAGCGAGCTGCATGGCGGCCTGACAGCTCTTGGCTAGCAGAGCTCCATGAGACAGAAACGTCTGATCCTCCCATGACGCCACGTCGACGCCCTCGCAGAGACTCTCCTGCAGAAAGAAACATTGCTTCACAATTTATAAAACTTTCAGTTGACAGTGAAGAGAGGGATAACACAAAGCAAGACAATTTTGTTTTTAAAAATGTATGCACTATAATATAAATATATATATTTTTTATTTAAACAAATTTAAACAAACTTCAGGCAGAGAGAGAGCTAGTTGTGGATTCAGAGTGTAGCCTGAAGACTGAGCAATTAAAAGGGAACTTTTTCTCACTGCAGCCTGACAGAGCGGTGGACGATATGAATAAAGAAAGTCTGTCTTAATTCATTATTTATCAGGGTATTTTCTCATTTACAGTCAGCTGGTATCACCTAATGTCATAATCAACCATGGAGAAAGACTTGCTTTCTATGCAGGTCATAGACTTAGTCTGATCTGTGACCTTAATGCACCTAAAACACGAGAACATCTTTGCTCCAGGAAAGATCTTTTTTTCTTCTTCTGAAAACGGCTAAGCAACAAACAAGCCCACTAATTGTCATCAATGTCAGTTAGATAGACTGAGTTTTACCTCAGCACTGCACGAACTCTCATAATATATTCCTTGGACCAAATCCCCGATGGCACTGGAGATCAGTTCAACCACCTGATGAACAGAAAAAATACAGTGAAAAAAAGAGGAAATTACTCAATTGACAAAGGTTAAGAGATGTTAGATTTCCTGAAGTCTAGGAGGTAAAGGTGAGACAGGAGGACAGAAAGTCTGAACTATCATAGTTGGACCTCAGCCTTTACCTGTTCACCAGCTTTACTCTGTATCCTAACACAGCATCTTCCTCTACAGGTGGAGAGTCCATATAGAGACGCCTCCTGGAGCCTATTCATTTTTCACCCAGAGATTTGATCTTCACAGACGTGAAGAGTCTTAGGTTTTGCACACCGGGCTGATGTGTCAGAGTAAGAAAAGAACCTGAGGCGGACCAAGAACTCCTCCAACCTGGGAACCTGAAGGATCTCTGGGTTTCCAACCAAAACCAGTTACTTTAGTGACAGAATAAATAAATGGATGAACGAATAGATGGATTGATGACATCTATGAACTTATGCATAGATAGACTGATGGATGGATGAATCTATTAAATAGATAATTAAGGATATCTGAAAAGATGGATCATTTTTATATAGAGACACGTACAATAATAAATCAGATGTTGGAATTAAAAATGGGTACATTTCTGGACAGAAAGATGAATAAATGATTGAGAATAAATCATTCTGCTCAACTTAAAGGTTTCTTCAACCGTAACTCTTCGATGAATAAAAAAAATAAAAAACAAAAAGAATTAAAGGAAACTCAAATAAACTTAAAAGTACATCTGATGTCTTCAAGAAACATCAATTAGTAACATCTTTTTAGGACTCATCCTAACATCAACATGTGAAAACCCTGCACATTTAATTAATTTAGCTTTTACCTCATTTTAGGGACGTTGAACTGAAAGTACAAAAATTGAGCACTGGATGTGGTCGTCTAAGATTAACGTTCAAATCAAAGATCCCGACATTGATCCGCACATTAAGTCGACATTAAAACCAAGGATCAGAACTGCAGAGCACCCTCATTATCAACCATTAAGAGAGCAGATTAAACTAAAGTGTAGAAACAAATGAGGGGAATCGACACTGATTTGCCAATCATATCAACCGTAACATTCGTAATTAAAGGCACACGGTCTCCTGTGATTGAATAAGGAGCGCCTGAACAGCTGGTTTGGAGAATTAATCTAAGGTGAGCTGCGTTGGGCGCCAGGTGAGCCACCTCATTACCAGTCCACAGGAGGGGGGGGGAGGGGGTCTTCAGGAGATTTCATGGAGCACACCCAATTATGCTTTCATTCATCATTATATTTTGAATTTACAGAGAAGCTCCTCAGGTTTCTCTCCAGTGTGGTGCGATGAAATGGAGCTGATGGTGGAGAAAAAAAGGAGCTTGCAGAGAAGCTGATTTAATCCCTTTTTCCTTCTGTTCTCCTTAACAGCAAATACCTAAGAAATATGTACAGTTTATTAACTTAATGTTGAACATTTAAGTCAACCATTTGTTCTCTTGAACTCTTATCCATCCTTCTGGTGTGAGCAGCTATTATCGACTTTTATTAGGAGCAAAAGTGATTATATGGCATCTGTGTGCTAGTGTGAGAGTATTAGATAAGATTTATCTAATATTTTACGAATACATAAATGATTATATCTTAAACTATATTTCGGATGTTACTAAGATTATCCACCTTTAAATGCAGCTTTTGGTTTATTCTGTGTTTTGTCATTAAGAAATAAAGCATACAGTGAACTAGAATGAGGCATGGTGGTGGCTCAGTGATGCTCTGGGACTGCTTTGCCATCTCTAGCACCAGAAATGTGAAAGAGAAGAAGGGTTCAGAGAGTATCAGGAGGTCCTGTGAGGAGTAAAAGTGTTGCAGCAAATAAACCCTAAAACTATGAATGAGCAGAAAGGCTTTGGTAAGGAGCCTGAAGCAAGGCTACCAGAAGGTGTTTGGATATGATCAGCCAAAAAATTTTTGTCAAGAAGGAGTTTCATTTTCTCCAACATTGGAGTAGTTGTTAATAGTAGTTCTTTTAGTTGTCCAGTAGTAAGAAACTTCAACACTCCAAAAAGTATCGTAACTAAAGACAAGTGTTTGGATGTTTTCGGCAATGTTTATTTTAGTTTTCCAGATTATCTGGACAGTAAACACAAACACCTCAGACAACCTGAAACTATGGTCTAAAGGTGTCACATTTAGGATGTATATTTTGCTTTTATTGCACACTTCATTTGATTCTGTTCAGAATGTGTTGAGAAGAAAAACTAAGTTTTCATGTTGGAAAAAAAAAAGTTTTATGCCTTCAATTGCCATTTTTATCCTCATGCTATCGAAAACAGTATTAAGAATCAAATTACATTTTTTAGCGTCATGAAAACCCTACTTAATTCTGTTAATATAGTTATAGGAAAACCCTTCTAGATTATATATATTTTCCTTAAACATGACTTAGAGCTGAATTAACCTAAGGTACAAACATTAGGGTTGAAACAATTAATCAAATGAATCTTGATAAATCGATTATTTAAATAATTGTCACCTAATTACAGACGCTAAATTATGCCTGTAGCTGACAGAGCAACCCAATTAAAACAGTATTATATCAAAACAAAACAAAAATATATAAACATTTTTCATTTAGGATGAAAAATGTTTTCGTCTGTCAATATGCTCTATCCAGAACTCATTTTAGTGGAGTTCTGGAAAGAGCATGTATCTATTGAATGTAGATCTATGCCTTAACTCTGGGTTTTTTAAAAGGCTGGCGACATTTCCAAATGCCTCAGGCACGTCTTTAAAGCTGAAAGGTATAAAACAGGGCAGCATTTTTAGCTTTTCTGCCTCCTCCTTAGAATGCCCACTAACAGTCTGAGAGAATCACAGGCTGTGAAAAAAACACAATATGCTGTAAAAAAGCAGTTTCCTTTTTTTTTTTTCTCCATCATCTTTGTGCTTCTCCTGAATTCATTTTGAACAACTCAGTCATACTGAAAATGACAAACCGAGTCTCCACTCAGAAACAGCATCCATTCTTAAGATTGCTGTCAGAGCGGCTCTGTGAGGCTTCCTCGTAGGATTTAAGTTTATGACTAGCCAATCAACAGATGTTGGACGTCGCACAAAAAAATGACCAACTCCAACCATTAGATAATTTCTTGTTCAATCACAAAAGCAGGAACAAAATAAAACAAAAAATGAATAAGAAAAGAGGAGCCTCCTCAGGTGAAAGAGCTTCATCAGTTCATCCTAGACATGATTGGCTTCCCCAGAAAGCTCCAGAGATGCTGGCTGCTCAGTCAGCCCCACTGTGCCCTTTGGGTAACTGAAACCTGCGAGGGAAAATATTGAGGAAACCCGAGCTTCCTCTCCAGACTTGGAAGGACAATGTGCCTACAGTATTACCAGATGTGGTGTCTCTGCTTGGCGTGCCTTGGGAAGCAGAGCTCTACAGAGACCTGATTTTTTTTTTTTTTGGAAAGTATCACATTAACTCTCCCTCTTACTCCTTTCCAAATCCAGCCAGATCGTGTTTTGCCGACAGAATGGAGAGTGGGGAGAAATCAGAGCCTTGTGATGAGATTATTTTACAGTTTATACAAGCAGCAGCATAAGTTTCCTCTCAAGGCCACGACATATAATCTCCATCATTTTCTGTGTAAAAGAGGAAAGAAATCCCAAACACTTCCAAATCTGCTCATCCATAATCTTTTTTTTTTACTTAGAAAGACCTGGTGCTTAGGAAATAAATATAAAAGTCTAAGTTTACTCAGAAGGAGTACCATTTAGCCTGTGAGTAATTCCTCACAAAATTAGTCCTATTCCTAAAATTTAAGTTTGGAACATTGATAAATGAGATTGGGTCGACAATACAGACTGCAGACATGAAGGAAACTTAGTAAATTAGGACAGAAGCTTTTTTTAAATATCACCTAAATTCCTACAGATCTTGTTTTATCTTGGCTCATGTCAACCAAAGTAAGATTTCTTCAAAATCTTCAGTTTATGATTTCCTCCAAGGCCGACTAGTGTCACTGATGCAATTTGTAATGTTCAGAGACAGAAACTGGTAATTATACACAAGATACTGCTTTTTAGGTGTCATTAAATCATGACCTTTAGCTACTGTGAAAGTTAGCTATGCTCTTTGAGGAAAGGAAGGAAGGAAGGAAGGAAGGAAGGAAGGAAGGAAGGAAGGAAGGAAGGAAGGAAGGAAGGAAGGAAGGAAGGAAGGAAGGAAGGAAGGACGGATATAAGACTGAAAGGAAGGAACGAAGGAAGGAACGAAGGATATAAGACTGAAAGGAAGGAAGGATATAAGACTGAAAGGAAGGAAGGAAGGAAGGAAGGAAGGATATAAGACTGAAAGGAAGGAAGGATATAAGACTGAAAGGAAGGAAGGAAGGAAGGAAGGAAGGAAGGAAGGAAGGAAGGAAGGAAGGATAGAGGAAACTAATAAAGGAAGTAAGAAAGAAAGGACAGATGTAGGGATCAAAGGGAGGAGGGGCATATAGAATGAAGGAAGGACAGATGGACGCTGGAAAAGGAAGCAAGAAAAAAGTAATGAGTAATTATAAAAAATAAAGAATTAAATTTAGCATTAGAGAAAGAATGAAGCAAAGGAAAAAAATAGAGAAGAAAGCATGAATAAGGAAAGAAAGAACAAACCACTAAGAGGAGGTCCTTGGAACCAGAAGTTTCTGAAAGGACATCTATTCCTTCTGGAACCGCCTGGCACTTATGGAATAAAGAGTTTTCTGTTTCATTGAAACTTATCAGGAATCAATATTGTCAAAACTAAACAGGGATCATGTATAAAGTGATCAAGTAGTTATTTAAATCTACATTTTATGTCGTTGATGAAGCCACATCCCATACCTTGAATCATGCCTGGTTTCTGTAAACCTTAAGTTTATAGACTTAACAGTTTTATTTTCTAAACGTATAGAAGCATATTCAGTTACTCTTTAAGGATTTCATAAAGCCTTTGGCCTGAAGCTTTTGTCTTCTGCCCGCATTGCCCACGTCTCTGTAATGACAACCGTAGGAGGACAAGAGGAGGTGACATCTTTGCAAATGGGCACGAGGAATTCAGAAAATAATTGGGGAGGCAGCACTGACAGGTGTCCGAGAGAAAGCGACGCTGCTGAAGGCTCGTCCACAAATAATGATCCACTGTCAGATGTCACAGGCGTTTATTGACACACCTGCTGGAGATCACAGCTATTAATAGTATAGAATCATTTTTTTTCCTTGCTTTGAAAACTTTTATTTTGTGCAGTCTTGAAGAATGGTTTTTAGGAGATACTAAACAATTTGATTTAAAACACAAGTTTCCTTGTGTAAAGATGGACACTAATGAATCTAAAATGAAGATTAGAACAGGAAAAAGATGCCTTCTGTTTTTAGCAACGGCTGAATTTGGAATAACCAATTAAATCACAGGACCCAGTTGAAATACAGGGGAGAGTGGAGGGGTACAAACTGTTAAAAGGGTTACAACATATTAGGAAACAATTTGTTAGATATCCAGCAATTCTTCAGAGATAGTCGGAGGTCGACTATCTGGGTGTCTTGTTTGGGAGTGAAGAATGGTTTGGGACTTTCAGTAATCTCAATTTATTGGAACGACACAAGGTGCTGCTTGCTAACCTCACTCTCTGGAAGATTTCAGGCACATCCAAGGAAAACCAAAGATGAACGTAGCTTCAAGAATTTAAAGAAGCACCAAGTGACATCTTCCCTCTAAGCTGCATGATTGCACAATGGCAAACTGCTTGGATATTCTCAGCGCACAAGAAAATCTACGCAGTGCATGTTTTTTTTCCTGTATCATTTAAAATCTGTATATAATCTGTTTTTCAACTTCAAACTCAACGATGAAAATATGAGACACTGTATTTTTTTTTTTTATTATTATGTGTCAATGTCCTGCAAATGTCCTGAAAATGTCATTCACTGCGTCAAAGACTGCAACTGATGCATAAATAAATAATCCTACAAGAAGAATGTCTGGCAGCCCAAATTATTTATTACTTCTGCCAAGGAGGGTATGTTTTTGGGAGAGTTTGTGTGTCTATTTGTCTGTGTACAAGAACTGGAAAATTTATGGACAATTTGATGGAATTTTTATCCTCATGCCAAGGAACAATTCATTTAAATTTGGTAATAATCCAGATCATCTGTGTTTTAGCTGTAGGGGTAAGTCACATTTGGGCCAAAATTTTCTGCTTGTCGGTGGAGTGCTTCTCTAGTTTATAATTATTTATTCCACAGCGTGCACGTCTGATGTTTCTTACAGAGGTCAGTCATCTCCCTCTAATGTCTCTGGCCCCTAAACCTCACCTGCAACTGGGTCAATGTCACCGACCCAGAGAAAGTCTCGTCGCTCTGCTCTTGTTCTCATGATATGATGAACAGCCCAATGCAAGGCCAATGGCATAAATAGCCACACGCCCATTGCTATGCTACTCACTGATGACTATATTGGATTTTGGAGGTTAATAACATGGTGGAGCCACCAAAAACAGGGCAAAAAGAACCTCTGATCAATTGGAAAGGCAGAGAAAACATGGATCCTCTATTGTGAATATAGACTGATTGATTTTTATTGTGCTGCTTTAAAACAGGGAGGCTGAATCAACTTCTGAGAGCAAATAAAAACATTTTACTCAAGAGGCAGACTTACACTTCCCTGACTAACATAAAAGGAACAATTGTACACTACTTCACATTAGATAATGTACAACATAGAATGTACAATACCTTTGTTTGGCATCTGAAATGAGCCTAATTTGTGTTCACGCTTGGGGGTGACAAAATAAGCAGGTAGATTATCCTTTTAATTACCATATATGTGTGTGAGTAAAAAGAAAGTACCAAAAAGAGATATACATTAACAGCCAAATGTTAAAATAACAATACAGGCTGTTTTTTTTTTTTTTTTGTCTGATTAAGTTGCAAGTTAGTTATTGGGATGGAGAACCAACAAAACAACAACCGATATTCTTCAAAAAATAACCAAGAACATAAATTAGCTTTGAAATTTTAAATGAACCTTTCCTTTCTCTCACTATTAGAAGGCAAATAAAATGAGAGTAGGACAAATCAAGACTTGCACTTTTAAAAGGATTTGATAATGATTGTTTTATCTTTAGGATGCATATTTTATGTTCTCTGAAGCTCTAGCAAAGTTCAAATAAAGTGTTTGTTGTTATTCAAACCCCAGGATCTGGCTAAGTTAGTTTTTAACAGGTGTAATGAACATCAAAAAACACCCGAAAGGATAAAGATCAATGTCTGCTGTGGTGACTTTGTTTTGCAAACCTTTTCAAACCTGAGTAACTGGTAGCTATCAGTTGTCCATTAAAAACTTCCACTGTGCGGAAGCTTCCTGTGGTTGCTTCAGATTACTGCTCATAAACAGCTCTGCAGGCTTGTTTGAGGGTAGAAAAACAATCACAGCTGTGTGGATCAGCAGAGACTAGCACTACCCTGTAGCAGACAATGATGATGATGATGATGATGTTCCTTTACATCCTAATATACACTTGTCTCCCGGCTGCTTGCATCTGACTTTTGGTAGAACGGTTGCTGGCTGCCATGGAGCCAGAGATAAAACAAGACTGAAAAGCGCAGCGTGAAAGGCGATTAGGGCCGGTGAACTGTGGAGGTTATTTTGATTCGCTACCGCATTCTGACAGAATGGTGTGGTGACAGCATCCGTCAGCGGCAGGTTCTCAACCAGGCAGCAGATAAAACCCTTTATGACTGTGCTGATATCTGAAGCTGAACTAAAGGCTTACTTGCAAACCCCCGTGGGCCTGATTTTTAAAGATCCTGATTGAGGGTTGCTAAATTGCACATACAATTTATTTTTAAGTACATGCAATATGTGGCCATGTTACAGGTGATCTAAAAAACATTGCTGTGCAAAAGTTAGGATGTGCAAACTGGCTTGCATGTTTCACAGGCCGTTAAGATAAGTTTAAGATTTGGAAAATCACTTTTAAATGTAGAAAATGTTTACATTTGCACAGTTTGGTCATCCCAATATGATCTGTATATTGACGAAGGCAAAAAATATCAAAAAGGTTTAAACATGCTGTCTGCTGGATTACAAACTTAAATCATTTTGCACCTTCTTTGAAGATCTACCCTGCACGTATAAACACGTTTGGAAGTGTTTTAGGGTGTGCAAATCTGCAGATCAGGTGCTATGTTTCTAACCTGACTCCGCCAGATGGATATGCGAAGCAAATCCATCTGGAAACCTTCCGCTGAAGTAATTTTGGGAAGGGGCGAAAATACTGGTTAGCTGATTGGCCTATGTTGGTAATAGAAATAAAATAAACCAATCAGATCAACGAAGCATATGACGTACTAACAGAGCAACAACGAAAACACAACCACAAGATCAAACTCTTGCCGAAACCAGTCGGGAGAAGAGCAAAAACATCTTTTCCTCTGAGAAAAGCCTCCAGAGCAGTGTTTTGCTTTTCTTTCAGTGAAGAAATACAGTGTAATTCCGATAAAACTTGCTCGATAGCCACGCTAACGCTAGTTTCATCGGCTGAAGCCGCCATGTTCTTTAGACTGAACTGTCGCGCTTCTCGTTGCATCACAACTCAACCCGCCTCAAAGCCAACGCTGATTGGACGTTCGTTTGGTGAACGGCTCCAAATTTTCTTTAACGGAGAGTTTCCAAACTGATCTGCGAGTGAAACCTTGAAAGTTCGCGAGATCTCACGAGGCTACTATATTTCGGCAGTGGCAGAATAATCATGTAGGAATTGTTATCTTCATCTAGTTAAGCCAAAAACATAGCAATAAAAACGAGAGTGGAGATTTATTTTCCTGTAGGAAAAATATTTGTTTACAAAGATGAAAGATCTCAGAGTTTTAAAAAAAAAACACATCTTTAGGTAGCACAACAACCATGCTACTGTCCTTGTGGCTGTCACACTGCAACAATACGTTCGTTTTCATTAACTATCGAATTGAGCAATTGTAATTATGAAAATAAATTCTCTAATTTTTGAAAAAAAAATGACGTAAACGTAAAAATGGTTTAATGCTTCGATGAGGTGGTTCTTTGGTAGTATAGCAAACATTTTTATATTTCGCAATGGAAATACTTTTTTCGCATCACACCAGTCCTGTAATCTGTAGCTGGACCTTACTGCCTTACAAAAAGTTAAAGAGGAAGACCAGAAGTAATTTTTATGTGCAATTTCAATTGTATTTGTTATCTAATGGAAATACGCAGATTGGAAAACTTATTTTTTCAAAATTAGCAGAATATAAACAGTTTTGGACACACACTTGTGTAATGGAAACACAGTTAAGTAGCATGGTAGGGGCAGTCTAGTGGTTAGAGCGCTGTGCTTGGAATCCTCAGGTTCTAAGTTCACTCCCACAGAATGCCACCCTGGGTACCAGAGCAAAGACCCTTAACCCCACATCGCTCCCCGGGCCCCGCACAATGGCAGCCCACTACTCCCCAAGGGGATGGGTTAAATTCAGAGAGCTCATTTCATTGCTCTGTGCTTGTGACAGTGCAATTACAATAAAATAAGCTGGAATAAAAAAATTCTATCCTCAATTCTATCCTCACAAACAGCATCTTGACTCAGTGCGGGACAGTTTTTCAATGGGTCTCATTTCCTATGGCTCACCCGCTTCTGTTCATCCCTATTTTAGTACTAGTCTGCAAGCAGCACAGGTGGTGTTCCCCAAAACAGGAAGGGCAGCAAGGAAGTGTCTGAGAGCCAGCAATTTTAACATAGGCATAGTTTAATTTATAGACTGAAGAATAAAGATTACTAAATGGTTGATGGAGTTGGTAAAAAAAAAGGCTAAAAAGTTATATTTATAATGCATAAACAAACATCAAACTTCAAATCCAGATTTATCTCCTGATACCAGCGGTTGAATACAGACAGATTCTATCTGAACTCAGGAAAAAAAACATAGCTAATAATAATTTCCTGGGCCTCTTTTAATTAAGTTTCATTTAAAGACATTTTTATTAGAGGAAATGTATATATTAGCGTTGCAGAAAATACTTCAGTTACTTAGGTTTCAATACGTCTCTATCTGGCAGGAGTTTCCAGAGCTATAAACAAACCTCTCTGCCAACAACGTTCAACTTTAATAACCGCATTTTTACAGTGAAGTATAATACGGTAATCAGGAAAAGTTGTTCACAGCCTCTGACATAGAGACATTATATAAAGCTAAAAACGTCTCTCCTGTGTGGCCTGGTATCTGCTGTGAGCTCCGACGTATACAACCTGTTTTAGCATCACAGACTCTTGGTGCAGACAGCTCTGTGCGCTGCCCACTCTGTTATTAATGATGGTGAGAAACCCAGCGTTAAAACTGAGGATTTCACCGGACAGGAGCAGATGCTGACAGTAGACATCATAAATACGGCTCATGAGAGGAGAGGGGGTGCGTTTCAATCACTGAGCTTCACTCATTATTTAGATCTATGTCCTAAGCATAGGCGTTTTTAGACCATTTTTGGGGGTGCTGAAGCACCCTTAAATTGAATCATAGCACCCTGAAGATATGGGTTGTTTTCTATATTATATATATTTTATATTTATATATTATTATAAAAGTAAAACACAGTCTAAAACTATATAGAATTTTATTAAAAAAGAAAAAAATATATATACCGGTACATATATATGAAAAGTATAAATATATTTTACCATTAAAGATGGAAAAAAAATCAGCTGCCAGTGAAATAGTAAAAATTCAATGAAAATCATGCCATTAATTTTGAATTGTGGTTCAACAAAAATATTAACAATAAATACACAAACAAAAAAACAGGTAAACCAGCGCGACGGGGCTCCTAAACTAAAATGTTGAGCAACACTTTGAGGGAATCACTGCAGTCTGGTGTTTTCCTAAATGTTCAGTCAGATTTCTACTCCTGTTGATAGTTTGTTGGTGAAACGTTTATAAGAAATGTGCTCTAATGTGTCTGGGACTGTTTTTAAAAAAAAAATCATTAATATTTTTAAAATCACAATTCAAAATCAATATTTCAATCTATCAAATCATAAATTTGTAAGTTTTTATTTATATATTTTTTCAGTTTCTTGTTATTAGAATTACTGTTGTGAATTTATCCTTTTCTATATCGGGAGTGTGTCTAAACTGTATATGTAAATTTACCTTGTTAATATAAACCATTTTAGAATTGCCAGTCCAAAGAGAGAGAGGTATACAAGGAGAAGGAGAGGAGCAAAATGGAAGGTCAGGAAAAGCCAGGTAAGTTTCAGTACAGCCCGTCCAAGAAGACAGAAATGCAGGGAGACAAAACACAAAAGTCTCAGATACGATGTGTTTGTGAATGATAGTTATTGGCAAAAGGCACTGAGCAAGTTTCAAAATGTAAAAAATTTATGTAGAAAACGGTGAAATGTATCTTGTCTGGGTGCTCAGCACCCCTAAACCTCTGATCCTGAATTCGCCCCTAGTCCTAATCAATTTGAGTTCCCCTTAGATCTATTAAATATGGCTTGTGTACAGCAAATATGAGCAAAAAAAAATGCAGAAAAACTTTAAATGAGAGGTAAATTTCATGCATATTTCCAGGATATTTCTTTTGTGTGATTAGGAACGTTGCCAGCAAAATATTCAAAGGGCAAAAACTTGAGTAATTAAATGCTTTCATTGGAAGATTAATTATAAAAGTTAAGTATAGCTACTGCTTCCAGCAGCTCACCTTAGCGTACTACCGACAAAACGGTAAACATCGGATTACGGTTCAAAAAAATTAGCCCAACATAAAGTCATATTTGCAAAATAGAATAAACTGCATCAACCTAGAATTAAACTGATTAGAATTAAAGATGTTTTTAATGCTTTGAAATCTAGGAGCTAAAAAGTTTTATAAGCTGACAGATTAAAACCTGAATTCATGGAAACACAGTTTAATAGAAAGTTTATAGAAGAAAAGGCACAAATTTCATCAAAATTAAATAAGATTTCCATCTTTTTGTCCATTTATTTAAAGCAACACAAAAAAACTTAACGATAAAGAAAAATAAAGAGGAGTAATGATTCCAGACCTATACATAGATTATTAATACTGGAGGCGACAGTTATTGCACATCTGTAATTGCTAAATCTAACGATGTTCAAAACTGATATGCAACTTGCATCTAAAAAAAAAAAAATATATATATATATCAGATGGTTCCGTGTGTCTTTATCAAGTCTACCTTGGTGTCGTTGAGCTCTGCCAGTCCTGTACAAGCATTCGCCAGCAAGAAGTCGCCACTCAGGACGGCCATCTTATTCCCAAACTCCATGTCCTTCAGCGGCCCGTCTGAGTCCGTCCACTCCTTCAGATTCACGATCCCTCGATGCACCAGGAATGCTGTGTGGATCAGCTCTGTGATTTCTGCCAGGTTCCTCTGGCTACAAAGTAAACAAAGACGAAAAGGAGACAACAAGAAGATAAAGTATAACTTTAGCATTCTTGCTTCTTAAATGAGGGTCCTTTAAAGGTGGAGGATGTTCTTTTTCTGGGTGGATCATCAAAATAAGTGGTCCTCCTGATTGTCAGTCATTCTGGTGATACTTTTACGAAAGGCCATACTACGCACTCGTCCCCATTTTCACTTACCGGTGGTGAGTCAGACATAGTGGAAAAAATGCAAAACTTCTTTTAGAAAATAAGGTTGTATGAGCAATGGAAACAGCAACTTTTAAACAGAGCGATTACGAGGAGAAATGAGCTTGTGCACGCTCTGGCACGAAAGAAAATTATTCCTTTTTTTAGTCTATGAAACAATCAGGTATATAATATGTTAAAATAAAGTATGTAATCAAAAACTGTGTATTTCAGTATCTGAATTCTAAATAGGGAGACTCCTCCAGATTGCCACTTTAGTTACACTTCTACATTTTTCTTACCACTTAACTTTCCATTATGTCTGGATACAGCAGTCTGGAAACAACCAGCTTCTTTCCCCATGATCCTTTATGGATTTTGACTGTAGTTTATAACCCTAATATTTATGAAGGACTTGTATCAGAGTCACTGACATCTTTGGTAATGAAAATAAGCTGTAAAAACCACAGATAAAATAGTAGGCTGTTAAAAAAGCTGCAATTTAAGCTTTAGAAACGGAAAGTTGAGAGGAAGGAAAACCTGCCTCCGAAAAAGGTGCATGAAGAGAAATGGAAAAAATATGTTTTACTATTTTTACTACTTTACTTTATCTCAGAATAATATTCAGAAATATCAGTGGGATCATGATTGTTTATGTCTAGATCTAAAGAAACATTATTAAACCATTTTTTTAATCTGTGTTTTTTTTTTTTACAGATATATGCCAGACTTCGTCACACAGTGGGTTGCATATAACAAAGAACTCAAACTTATCATTATCAGATAACAGCTATTCTTGATTATGAGGAAAGGGAAAAAAACAGTGGAGTTTGAATAGTCTTTTAGAACAGCCTAAGGGAGGATATAATCAAATGTTGATTCAGTCATTGGTTGGGGATAATTAGGCCTCTCTCCATATGGAAGGAGCTCAGATCGCTGCGGCAGGAGGGATCCATCCAGACAGGGTCGGGTGCACTGATAGCCACTTACGACCTTCTTTCAGCAGCCGTGAAAACCTGATGAGCTGCTCGTCTGCTCTGAGCTGCGACGCCTTCCAACATACGCGCTTGCAGCCACGTAATTGCCATTCTCCGTGTGAAAAAGATGTGATTAAAATTCAATAATGTCATGTATTTTTGCCCCTCAATCACACCCATTGTCTGGTCCGTTTCGCTGCTCGGTGGCGCACGGCAACAACAGCGTTGCTCCCCAAAAAGAAAAAAAAAAGGGAGTTAATAAGTTCAAGGCTCAAATAAGAGCAAATTAACAGACTGACAGTTGAATGCTCTCAGATTGAATCAGAGTGGGCGCTACACTTTAAGAGGAGAGTGAGTTGTTGCATTGACAAGAACATTAGGTCGTACAGGTTTACAGCTTTAATACAAACTCCACCTTAGAGTGACTTTTTTATCCGAGGATTTATGATTGTGATAAACACGCTTCATCTTGTTTTTCATGTAAAAAGTGAACTGTTGGCATTTATCAAACCAGAAATCATATCTCTAACTGTGTAGGCTTATCTCTGCTACAGTTACTAAAGTGTCTATATATTTGTTCAGATGGGAGTTTCTTTAAACCCCTTTCCAAGGCATTTCAACCCTAGAACTGTTTTTGATAAAACTCACAAATACAAGCTACATAATAACAACAATAACAAAAAAAACTAAGTATACATTTCCTCGATTTCTTAGTTCCTTCGGATTTGGGAAAAAATGATTCAGCTGCATATGATAAAAAATTAGGACACCTCGTCAAAGAAACGTTTTAAGACATAAAGATATTTAATGGAGATTTTCCTTCTTCTATGAGCTGATAACTGGATATGTTGTACGAATCATTAGCCATGGCTTGAGATCACTAAAGTCAGATGCGTTTCTGCTGCCCTTTGAAGCAGCATCTTTTCTTTATTTTGTTAAGAATTTTTGTTTAAATTGGGACCCGTGTAATGCTTATTCATTATTATTATTTCATTATTTTCATCATGTATATGGAGGAATAAAAAGCAACATCAGCCAAAAAAGAACTAAAAAAAAAGAAAAAAATTGCCTCTGAAAATGAGCAGCAGGTCGGTTAACCTGATGTAAAAAAAAAAAAAAAAAAAACAGATGTTGGCATTGGCCTTAAAAAAAACAAACAGGAGCAACCAATTATTAATAATGAATAGAAACTTTAGAAACCATGAGAGGCAAGTGATATCACTAAACATTTTACTAGGGATTCTTGAGTTATCTGCTTAAAATCGATATTGGCCGATAGAGATGATGATCTTGACACAAAGACATTGGAAGTCTGAATGAGGAAAACTAATACCAGCTGTGAAGCACAGAGGTGGAACTGTCATGGTTTGGGAATAATTTGCTGCAGCAGTGGCCAGTGAAATTTTTAAATAAAACTGCAATGGAGACAAGGTCCAACGGTAAATTAGCATGCAAGTTATTAATTAATTATTAATTATATATTAATTAAAGACGTTTAAAGGAAAGTGCATTAAGGCACATTTATGTGGAATGTTTGGTAGACATGCTCCATCATTTTTCTGATGTTTGCTTTACCAAGACATTTTCTTTTATCAACTCATCCCACAGTCTCCTCTTTTCTTTTCTACAATTGATCCTTGATGCCTTTTCTAAAGTGTACTGAAGGCTGTTGCCCCTTGAAGGCACTTTGGCCTCGTAGGTTATTCCCAGTTCTTTTTTTCTGGTGTGAGAAATTATCAAACAGATCATTGGGAGGTGGGGGATTTCTCCTGGTTCCCTACGCCAAGTCCACATGGGGATTAGGGTGTTGACCCGACCTTTAAAAAACAATACTGCGTATCTACCTACAATGTTCATAGTTTTAATTGGCAAATTTTTTAACATTGCTAAAATAGTTTGCATATTGTTAGATATCTGCTGCATTCTTACAGTAAAGATTAAGTTTTAGGCTTAAGAAATTGTGCTGAAAGTGCCTTACAAGGGAAAATATGAATACACCTGTTAGGTTACAAATAAAAATTGTAAATCCAACGCTAACTGAAGGGATTTGAATGATACTCTTCCAAACAAACCTAGGAAATCCTGCAGTGAAAGCATCACAAGTTAAAACTGGGCACACACATGCAATCCAAACCCTCCAATCTAGCGGCCCTCATCAGCAGCAGTGGAGCTTGGGGAGGAAAAAAGGGGGACAAGGGGGCCGATGTATAAATAGCTTTGGTTCCCAGTTGCATAGCAACCAATGCCATCTTCCTGAGGTGTAACGCCCCCTTACCACGCCCCTTGTCCTGACTGCTCTGTTCCATTTTCCTCCCTCTGCAGTCTCCCTCGCCATCAAAAGCAGACTTGTAGATCTGAGTGAGTCCTGGTGTATGATTTAAAGAGGTGGCCTGTCCATCAGACTGATGCATTCGCTGACGTGGTCCCCCCCTCCAGAAAAAATTAAAAGGTGTGGTGGCGGCAAGTTGGGCGATCTGCGAGAGAGCAGAGTGTTTCAATCTGTCCATCCATCTATTTATCTTGGTGGTGCTTTGGTGAATCATCAGTGTCAGACAGCAGAGTGGGAAATGTTTTACAAATGCTCCCTGTCAGAAGGGAGGAGACCAACCCCCGGAGGTTTCAATCACCCCCCCCCAAACTCACCCCACCTCAACTCCCTCAATCCTTCCATCTCGCCATTATCCGAGGTGCTAATGAGCCCAGAAGAGGTGGAGGCAGAGGCAGAGAGGGAGCAAACTAGTGCAAATGAGGTGATCAAATCATGCTGTGTGTGTGTTTGGACTATCCATCCATCTCACGGCTGGAGGAACGCTGTGTGTTGAAACCAGTGATCTGATTTCGAACTCATGTGTGTGCCAGGTTGTGTCGTGATGCGATTGTGCGGCAAACCACCACCCTCCAAACCAGGTTTGAGCACCTTCACGATGCCATTTGTTGTTGCTTCCTCTTTTTTTTTTTATCTCAACATTAAGGATGCTTGGACACAGATGTGCACCAAACAGATGTGCCAGCTTGCAGTAAGAAAGAAGCCTTTCAGGCACTGGGTGCACAGCAGTCACTTCTGGAAAACACTTGGCACACGCCCACATGCCTGTCCTGAGCAGCATGCTGGCAGCTGGCATGTGTGTGTGTGGAAGGAGGCCCAAGCAGACGTCAGAGTGTCATCTAAAGCACTATATTCATACTGCATGAATACGCTGCACCCCTCAACATGCGTACTAACTCAGGCTCATTTTAAGTCCAAGAATCTGCACGCTTATACAATCATTTCCAATTGAAACACATTTTTAGAGGTTTACCTCGTAACTGTTTGTCCAGAGACACAAAATAAGGATGAGTCAAGAGCTAACAAAAGTATGAAGGTAAAATTAAACACTTTCTTAATAGAGTTTCTTCTTTAAAATCATCTTAATGGCATTTTCTAAAGCAGAAGACTACAACTATTTTTTTCTTTTATTATTACAACTCGGCTCAGTGGATTGAGTGGTCAGATTGTTATTAAGATGCAAAAACACAACGTTTTCTTTCTCTTTTTCCAGGTTCCACTTTATTCCCAGTTGTGCCTCACACGTAGGTGGCTAGTTAACAAATCTCGCAACAACAGAAACAAATCTCGCGCTATTTACCTCCCTCCCAGAGGAGGTTTAGGAACTAGAAATATAAAATAAGAGGTTTAGCTCGACTGATAAAATATCCAGTCACCATAAAAAATATTTGACAACACAAAAGCATTTCAGGCAGTCAATATATTAACTTTTCACCATCAGATACATGCTAAACAGTACAAAAAAACATCCCAGCAACCATACACCTTCATCCAGCGCCTTAAAAAGCATAAGAGGAGAAGCACCTTTCTTGGTCAGCGAGTTGTGATTTAGCTTCTGACACACCCCTTTGATTCTGTTTGCGTGTAAAAGTTTGATGCTGCTTATTTCTAATCTGAGTCTCTTTTCTGTGACCTTTTTTGGAGACTTGAGTGCATCAAACAGTGCATGCTTATCAGTAACACAGATAAGGGGAGGAGAGTTGAGACCTGCTTCACCAGTTGTAAGCTCAGAGTAGAGTGTAGCTAAGAACCTTGCATTATCAATACCATCCGACATGGCAAAGGTTTCTCCTTCTAGAGTGTTTCTTACAACACGTCTGATTTTCTTTGCCAGAACAGCGGAGATCATTTTCTTGTTTGTTGTTCCATAAGAACAATTAAAGCCCCTCCCTTTGTACAGTGTGTTTCGGTGTTGAGGTGTCCGGCCATGTCTCTAATTTCGTCATTGTTGAACTCTCCACCGTTGTTCGTGTATTTTAATTTTTGGGCACCATGGACACTTATCCAAGAGTATATAAATGAGTTGACAATCTCAGAACGTTTCTTGGTCCTCATGATCTTTCCAGCACTGAAGTGTGTGAAATGATCGATTATGTGCAGGTACCACACTTTGAGTCTGTCAATACTTTTGTCAACAATGTAATGTTGCATTCCTCCACATTTTCATCTTCTGTCATCTTTACTTCATTTTTCCTGTGCGGAAAGTCTTTTGCCCAATGGTACGTGCTCTGACACATGGTGCATCTTGTTCGTTTACCATATTTGTCGAGTGAATTGGTACCTTGCTGCGGCTGCCGCTGTCCGCTCTGTGATGGGCCGTTGCCCCGTCTGAATCCGCCCACCGCTCTTTGCTCCCAAAAAAATCCTGACTTTCACTGCTATTGCTCGCTCCGCTGTTTTTTCCTACGAAAATCAGCTACAGTCCAGACTTCATAGGCGCAAATGACAAACCCGTGCACGCCGTGATGGCCAGCTGTCTACTCTTCTCATCAAGACAAGCTGTGTCCAAGAGTTTACAGCCAGCACAGCGTCAGGCAGAGTAATTTTGAGCTTCTTCATGCCATTGTATCGTTGCT
The DNA here is from genome assembly GCF_000732505.1 of Cyprinodon variegatus. Lineage (NCBI taxonomy): Eukaryota > Metazoa > Chordata > Actinopteri > Cyprinodontiformes > Cyprinodontidae > Cyprinodon > Cyprinodon variegatus. The sequence continues at coordinate 1,274,552 of NW_015150474.1, forward strand.
CAAATTCTATAATATAGTCCACCATGGACATCGCACAACCTTTAGAAATTGAGTCAATATAGGAACATGCTTCATATGCCCAGTCTTTTTCTTCTTTCAAGAATACCACGACTAATTTGGCAAGCAATGTTTCCATGCCGTCATCTTTATTGAGGTCAGTCGCTGATATCTCCATAGCGGTTTCTCTGGCTCTCCCTTCGAGCCTCAGCGCCACCGCCAGCGCCTGTTTCCTTTAGTCAAGGTTGGCAACTCGTGTCCAAATATTCATTTAATTTTTCCAGCACTCGTAAGGTCTGGCTTTGTCCAACTTCGGCAGCACTCTGTAGTTAGAAACCATCTTCTGCTACCATGTTAAGATGCAAAAACACAATGTTTTCTCTTTTTCCAGGTTCCACTTTATTCCCACCTGCGTCTCACACGTAGCTAGCAAGCAAATCGCGCAACAACAGAAACAAACCTTCCAATATTTCCCTCCCTCCTAGAGGAGGTTCACAGTAGTCAGAAATATGTGGATCTAATTGTACTTTCAGCCACTTAAATCTAAACTGTCCAGCAACCTGTTAATCGTTGTGAGATCATGCTCTTTTTTTGTTGCAACTTAGTGTATCAGTAGGTAAAATAGAAAACAGTTGTCTGTGTAAGTACAGTAAAACATTTCTAATCAGCCTAATGAAGATCTGTTTCACAAGTGCTTTTATTGAAATTCTAAGGTTTTTCTTTGCCCAATTACAATTCAGAATCCAAATCAAACATCAGTTTTTTTTCTTCTCTTCTACTTCCTTCCTGTGCCAGTTGTCAGAGTTGCAGCATTAAATGGTCTTTTCCCCACAGCTGAACACACAGGGAACCAGTCAGATGCAGTAGAACACAACCATGTTGCTGCTTAACTGCTTTAAAATCAAAGTTTGTTCTTGTCTAATTGGCTTTTTGCACGTCCTTCAAATCAGATTGCAGCACATAGGAAACAAGCTGCTGCAAAATGTTTTGGAGAAGCAATCGTGGGTTGATGCAGAGAGGACACGGATGTACTCAATTAGCATAAAATTAAGGGACAGCAGGTCACGTCTAAAAGGGGCTTTTTAAATGTCAATTTATTACCCAGAAAGTGACAGCAGCTGCAAAGCGTGTCATAATAATAACGCATCTTTATGCTCGATGGTGAAAGTGTCCGTTTTTTTCCTCCCTAATGCAGCGCAATTAAGAATTAAGAGTTTGTAACATGCTTATGAGATCTGGATAGCTTCCCGACCACAGGTCCAAAAATTCAGGGTTCTGATCTTTGAGTCACTCTGTTCCTACTTTTGCTGTGTGATAAAATGCTGAAATATACAGCAATTTACATCGGGAAACATTTAATTGCATTTTTTATATTTTAAAATGTTTTGGTATTGAAATGCATTCCCTAACAGATGTTTTTCAGCTTCCCTGTAGCTACATTCTGCAGTATATTAGGTGTGGACATCAATGGCAGCAAGATCTGATTAGAGAGACCTTATGCATTACATGTATGCAGAACGTTTTTGCATGACAGTTGAAATATTATAGCCTCCAAAATGTGGCATGCCAAGAATCCTTCTTGATTGGGATATTGAACACTTGAATCCAGCAATAATTTTCCCACATTTCCACCTAGAGTAAATGATTATCCAGGTGTTCCAGTCAATCGGGTTTGTAACAGCCTAGTTAATTGTCAGAGTTTTATGATTTCATCAACAAAACTTTTTAAAGTGCATAAAGTACAATAAAACCTGGCTGTTTCTGTAAAGAAAAGTTTGGTCACTGATGTTGTAATCCCTGAAGGAGTTTTAAGGGTAGGCTTAAAACGTTCTTTTTTTGATAAAGCTCATAGTTAATAGTGGCTCACGTTATCTTGAACAGTCTATAGTTTTGCTGGATGACATAGAGACTATTTTTTTTATATGCTTCATTCTATCTCTATTCTAAAGATTATTAGTGCTAGTTTATACCTGATGCATAAATTTTCTACATAGGAATGAGACATGTTGGATGCAAAACGTGTAGAAGTAGAAAGCACAGCTGATTCCAACAGCTTAAAAGTCGTAGGGAATTCATATTTAAACGTCAAATCATTCTGGCTTAAACATGTATATAAATCTACTCTTTATCAGATGATATTGTCCAAAAAGTTAGAAAATTTTTATTTAAAAAAAATCTTAAAGTCTTAAAATCTTTCTTTTTTCGTTATCTTATGTAGGCCAGTTAGTTATACGTCAGCTTGTACACCTAAATTCGGCCAATCATATATCAATGGTCATCTGTCAATCAAATTTTTTCGGCCATACCATCTTGATTTTTATGTCGCACCTAATATACGCAAATGTTGAAATAAGAATCATTTACTTTACCACTGATTTATGTCACAGTGTTCGCGGCGATGGATGTCTGTGTCTTCGACGGGCGTAGAGCTAACAGAAATGGCAGCGTTGCGAGGCAAGGGCTCAAACATGTACGGCTGTAACCCCCTTACACACAAAACCAAGCTTCTGGCGCAATGGCGTCCTCTTCTTCAACAACTTTGTCCCCGCTTTCCTTCTCTAAATAAAAAAATGTATGACGGAGGAGACTCATCCATGACCTCCAACACAAAACTCTCCTCCTCTTGTATGTTTCCGCTGTCCATAGCATGGCTAAGTGCTACTTGGTTCCAATGAAATTTCCCATTGGGAACTAGCTAGCACTAAGTTGCTAACCGGTTACCAAGATGCTTCCGACAAACCGGTCATGACCAAACTTGCTTGATAACCTTCTGCCACAACAATCCCGCCCCCTTGATAAACGACCAATCACATTCACTTTGGAACAGCCACTTCCCAACAACTTTAAGTCCAAAAATAAGTTTGTTAAGACATTGTCAACAATCTCTTGATCGTCGTAATATTTATGAGCTAAATCCTAAGATGAAAAGAAGTGTATACTTGCGAACTTTGCCAGTAGAAGCTGATGCCCATCTACCTTGGTTTTCTGCGCAGAGATTTCCGATTGTTGACAAATTTTATAAGGTGCGCTGCAGCATCATCCATCGATCTAGACTCTGTTAATGCCTGTTTATACTATTTTCTTTACTGAAAACATCTACTAAAATCATCCAACAAGATCTTCAGTTCTGTACTTTCCACCATTTAAAACACTTTAAAACACATCAAATTTATTGCAGAATTTCTTAAAGGTTTGTTTATTGCTGACTGAAGTAAAATAAAAAGATTTTTTTTTAATATATTTCTGGTTAATTTATAGGTAAATTCTCTAATTTTATAATGTCCCGAAAATTAAGCCTGCTGATATGGACGATGACCACAGAGGACAAGGTAAAGTTAACCTACTCCAGAATCTCTTCCCATTGTTTATCCTAAATCTGCCACATAAGTGGGACAAAAGCTGCATCATCTGTCTCTGTCTGCCTGTCGAGCACTTTAGGCCCGCTGCACTGCGACGCCGGAGATGTTCACTGGCCACAGATTCTTTTCAGGAAGAGTAAGCATCAAAACAGAAGTGATAAACTAGTTTTCAACAGGGAGATATGCTGGGAATACATTAAGCTAAATAAATACTTTCCTGTTTTTCAAATAATATTTTAAAACCTGTTAAATATTAAGGAAAACTTCTAGCAGAAAAAAAATGATGTCAGTTGAAACCTGGCTGATACTCCATAACGAGAGGTGAAAAGGAGAATAGTTTCTAGAAACAAACCTTTAGTTTAACCATCTATTTGCTCTGCTTAGCCACATTTTACCTTGGGTAGATGCCACTGATCATGTCCTGAGGTAGGAGATCTGAGGATGCGTGGCTGGGTCCTGCAGCTTTGGAGAGGAGCAGCACGATCAGTCCTCTCATCTGGAGATTGTTCTTGCTGTCATAGACGAAGCCTCTGCAAAGAGACACCATCAGGTTCAATCATATGTTCTTAGGCGTTTTTAGGAGAAAAAATCCTCCTGGTAGGATGACCTGGACTCTGTGTTTGGAAAGAGGCTTAATATGGAGCCCAACCACAGCAGTAACAGAAACTTCAAAGTTTTTTTTTTTCTTTCAAAAAAATATAAACATAATTGAATAAAAATATAAACATGTATTGCATAAATCAGTTTTCTCCCCTCACAGACTTCCTCTTAATTAAATTAGCCAAACATTAAGTCCAATTTTAATATTTAGCATGCAAGCTATTTTTTTTAATTTTTTTTTTTTGGTTGTTTGTCCTAAAAATCTGATTTTTAGTACCGGTATGTGCTTTTAAAGCACTGTCTGTTTTCAGTTTATTTTAAAACATTTCAAAACCAGCTATTGACTTACATATTGTCTGTTAACCAATGTTTTTTTTTTCAGTTTAAAATATTCCAAACAATATGAGTTTTTTTCTCTCCCTTTTAACTCAGGATTAGGGGGCTGCATCACAGCACAGATATCATGATAACTGCTGGGTTCCTTTAAATCAGTGAAGTCACTTGTCAAAATCGGTTAAAATACTTAAGCTGCCAAAAACTACAACCTTGTTTGAAACATAATCTTTGTAGAACTTAATATCTTTATCACTGTTGATTTGAAACATGCATTTTTTCTTATTTAATTACTAGTTGACAATGCCTTTTTATTTTGTCAGTTTTTTTTTTTTTTTTGCTTTTTAGTCAATTAAAAGGTTTTAGTCTTCAAACAGCAAACAAAACAGGAATAACACATTTACAAACTAATAAAAACTGAAAAAAAAGCTTTAACACAAAGATATCTGAATAGAACGAAAAAGAAAATTGTCCTTTCTACCTAGAACCACCCCCTCTTTAATCCACATCTTAAATTTAAACCATCCCTGAAGCAATAAATGGTGTGTAAACCAAGTGTTTTACCTGTGCAACTGCAGGGAGATTATTTTTTTTCTATTTGAATAAATTTCTCTAATAAATTAGGAATTATGGAGGTTAATCAATGAGGTTATGTTTTTAGTTGAGTTTGTGTGTGCGTTTGCCGGTCCTTCTGTGTGCAGGATAACTTGGCAAGTTATAAATGGATTTTAATGAAATTTTTCACCAAAGGTTCACTCGGTTCAAAGAACAATCTGTTAAATTTTGATGATGATCCGCATTATAATCTGGATGCCGGAATTTTTAAACAATTCTTTACCATTATTTGGTGGAACAAGCAGTTTCCCCCCAAACCAGCGAGTGGCAGCACTGCCTATGGACAGCTTCAGCGTCGGACTCAAAGAAGTCCAGAAATATCTTACTGAAGACAAAAACGCAGGAAAAGTGAGCCATGCCTCGCTTGAGGTCTCTATCTGCTGATCCAACAAGAAATCAGAGTGCAGAGTAAATGAAGAACGTGAGAGCAGAACAAACACCAGAGGCTGAAGACACACACTGTGCTTTATTTATAAATGTATGAAAGGATTTTAGCGAAATTACAAAAGATGAATCTCATGCTGCGAAACATTTCATTAAATTGGTAATGATCCAGATCATGTGCGAGTTTTAGCTATAGGTGTAAACCACAATATGGGGCAAAATTTGGAGCTTGGCAGAGGTCTGCGCTCTCCCTGTGCTTTTCTAGGATTTTAAATGGAACTTGTTCTTTATTCATTCCATATGCATGAAGAGTTAAATGAGTCCTTAATGTTGCCAACACCATGCTGCACTAATGGCATGTTTCCCTTTGGTGATATGCAGTGATGGTTTTTTTGTTTCAAAAGTATTTTTTTGAATTATTACAAAATGTCAAGTGGGGTTTGCTTAGACCATATGAGATGAGGGATAATTTTATCCAAGCCTCAATGTTTTCTTTTCCTGCTTTCATCTTTTTAACACATTCTGTAGGAACTTCTGTATTTTTTATACCCAAAGTTAAAATTTCTTCATATCAATAGCTGTAAAAACCTAAAAGGAAAGAAAAAACTGCTGTAAAAGCATAAAAGTACCAAATAAAATGTGATGTACTAGTCAATATAAATTTTACGAATAAAATAAAAAATCTAGAAATACTAAATAAACTTTTTTTTTAACTGCACCACAATGTAAATATAATGCTGTGGATTTCTTTGTACCCTTCTGACAGATACCCATCTAAAATATTACATTTCTATCTTATGTGGCCTTTCTCAAAGGTGCAGCCTTAGCCAAAGGATGTAAATGAAATGATGTAAACAAACTAAGAGTTTTGAAAACATGTAGCTGGTGAATTATTGACAATCGGTGTGACAACTGCATTGGATGCAGATTCAAATCAAAAGGTATTTCAGGAAAGTTTAAGCTTAAGGGTCAGAAATTCAGGTTAATGTAACTTCTTTATCTGTAACATCTTAAAATTTCTTTTTCAGGTCATCTAAACAGTTTCATTAAAGGATTTTCTTTTTAAATGAAATCTGTACCCTGCTCCACCAGTGATTTTTAAGATTTTTAAGAGGATATTTTATAATTCCTTCCTATGAAAATATTTACCTGCATCACATTAATAGGATGCAGGTGAAAATTCAGATTACTTAAAGTCATAGTTGCAACTTTTTCAACAAAGCTACAAATAAAAAAAAAAATAAATTGACAGATCATCTCAGGTTGAACAGAATAAAAGTATTAATATTACTAAAAAATAAATATACCCAATTGTTTTTAAAATGTCCAAACTGGGTCCAACTACTGGTTATGAGGAAAAAGTCAACAGTGGAGGATTCACGCAGGTTAAACGCCTGCTGCTTGCATTAGCATTAGTGCACCAATTACTTGCATGGGGGGGTTAAAGTTGTAGCTTTCGCCTTTAAGCCTTAGACTTAACTTTGTTTCTTCTTTTTATAGGATCATGTTTAAACAGAATTTAAACAAACCCTTAACATATTCAAAAGCGCATTTTTTATCAAAATTTTGCATATAGATACAACATGATTTTCATTTATCGGTTTTACCTTTTTTTGGTGAGTTTAAATGATGGGGCTAGGGGGGTGATTTCCACCCCAACCCCCTGACGCATTCTCAGCAGCACACACACAGAGCCCAGCGGTAGCTGCCTCGATTCTGGGAGGATTAAATATCTTTATACTCTCTCTGGGGAGCGGTTAGACGCAGCACCTCTAATCCCGTCCCTATGGGAGCCCCTCGTCTCATGAATCACGCTCTCGTTAGGAGCTCTGGGGCAGACAAGCGGTCACGCCCCTCTCCGCTCGATGCCCAGACACGGGCCTTAACAACACCCCCCTTCAAACCTCTCTGACCCTCCCCTGCACCGCAGCGAGGGTGGAGGAAACAGCCAGAGACACAGAAGAAGTAAGAATCCATAAAAACCTTTTTTTTTGATAGAAAAAAGCATCTCCCTGTCGCATAAAATGCATGAAATTAATGAAAGGTTGGGCTCTTCTTCATTACAGCCCATGAGTTAAATTTATTGTCACTCTAAATCTTTACTCAACAGGAAAATAGTTGTCAGATCAGCAAGTAGAGAGCAAAGACTCATAAAGCTGCCCTCTTCTTGGACAGTCTAAGTAAGACAGTGACCTGAAGGTGGCACATGATTAATATTTATGTCAGCATGCACACCAGAATGCATCAATCAATCACAGCCTGCCTTCTGCAAAGGGGTGGGGGCAACAACGATGATGTGAAAGAAGAAAGATGGTGAGGGCTACAGAGAAGCTGGAGGAATGGGCCGCTGTCATTTTAAAGGGTTGTGAACAGGTCACCACACCCTCTCCACTCTGCAGGCGCAGTGCAGGAATCCAGGAAGCTGCAGTATGTTGGGGCTGGAGTGGAGGCATGCCATGTGTCTGTTCTTTGACATCTTTTTCCAAACATTAAAAGGAAAAATGAATAATAAATATGTAATATTAATACAGGAGAAACAATTGATTAAAAGCATCCTGCTGCACTGAGCTGGCAAAAAATGACAGGTTAAAATCATACAAAAATCTAGAGTTTTGACCCTAATGTCTTGGATATTATAAGTGTTTTGCAGCAGAACTCTGGCTAAAAGTATTTGGTAAGGTTTAGTTGCAGAACATCATACAATCCATCTGTTTTGACCACAGGTTATGAAATAATTACATTCAGCCTTGAGTCAATCTAATCCAAAGTCTGAGGGTTTTTAGCTGCAAACCAAGCCCAAATCATCAGCTCTCTGCCGCCATGCTAATCATTTGCCATCAGATGTTTCTGCTGATATGCTGTTTTCTCCTCCACTTTACTGCCAGAAACCTCTACACTGGTTTCATCAGTCCGTCAGCTGTTACTTTGCAGACAAAAAGTTGTGCTGCTGTTCCATTTTTAAGGGAAAGATTTCACCTAACAACACCCCTTAAAAAGCCACCCTTGTCCAGTCTTTTTAAAATCTTTTTCTCTTGAACTTTCCTCTAAGATGTCCTTGACAAGCTTTCTGACTATTGTATTTTGATTTCAGCTTCAGTGTAATTTTAATCCAGCTATGAAGGCCCTAATTATTGAATTCTAGACTGTGAGAAAAGAGAGGAATCCTGGGAAAAGTGGATCCCAGTTCAAGTTAAAACTCTCAAGGACTGTCCTTAAAGTTTCTTCTCTTTGAGCTGCAGTCCCCTCGCTGTAACTCCACACTTTGGGGCAAAGTTAGCTGAGCAGCAGTTTTTGAGAATGAAAGGAAAGGAAAAACCGAAACCCAACGCCACGAGGGTCTGCCTGTCTGCTATTGTGGATATTTTTATCCGCCGTGCGTCTAAAGCCGAGACACAGAGGGAAATACGAACCAGCCAATGCGAGCTGACAGTGAGGAGTCAGACTGTCAAGAGGTCTGCTGCAGCCTTCCCTGCTGCTACAACACCCAAATGGATTGTCATATCAGATTTAGGCGTATAGGTTATTACACCCTTGGGTTTCTCTTTCCATCCCCGTCCGAATGCCAGGATTAAGTTTGAGGACTCTGTCTTCCAGTTCTTTTTCCTTGATTGTGTAAGTTTATGATTTATCCTATGAAAACAAAGTTAAACTTTACAGGAATCTCCTTACGAAGCAGACACCTGAAAGATTTAACCTAGTCATGAAACAGTAGTGATAAAGGTCTTAAAATAGAAAGAAAAATGAAAATCTGGTATCTTGGAAAACAAGTTTCCAAGCATCAAAAATGTAATTGCACAAACCCTTTAAAGCACCACTGACTCCTAAATCCACTTCTATATTATTTTTTTTTGCTGATATGCTATGTAAATGGTTGTTTTATAGTGCCGTCTTTATACCAAAGTACTTATTTTGACATTTTTATTGCACATTCGTGTGTAGCAACATCTGTTTGTTCAGTTTAAAAAGTGTACTGCATTTGATGCTTCATCTTGGATTAACGGGGAAAGTGTTACCTTGCAAGCAAGATGAACTGTCACCAGATTTGTGAATTCACAAACTCTAGAAAACACATCTTGCCAGGAGCCAGCACACACAGTATCTTTGGTCCTTATACAGAAATGTTTTGGCCCAATGAAATGCAGTGACATGTGTGACGTCAACGCGTCAACAAGAGTTGAAAAGAAAAAGCAAAACAAACATTGCAGCAGTTTTAGCTGGATGAAATACCCTCCATTTCTTTTTGAAAAAACAAAAATGACCAAAACAACGTGATTTTTACCTTAATGGATGAGAAGATGTTTACGTATTCCCCAGACCGACCAGATTTGGTAAGAGTTTCATTTATCAGTTAACTCCGCTAGATGTGAAACAAATCAAGCTCCTACTGCTGCTGTAATTGGCTATAAACTCGACATGGGACGGCGGTACCCAATCAGCTCAAAGAGTTATATTTAATGTCGCTCTCATTTGAGAATAGTTTCTACGGGAGCCTTCCCAGATCAATACCTATAGTTCAATTTGAATTCAACCTGGCTTTTGTCAGGTCAGGGGATGTAAGCTGATGTCATTTATGGACTGATAAATGATTTTCTTAATCATTAAGTTGAAACATATAATTTAGCTCTGAAAATGAAAATAAATCAACTTTACTTATTATAAAACAGTAAATGGACTGGAGAAAAAACGAGTCTGCATCATCTTTCCAGTCTTATTTGAAAGTAGTTTTAAGTCAGTCAGACACAGAAGAAAAATATTAAAACACAAACAATGCATCAAAAGTGTACTAAAAGAAGTGTACCTGATCTTTTGAGTCTAAACTATGATTTGGCATTTATTTTGAGTCAATGAGTTACAAGACATTTAAGTTATATTTTTGTTTAACAGTGGGTGTTTTGGATTTTTATTGACAGTCCCCATAAGAACCATCGTATATTTGTTCCCCTTCTGGTAAAGAAGTCGGAGAGAGATCTGACCACTTCTCAAACCTGTCATAGCTGGCTTTACTCTGCTCACCATGTTTGCTTTGCTGTACCAGTGAGCCGCTGTCAATCACAGCCAAGATTCCATCCATCCATCCAACCATCCATCCATCCATCCATCCATCCATCCATCCATCCATCCATCCATCCATC
>NW_015150474.1:1285360-1290440 GCF_000732505.1 Cyprinodon variegatus
ATTATAATCAGCTGTGCTGAAGCAGAGAAACCTCTAAAACCTGCAGGACAGGGGGCCTTGAGGACCGAGTTTGGGGATGCCTGATCTAATTCATACCTAAAATACCCTTTAGATTACATTTTTGTACTTCTCAATACCTGGCGGGAACTAATAATGCAACAAAAACATATTGGATAAAGATACAGAATAGTAGCTCCATTTGTCCTATATGTCTCCAAACAGCAATGGGCATGGATTACAGAGGGAAAACAAACAATAACTATTGATTGTGTTGAATTGTTGTTTAGTCTGACAGAGACAGAGGTGAAAGGGGATACTATCAATAGATCTGCAGGTGGAGTCAAGAGCAGCCGTAGAAGTGACCCATATGACATAAGAAACCCAAAATGCAGTCAAACACTGCACTGGAACACTGAGGACAGTTATTCAGATAAATAACTGGGAAATGCAAGGCTGCATCTTTGGGGAAAGCGTGACTGTGGAAAATGCCCTAATAAGGATGTTGGGTGAAGAGGCTTTACATGAAAGAAAGACAAAGGGTTAAAATGCTAATTTATCAAAAGTTTCACTCCATAAATAAAGTAAAAAACTACATATTTCATTGGCTAAATGGAATAAAACTGAAATAGTTTAGGAAATATGACTCATCAATAGAATATTGTAAAAACAAAGAAAAAAAGGGTTTTCATAATAGAGATTTAAGGTTTCTGATGAAACTGATCATTCAGATAAATGTATTTCTATTATAATGGAATTTTTATGATAAGTTTGTTTGTTTCATATTTCCAAAAAAAAAAATAATAGACAAACTGAGAGCAGTTTTTTTCATTGCCATATTTTAAAAAAAAACCAGATGAATTATTATTATACATATTTTTTCAAATTTTGTTTTGAGTTCTGATATCAGTTCATGTCTATAAGCCTTGCAAACTGGCTAAATTTAACAATATAACAAAAACCAGCTGTTCTGCCTTACAAACTACTCTTCAAACCCAAATATGCCAAAAACAAAATCAGTATCAAATCAGGCCAAGAATAAAGTCATTATTACATTTACGAGTTGTATATGGATTAAAATGTTCACTCAAATATCAGTGTTATATACCAGGTGTGCACAATCTAAAGAAAGAAAAAACTAAAACGTCGATTAACATGGTTTAATTATATTTTGCCAGATTACTCTGATCACGTCTGATGGTGACGTCAGACAAGCAGCTTAACGAAGAAAAGGTAAAGCATTACATTTTCTCAGAAAAATCATAAAACAAGATTTGTATTAGAAATCTTTAGTGATTTAAGGATAAGTAAAAGGTAATTTTAGTACCATAATTACATTATTTATGGCGACCTGGATAAATATCTGCTTGCACGTGAACAACTGAGCTGATGCTACGGATCATGCTTCAGGTAAGGATTGAGCAGTGAAAATAATCCATGATCACTAGATGAGCACATGTATCCCAGAATGCTATGCTCTCCTTGCAAAGCCTCATGGGAATTGTTGTGGTGGAAAGAAAAAACAAAGATAGCGCAGGCACCTTGCGAGGAAGATAATTTTTCTATTTTTCAGCCACATAACTTTGACCAATGATTTATTCAGATGTGAAAATATTCTGGACGCTGTTGAGAAGAAAAATAAATTTAAGCAATTAAATAAACCCCTTAAACCAGCGGGCCCGATACCAGGCCCAGTTGACACCAGCTGACGTTTATCTATTTCTAGAAATGGCCAAAACACAGTCACATGGCGTTTTATCCACGTTCCTTTCAAATGAGGCTTTAAAATTTCTGAAACATGTTCTAAAATTATTTTTTCACAAGTACTTTTTGTTTTAAAGCTGTGTAAACAAAATTAGATTTTAAATTCCACCTGACTTGTGTGACTCTGCTGGTGTAATGCAAAAGCAGGTATTTATTTTTAGCCAAACCCCCTAATGGCCAGCATCATTGGAAACTAGAGGCTCAGACCTTTCCAAGAATGGATGGGAGGTAATTGTGCGACCGTCATGTATTACATAAGCTAACTCCTATTCTTTATTTAGTTTGGTTATTATTATTGTGTGTTCAGTGGTAAATTTCAATGAAACAACGGCTAAATCTTAGGAGCAAAGGCTTTGCCTTATGCAGAAGGTCTCCAATAATGTAAATCAGCATATTTGCCTGGCCAGATTCCCTTTTATGAGTGGAAAAATACATTTGGCCACTTTTGGCACTACTGCGCCAAATTCCCATTTCCATCTAGCACACTGCCCACTACAAACTTTCTGGAAGAAACAAGCTTCAACTTATTGAGTCAAATTTGCTTGAAATGTAGTACAGATGTGGTTCTATAAAGTCTGAGCGTTCATCCATAGTATCAAATTGGGTTTCATGGTGTTTTGCAGTGTTTATTTTGGAAAAAAAAATTGGTTAGGCTAAATATTTTTCATCTTTTCTTTATTTAATCACCAATAACCAGACATGGTGATATTTAAAACAGTGGTTCAACTTGAAAAATATTCCTCAATCCCTTTCTGTCATACAAATACAACATTTGTGTTTCCAATTAATAGTTTGGAAGCTGTACTTGTTTTAATTCACATATGTTATTTCAGGCTGAATTTGTTCCCAAGAACCTCAACGCTTATGGGTTAAAAATAAACCTCTCATATAATAAATAGATTGATTTAGACTTAAATAATTTAAATTTTTGCTAGCTAAAATGGAAACCAGTATGTATTCAAAGGAAACCCTTGATCTCCATTGAATACTTACGGTATCAGGGCTGTCAACTCTCACCCATTGGGAGGGAGACTCACCCATCTCAGTGTCTTCACATCCTCTCATTCCATATTCCTAACTTCTCAAACTAAAAAATGACAGACATTAAAACTCAACTCAGTCTAGTTTAATAATCTTCCCTTGGAATTTAGGAGTAATTAAACCAACACAAATATTTAAATTCTAAAAGCTGTCAGGTTTGCCTCTCAAACCCATAGGAGCTCCACAAAAAGAACCATTGCATTTTTTTTTTCAAAAGATCAGCCACCCAGGAAAAGACACCAACCACATTCAGAGAGGATGTGCAGAACAACTTAGTTATCCAGGATTCGTAGAGAAGAAACCACAGGGATGTTCTCATTTTATTATTACTTATCTTATTCCTTCATCTTTATTTTGGTGCATTGAATATGTTTAAAAACTTAACTTCATGGTCATGGTGAGTTTTTATTGAACCTACAGCCTCCTAGAAGGTCTGAATTGTTTAGCTGTTTTGTCAATAGTAAAAAAAAAAAAAAACAACAACAACTAATAAGATAATGACTTAAGATTTTTAATCCTTAGCCTATTACCAAATATTCATACACAGTGTATGAATATTTGATAATGACTTAAGATTTTTAATCCTTAGCCTATTACCAAATATTCATACACAGTGTAGTTTGCATAGGTATCGATTGCTCTGGTTCCTGTATCAGTGCCAGTAATCCAGTAATAGCTTATTAGTTCCCCATTGTTTCATTTACTTGAACTGCAGAGAATAATTAACAAAGTTGTAAAATTCTTAGTTTAAAGCTACAGTGTGTAACTTTTAGCGACATCTAGCTGTCAGACTGCAGACTGCAGCAACATGAACATCTCCCCCCCACCGCTTCTCCCCCCCAACAGTACGGCGAGCGTTACGGGACAAAATGTCTTCCACGACGTCTGCATCACCTACCTTCTCAAGGGATGAGGTTTGTTTACATAGATAATTTTACAGATAGTATTTCATTAGTCTGTGTAGGGTATAGATTTCATGTAGACTTAAGATAATAAATATACCCGTTATTTTTTCCACATCGTTGTGACATTTTGGCGATCTCGCAATCACTAGTTTGTTGGCTCTGCGCTGCCGTAGCGCAAAGATGTCTGCCTCCATGGCTGCGAGACCCGCTCCTATGTAATTATAAATAACGAATTCTAAGGCAACGCAAATATTAAGGTTAAGAGGCTGAGCTCGTAGATGATAATAAAATAACATAGTTATGTATAATATATTACATTTCTGACTGTATATCCCTGTAATTATTACACACTGTAGCTTTAAAGTATATTTAAGATGCAAGTATTTTAGTAGGGCCCATTCTGGTTTACTTCAATTCTCTTAAAATCACCAGAATGTAGAAAATAATGTATATTGTGAGAAAAATGTTCCACATTACTACAGACCACTTATTGTTACTAAGTAACATTTATTGTGCTATAAAAATACCACATTTTGTCACTTTGTTTCAGTTAAATCCTCTGAAAACCTCCAACCCATAGCTGCACCTGTCCTCATCTAACCCTGACAGTTTCCTGACCAAACTATTTCAAAATCTCACCTCAAGGTTTGGTGAAAAGTTGGCAGCCCTGCTTCAATGGAAAACCGTGAATACAGTAGTTGTCAATAGCCATTATCTTTTGGCATGTTAACGATCAGACCGACCCAGATCTATCCCAATGAAGAGCAGTGTGGTCTAGTTTTAAAGGTCTATAGGAGCTGATGTTACCTGGCGGTGTTGAGTAAGGGGTGCTGGGTCCCCACCAGCTTCCTGACATGCATGGCCACATTACTCAGCTCATCGCTGAGCAGGCAGCGCAGACTCATGAACGAGGTAGGATATCCCACGATCTTCTCCGCGTCCGACACCACTTTACTCCAAGTGGTGGAGGAATCCGAGCTGGAGAACAGGCTCAGACATCTCAGTCCACGGAAGGACACGGACCCCAAGCGGGTCAAACGCGACGCCGGAGCTGGAAACATGTTATTACAACCGTTTAAAGTGAAACCTTTTGACTAGCCTAGTTTATGAAAAACAGCTCCGGGCGTCTCTGCTACTTCTCATTTTAAAGCAGCCTACTGCAGTTCACACCCCGCTTTGAACAGCAACCAAACAGGAAAGAAAAACGCTACTAAAAAAGGTTTAATATCACTGTCAGTAGATCTGTTTCACAACACACTAACCCAGACAGGACGCCGCCATCTTTACGAACGTAACACCTGACGTCACGAAACGTAACATCCGCTAAGAAGACTTCCGGTTAAAAACAAAATTATAAAAATTATATTATATAT
>NW_015150474.1:1291942-1357692 GCF_000732505.1 Cyprinodon variegatus
CTCCAGAGTGTTGTTCAGCATGGGGGTGAGTAGAAAATGAAGGCTAATCATGTTTTGGGTGTACTATTCCTTTAAGTGATGGTATCAAGGTGTTACTTTGTTGTATCTCTTATACTATATCCGTTGGTTGTGCTGTTCTTTTTACCTCTCCTTGCCGGCAATGAAGCAGACTGAAGATGTTTTATCATTATCTCCCTTTTATCTGCTCTTTCTTTAACCTTTTTCTGCTTTTTTCAATTTTTTCTTTCCTGTTCTACTTACATTCCAGTGTCCATATAATCTGTAATACTCCCTGCATGAATAACAATAAAGCTATTTATATGCATAAATCAAGTGGAACACAATGGCAATAACCATACTGCTCCACTTGTGAAAGCAAAATCTGTTGGGCTCTCTTTTTGGCATCAAGATAATTATTCATATTGTCACATTGCCAGACAGGACACTGTTAAATAATTCATATCCTGTGTAGGAAGATCAGCCATCTTGGCAAACTGACAGGAAAGATAGGGCAAGCATTATTCAGGAATGGAACCAAAAAGTCCCCCATTCATGTGGCCTTTATGTTGGAAAAAAATATGAGTCTTACAAGAAACACAACAAAATGTGGAACATAGGGATCTGGTCTGACGAAGATTTTTCTCCCTTCGTGTTCTATTGGCTATTCAAAACTTTTTAATAACACTTTCAAAAACCACAACAATGATAAATCTTGGAGGTGGCAGAATTGCACCATAGAGATGATTTTCCTAAGCAGACGCATGGAGCTAAGTCCATAGCAGAGAAGATGGATCTAAGCTAAAGCAAAATAAATGTAGGAGCTATGCTACAGCTAAATAATATAACATTTAGTTCTTTTTTCTGAGCAGATAAGAATCTTTTTGCTCCATTTTATAAAGGAAAGAAGGACATATTAACCTTAATTGCTAAGCAGTAATTAACTTTTCATTAAATGAGGGGAAAGATTACAATCTTGGGAAAACAGAAGATAATTTATGCAAGTTTGGACCATCAATTTTTAAATAGTCTGTAGCCCAGCACTTTATTTTGCTTTAATGTCTTCAAAATTAGCAATCACCCATTCTTAAAAACATTCACACACCAGTATATGCCAGGTCATGTTTTAGATTTTTATTTTAATTACATTGTTTATAAAAAGAAATTTACATACGCAAAACATGTCCCATTTTAGCAAGTACCCTATCTTCATTTTTATTTTTAGACACTCCAATAAAAAATAATGGAGAAAAACAATTATTCTCATTCTCTGTTGATCCGTTGAAACAGCCTTGAACCCTCTGGCCCAAACAAAAAAAAGTCCAAAATCAGACAGAATGCAAACAAAATTTTTGATTTTTTTAAAAGATATGCATTTTTTTAACAAGCATGTATAATATGTAAAAAACAAACAAAAAAAAACAGCTTACAAACTTGAAATTCAAGACTTCTATAATAAAGTGTTAAATTAAAGTAGTATCTAATAGTAATTTTTGTGAGAAATTAAATTAATTATTTTTTTATTTTTTTTTGCAATTACACAGTCATAAGGTCATAAATGGCTGAATGAAGACTTTCCCCCCACATGCTCTAAATCAGTGGTCCCAAACTTAAATTCTCATGGGCTGGTGTCAAGCATACTGCAGTTATATCTCTTTCCTACACACCTGAATTAAAGGACTGACTCACTGCTATGCAGTAAAGCTCTATTGAACTCTGCCTTTAGGCTAATATTGAGTCAGACGTGTTAAAGCAGGACAGTTTGAAACCACTGCTCTAAAAACAATTCTACATGTCCGGCACAGTTTTTATAGCAAGTGACAAAAACCTTTCCAGTAAACACCATTTTTAACCAAACAGTCTAAGTTATGAGAAGTGTAGCTCCTCATCTTCCAGTTCCTGTAACACAATAACAGTGACAATATAAGATTTCCAAAGCGTGTTTTTGAATGTCCCCATGGAAACAATGCATCTATTGACTCCTTCTGCGTCTGCTTGTTGGTGGACAGTCAAGGACATATTACAAAACTGTCTCCTTCCTCCATTCAAATAATAAAAAATAAAAAAAACAGTGGAGAAAACGCTCCGTATTTGGATAATAAAATGGATGTACTTAATAAATCCCAGAGTGGGTAATCTGTTGAAGTCACAATGAAACTGTCGAACAATATACAGTAAAATGTTGATATAAAAACAAAAGCATATAGTGCTTTTAAGTATACTGTTAGGTTTATTCTTTAGAAATCATGTGCACATGATTTCTAAAACCTAACAATACCCAGATGATAAATTATAGCTTAATTAGAGTTTAAAAGAGCTGGGAAAAAAGAAATAATGGAGAAGTAATGGACGATGTGAAACAGGCCTCAGGGTTGCAGTTAGAGACAGTTTTAGAACAATGTAATTGTCAGGTGGGGTCGAGGCTGTTAGAGAACTCAAATGCAGAAATGAGGGAGGTAGAGATGAGATCTTGCAGGTTTAATGCAAGGGCAACAAAACAAAATCCTAGAACAAAATACTAGAAACCAAAAACCAGAGGAAAACACACAATGAACCAAGTAATGGCAAGAAACAAGCAATGAGGAAGTGCAGAGGTGGTGTATATATGGGGAACAGGACAAAGAATGGGCTATTGAGCAAATATGGAGCAGGTGTGGATAGAAGTAAGTAGAAGGTATCATGGTTTGGTTGCGGTTTTTAAGACCTAAATGCTGAGGCAGGAAGTGAGATGTGAGTTCTTGTAGTTCAATGGAGTGTTCACAAGCAACTGAGGCAGGAATCCAAAAATCCAACATGAAAATGTAAAACAAACTAAAACCACTGAGACATCAGGGAAAACAAGCATGAGGAGCCAGGGAAAGATGGGGAACCAGCACTGAGGAACTGCACAGGGAGAGTATGTATGGCTGAATGAACAAAGACAGGACTAATTAGCTGATTGGGAGCAGGTCTGAACAGAGGCTCCTATAAAGGAGCTAGGCAAAAAGGGACCAGCACAAGGGGGCAACAGAGGGCAAAAAAAAAAAAAACAACAACCTAAGAACTCAAATACATCCAGAAAACACAACAAGATAGGAATTGAAGCAATAAAACTAGAAAACAAAGAAAAACATGAATCAACGTAAAACTGAAAAATCTAAGAAAACTTAACAGAACAAAGGCGGTGACAGAAGGGAGCCAAGGGGAAAGGAAAATAAACCAAAGATCAACAAAACAGAATTACATAGGTAACTGAAAACTCAAAGTCCAAAATGGGAGAAGCATAACAGTCATAAACTGAAGGGTCAATGATTTAATGTACTGATAGCTATACGTTACCGGAGTTATAGTGTTCGAACAGTACTCAAAGAGTGTTTTAAAGCCCAGGATATTATTTGATAACTGAACCCAGCTGTAATCCTTAAATCAAAACCTGTAGAGATTTTTTTTTTTGGAGGGAGTGTTACATTAGTAAAAAGGGTAAATATAAAAGCATGCAACATTTCTGTATGATAGATTCGTGTTTGTCAATAATACTAAAAGTCCCTCATGAATTTTTGCATCACTTCCCAATTAGGCACTACTCTGGTCTATCATATAAAATCCCAAATAAAATACAATGTTTGGTTGCTACAGGTTTGCTTTTACCCTTTCTAAAAGTAAAAATTCTCAGTTTAAAATAAACTAGACAAAGGTGTTCAGAATGTAGGATCTTGTGATTCAGATGCTGTCCTGTTGCAGGGTTTGCGAGGCATCTGAGGAGTCATCTCCTCTGACCCTGCATCACGGTTCACAGCTCCTGTTCCTGCTGATTTTCCGGCTGAAATAGGTGTCACATTGCCATGAGCAGCCTCAACCAAAAATTCTTAGATGCTTTCCTCATTGTAATTCAAAGGGTGGCGTGCAGCTGCAGCAGGTAAAATTCATGCACGAAGCACAGTCCTTTTATGAGGAGCCTCTGGTTCCTGTGCCTTTTGATAGTTAAGTAATATTTCAAGATCTGTCTGCAGTGTATTTCTGATGAAATCGGCTAATACAACAACTAATTCGCTGTAAACAGATGTTATTGGTATTATCATTGTTGATTTTGAAGGAGCAGCTGTTGAACTGAGTTTTGTCTCCAGCTCAAAGTAATGTCTCAAACCTATGAACCACCAGAAGGATTTTGGTATCTGTATGGATGCATCTCTCCTTCTTTTGCCTTTCTTCATTTCCACTATATCTGAACTGCACAGTGTCTCTGGTCTCTTCTCCATCTTTGAAATATTTCCTTTCCTTCTCTGTGATACGCTTCTTACACACCACATCTTCACCTGTTTCCAACCTGCTTGGACGTGTTTCTTCACCTCCAACTACAGCACACCTCACCACTGTCTTATGGCTCCCATTAAGTTGAGATATTTTTTTGAATAAAAATTGCAGAGCAGGTACAAAAAATGCAAGCACTGAACTGAAAAAAAAAAATAAAAAAAAACAGTAACAGCCAACCCTAAAAGAGCCAATGGAAAAGGGGAAGTACATGTCTGGACCACTCTAGCTTTTACTTCTTTGAGACACCAGACTTCCTCTTAGCACAGCTCCTGTCTCAGCATCCTGTCATATGCTTACTCCCTTTGACCATCAATTTCAGAAGCTACAACCTTAGTACTTTTTCATAGTTTGGAGCAAAGCTTCTGTTAAGAAACGCTCACCTCTGACATCAGTCAGTCTGTCACCACTGTTTTCCCGCTAACTATGGATGCAGGTGCATCTCCTTAATTAAAATGTCAGCAGTTTATCTCCATATGTCAACCCAAAAATTAAAAACTGACATATTGCATATAAATCACACAGAATGGAGCTTATTTTTTATCCATTGTGATGAATTTGGGTAAAGCTAATTGTAAATTGAAAAGCTCAATCTTATTACATATAAACATAATACAAAAATGAGTTTTAAAACAGAAATGTCATATTACAGTATTCTCCTATAAACACAATGTACAGTAGAGACTGCTGACTTAGTCTTCAACTTGGAACGTTAAGTGGAAAGAAAAGCAATGAAGAAGAAAGTTGCACTACTAAAAAAGATAACAATACCATCAGAGCCATAGCCAGAAAATTCTTATAAGGGTGGCCAGGCAATAACCAATGTATACTTAGGGGTGGCCAAAAGTGGATATTCACCAGGATCTCAGGATCAATCTACACTGTTCCAACAGGAACAAGCACAACGTCCATAAAGACAAAGTATAGTTTCCTACTTCCTTTGCTAACAAATAGATGCATATATTTAAACATCCGTCTAGATAAAAGCTATATTGGATAAAATTCTTTCAGGTTTGAGTTCTGGAGCGAACATCTTTTACATTGTCATTACTTACCTACTTTTATCAATATCACTCTGCATTAAAATGATATTTACAAGTACTAATATCTACATAAAATTATAATTTAATAGGTTTTTATTAAAGTAGTTATTTAAAGTATCTCTTTAAAGTATTTCCCTGAGGGCTGCTCAGTGAGCAGTAGACTTCTGCCTTGCAGCAAGAAGGTTCTGAGTTCGATTCCTGGCCCAGGGTCTTTCTGCATGGAGTTTGCATGTTCTCCCTGAGCATGTGTGGGTTCTCTCCGGGTACTCTGGCTTCCTCCCACAGTCCAAAAACATGACTGTTAGGTTGATTAGCTTCTCTAAATTGTCCTTAGGTGTGAGTGTGTGCGTGAATGGTTGTTTGTCCTTTGTGTCTCTGTGTTGCCTTGCGATGGACTGGCGACCTGTCCAGGGTGTACCCCTTTGACTGCTGGAGATAGGCAACAGCAACCCTCGCGACCCCACTTGGGATAAGTGTGTCAGATAATGGATGGATAGATGGAAGATTTCCCTGAAGACTCCTCAGACGCTCTCATATAAACTTGCAGAGACACATAATTTTCTCTTTACGGCATATAACACAAAATCTAGTTCTAAAAGAGCATGAATTCTGTACTAATCACCTCTAATGTTGGTATATTGATGTGCATAATTAACCACAGTGTGTGTGTTGTCAAGTAACTGTTAATATATACCGTATCAAATTTAAATGTTTTGAATATTCTACTTGAGAGAAAACGGTGGTAGGGGTAGCCACAAGGGTGGCCAATGATTGGCTAAGGCTGACCCCTGGCCACCCATCTAGCTCCCCCCCTGAATACCATTGACAGGACTGACAGTCTAGTCAAGGAGTGTAGTAAATATGATAAAAGTAAAAATTACCATACCAGGGTTAAGCAAAAAACAAAACCAGAACTTGTCCTTGTTTCTTATGTACATTTACAGCATCTGGAGGAAGAATGGAGACACATTATCCACATTATTACGTCTGAATTTTTAAAAATCAGTCATGAATTTTGGAGTCAAGTAATCTGGTGTTTTTCTATTTAATTTAACGAAAAAAACCAAAGTATGTGTGTGACATCTTTCCTTTACTGATTAACTTTATGGGGATGAAGATATCATTTTCCAGCAGGGCTTGGATTCTGTCTACATTGCGAACGGCTGAAAACCCTGGACTGGTCTTCAGACTGCTCTGATATAAACTTCATGGAAAATCTATAGGATATTGTTCAGAGGAAGATGAAGAAAAGTTAAAGACTGAGCTTTTAACACATTTACATTCTCAGGTTGATCACATTCTTGCAGCATCGATGTAGTAATTAATACTGAGTAATAAAACAGATAAAATGACTGAAATAGTGTATTATTTATGCCAGGGGGCCAGTCAGACACTTTAGTTTAGGCAAGGCCAAGTTAAAACCTATTTTGCATCATTTCTAATAATATTAATAACTTCCTATGAAAATAAAGGAAAAACAGGTGTAGATAACATGCTTGACCTTAAATGCACTGAACTTGAGGTGTGTTGTTTCAAAAGAAGAGCAACAGACTCTGCTGAAGTGGTTTGGCGAACGGGTTGCGTGTGCGCACCTGTTTGCAGCGCACGGATTGTGCGCTAAGAGGATGGGGACGCTCTGATTGCGCTCCACTGGAAAGCGAGAAGAAATAGCCCACCTCTGATCATCAGCGCGTCATATAATGTTTCAGCCGACGCCCCTCCCCCTGTCTCGTTTTCTCCCCTCACTCAACCTCTCCTTTGACTCGCAGAGGCTGCTCAGCACCGGCGCACGGCTCGCGGAGGACACGGCGAAGAAGATGGCTGACTCTGCCGGGCACTGCCAGCTCCCGGCGGCATCCCCGGCGTCACTCGAGCCGCTGAAGAGCCGCAGGACCTCCGCCGTGTGGAGGCTGTAAACAGCTGCTGCTCCCCCCCCCTCTCTCTCCCTCTCTCTCTCTCTCACACACACACGCGCGCGTCCCTCCTCCTCCTCCTCTTCTCCCCTTCCTCACCGCAAATATTGACAGAAGTATCATAGAGAAAACATGGCAGAGATGGAAAAAGAGGGCAGACCTCCGGAAAATAAAAGAAGCCGCAAGCCAGCGCACCCGGTGAAAAGGGAAATAAATGAAGAGATGAAGGTAAAGAGGCTCCGTGCCAAGCTGCATGAGATTACGCATGGAGTGTGTCTGTATTAGAGCAATAACTGAGGAGGATTCTGGCTGCACCTTTGTGCAACAAACTTTCATTTAAGATATTTGATTGTTTTTATTTTTATAAAATGTGTCTTTTTAATTAATGTATATATTTATACATGCATGCTGAAATGTGAGCTTCTGCATGCTGCTGCGCACAATGGATGCGGCACACGCTCGTTGCTTCACTTCCACTATTAAGTTGAAGGAATACTCTTAGGGGGTAGTGCCGCCTGTCATAATCACGCCGTTTGTGCGCTCTGTCTTCAGTGGCTCAACCCGGAGTAAATGGAAAATCCAGTGCGTCAGTGAAGGCGTCAACAGTGCGTCTACTATTACTATTATTGTTATGGCACACGTACAGGAACTAAGGGGCGCATCATTAGGAGATCAATGTAGGGGGAAAACACTAGTATTCCGTGATCCGTTTGCAGTGCTGCGTGGATTTGCATGTAGTCGTGTATGTGTGGGTGTGTGTGTATGTGAGGGAGAGTGTTGAGAAGCTGCCCAGAGGCGTGTGATCCAGATGTGCGCCTCTTTGCGCGCTCTGTCGATGGGAGCACATTGTGTTCGACCCATCCCCTGTTTTTCCTTTGCATCCAGCAACGCGTTGTTTCTCTCAGTGGTTTGTGTTTCTTTCACTCGCTGCACGCTGGGATATTTGAGCTCCGTGTGGTCCATTGTGGAGAATGAAAATGTTTCTGGTATCCTTGTGTGTATGCGGATGCAGCCCGCTTTGTCTGCATCCCCTCATTGTTTGTACACGTTTGGCTGTAGACTCAGGTGCAGCCGGCGTTTTTCACTGTTGAAGAGGATGGAGGTGGAGGTGATCAGATCTAAAATTACTGCCGAGATATTATTTTTAAGGGATTTTTTTTCTTTTTCAGGCAGAAATTATTAAAGGTTGTGAATCATGTCACTCAATTTCCTGTATACTGTACAAAGAGACAAATTTTTCCTTCATGCTTTGATTTTTTTTACCCCTGCTGCTATAGTGCAGGTATAATAATTAGACAATTCCAGCTTGAAAATATGTTTTTCTTAGTTTTCACAGTATAAGTGTTATTTTCTGGAATGAGTGAAAAATGCTAACAGACAAATGTATTTCCTTTAAAGGTGCATCTCAATACATCAAAATACAAAGTAAATTTGTTGTGTATAATTCAATTTAAAAGTTAAACTTGTGTTATACATATTTATGACAAAAACATGATATATTTTAAGATTTTATATTAATTGTATTTAGAATAAAATAGTTGCACGACTATAATTTTTTATGTATAAAGGAAGGTCTTGGTATGTCTGCACAATGATAGGAACAGCGGCTGACTTAAAAGAGGTACAACATTTCAGGGAGAGTAAACCTCAAAACGTTGCTACAAAACAGGCGGGCTGTATACTGAGAACCGCTTTCAGGCCTTTTAATGGGAAGTTGAGTGGAAGGAAAAACTGCATTATGAAGCAAAATACACCTAAGTCTTAGATCCACTTTGCTCCCCACCCACATCCAACAAAATTTGATATTACAATTAAAATAGATCATCTCATGATATTCTGATTTATTTGAAAGGCATTGTAGATGGAGAGTTGAAACCAATACACTTAGAAATTAACAAATAAATGAATGGTTTTGAAACTGATACATGAAAGTCATAGATTGGCCCTTCCTTGGAGAATCAATGTTACTCCTCGTCCCGTGTCTGTAGACTCTTTGAAAGGGGGAGTTTCTTTTTGTTCCTCATAAGTTGTGTTTAAAGTGGACAAAAAGCAGACCCCCTTTCCTTCCCCCCAGTTTTGTCATTTTTAAAGATTCCTCATCTACGCTGTAGAACACTGGGAATAATGCAGAAGTTAGCCTTATGATAATTCATCACGCTGACCATATGATTGCATGATGCCAGTCATCACTCAGAGAGTCTTTTTTTTTTTTGCCGGTATGCCTTTTTTCCCCTGTTAAATGATAGATGTTTTGCGACACGGGTCATCATTTAAAATTCTGTGAATTGACATATTTTATGATGCATGTTGAAGCAGTGACATGTCAGTTAAACATCTCATTTGATGGAAGCGCTGCAATTTGTCATAAGGCGTCAGGTTTTGCTGTTTTTTTCTTCCAAGTATTCTGTATACCTTGGACTCTTTTTTTCATACATTTCTATTTGAAGATGTTTTTTTTCCAGTAGGTTTGTAGGTATGGGAAACAAATCAACCAAAGCATAGTTCGTCAGGTTTATGTCAGCTGCCTTTCCTGATTTTCTTTCTGTTTCTTTAATGCATAACTTTCAGTTGTTTGATATTTAAATGATATATTTTACCTGACCTTTCTTCTTTTATTTTTTTTTTTATATCTCAAAAAAAAAAACATATCTGCACTTTGCTTTGCTAAAATGTGCATTGCTTTTCCACTAAAACCTTTACTTTCAGGCTGTTTGAACAGAATGAGAAATTAGAACCAAATCCCCCTTTGCTCTGCAAAAAAGTAAAATCTAAATATGTGTTTTGTCTTTAAATAAGTGATTTCTTTCTCTAATTGAGGAGGTAAGTGAAACACTTTGCCAATAGAACAAGACAATTTACATTTGAAATAAGTAAAAACAATTGCATTCTTAAGAGCATATTATCTAATTATCTTAATATAAGTATAAAAACACTAATTCCATTGGCAAATCATTTGATTTACCTACTGAAATTAAGAGAAAATACACTTAATTGAAGATATTACTACTTAATTCTAGGTCATCTTTGCAGTGTGGGCATCAGGTTGATAATCTTTACCTAAAATTGTTAATAAAACGGCAACATGACTAATTTTTCAACTTTTCTTCTATAATAATATCACCCTCAACATTTCAGTCATTATTCTCCCTCTGTAGAAATACTTTTAGAGTTTGTTCAGATACTCTTAGATAATCTTTCTGTAGCTTATTATTGGGACTTGTGTGAGTGTTTAGAACATTCATTTTCTCTCTAAAATCCACATCTTTTTAAATCCTAAGTTTATGTGTTTCAATAAAAGACATGATGAACAATATCAAAGCATTTATATTGCATAAGCGTTCAGACTCTTAAACTGAAGCATTGTTAAAGCACCCTTTGATAACACTCCTTTCAGTTCAGTTATACAGATGGATTCAAAGTCATTTACATACAATCCCAGTTCAAACCTCCTTATAAAAAAATACAAACAATTAATTCATATTTTAATGTATTATTTTGAATGGTGAAAACTTCCCTCTTTAGGGAAACATGGCCGGTCGTTAACTGCATGCAGTCATTAACTTTTCAGCAATTCCTCACATTAAGAAGTCCAACTTCTTCTCATTAAGACCAGTTTTTGGCCAAGACCATTCTGTATTTTGAGCTATTCATAAATTATTTCACCTTGACAAGAAACTCAAAGTAGTGCTCCATCCCCAAATATATTTCACTGCGGGGATGGTGTTCTTGCATTGATGCACAGGGCTGTTTTTGCACCAAACATGTTTTGAATTATGACCTAAAAGTTAATGTGAAATAACTTATTCACCAACAAGGTTGGAGAGATTTTAGCCTTAAGTCCATTCCAGTAAAAAATGCAAGAGGATTTTCATCACCTTGGCAGCCTTTCTGAACAGCAGTGTGATCCCAAGAGGACTGAATGCTGAAACTGAATCAAAAACCACAGAAAACAAACCATAACTTAAGGTTGTCACACATGCAGAAGGTTTGATGCAGCTTTTTATTTTTTATCCATCACTTTTTCATCCTATAAATTTCTATACTGTGTCATATTAATGTCACTCTAAAGGTTGAAAACGTAACATCTGGCAGCTACTGTATGCTTTTTAAAATCTATCATCTTACTTCACCTAGAATCATAAGTAAAACTGACTGAATAAAGATAATAGAGTTATTTTCAACTCATTTGAAGTCATGGATTAAATTCAAAGCCACTGGTGTAAAGTTTAACATTGTTTAACTTTTTTTGATAGATTTCAAATCCACTTATTAGAATACTAAACTATATGAAACAGTCCGGCTGCTCAGTGGCGCAGTGGGTAGCATTGCTGCCTTGCGGTAAGAAGGTTCTGGGTTTGATTCCCGGTCTGGGGTCTCAGTGCATGAAGTTTGCATGTTTTCTTCCTGTGCATGTGTGGGTTCTCTCCGGGTACTCCGGCTTCCTCCCACAGTCCAAAAGACATGACTGTTAGGTTAATTGGCTTCTCTAAATTCTCCTTAGGCATCAGTGTGTGCATTAATGGTTTTTTGTCCTGTTTGTCGATGGACTGGTGATGTCCAGGGTGTACCCCGCCTCTCGCCCGTAGACAGGTGGAGATTGGCACCATCACCGCTTGAGATAAGCGTGACGGAAAATGGATGAAATTATATAAAAATTCTATTTCAATTTAACTGATAAGGATTGAATAAAATAATTGAATACAGCATCTTTGCTTTTACATGAAAGTTATTTTAAGCATGATCTTCTGATACAAACAGATTCTTCACCTTCCTATAGGATATTTTGCTCAATAAAAAGTCGAATTTGAAGCAATAAAATATTTCTAAGATGAGTTTAGGGATTTCTGTAAAGTTATTATTGTCTAATATTATTCTGTGCACATTCAGGAGATGTGATTGGTGCAGAGTTGGTCATTTATTGCAATTAGATCTGTTTAATCAGAAAGAAAGCTTTTACTAATTAATAAAATAAACGTAATCATATTAATTTATAACTTCAGATTATATTGGCATGTTTCTAATTAATCACACTGTATCTATGATTTGGTTAAATCAATTTTTATCTCTGCAGATAAACTTGATCTGTTTCATTTGCAAATTCCCTGTGACACATTTTGCTCTGAACTACAAAACACCCACATTTATTTCAAAATTTAAAGGGAGAGGAGAAGCCAATAAAAAAAGTTGAAATTTAAAAATTAAAACAATCCTCCTGGATTTATCTAGAAATCTGTTGACATACATTACTAATCCAAATAGACACTTTGGAATGATCACTTTCATAGCAACACATAATAAAATAATAAAAGAATGAGCCACTTTTGAGGAAAGAAAACTGAAGGCTTTCCAAACATGGTCTGGAGCCCTCAGAGCGGCTCCTCTGCATTCAATTAACTTGCTAGTTGTAGAAAACTTTCATGTAAGTTCCACTTAAGTTATGTATTAATTCCTGCAATTAAACCACTTTATTCCAGGACCCTGCCATGTAGGCTCTAAAAATCCCGCTGTAAGTTGATGAAAAGTAAGAAATGGAAAAGTTGAGAAGGTTCAAGGAAAATGACCTTTAGGTTCTGTAGAGTAGCCTGCAAGTTAAAGAAGCATAACCTATAAGTTGCATGAAATACCCTCCAAATCCCTGAATGTGAATTGCAGGGAAGGAACATTACTCAATGATTATCTTTTTTGTCACTGCATTATATTAAATTCCAATGAAATGTGTACCCCATTTCTTAGGGAGCAGCAGGTACCCAATTAGATTAGATTAGATTAGATTAGATGAGCTTTATAGATCTTACAGCGGAGAAATTCACTCGTCACATATTGGCATAGAAGTTACAGAAGGTGCAAACAGGGAGGAAAAAGGTGCATTAAAAATAAGCAATATATATACAGTATATCCAGGTATATACAGTATATCAAGATAAATAGGATTAAGGTGCAAGTGTACATGTATCGCACACAATACATGTATCGCACACAATGTGCAGCTTAGGGACTCAGAGTAGCAGTCTGAGGGATTTAAACCTGGTCTAACTACACAACCAGCATTCCACGACCTGTAGGCTCTAGAAAATAACTCCAGAAAAATCCTCTATTAGTTCAAGGGAAGTTCTCTGTTACTTACTCCAGACAGGTACTTCTAAATTCCAAAAAGTACTGCCTATGTTCTTCCTGCAAAAGTAACCTGTAAGCTTTAAGAATGTCTCCTGGAAGTTATAATTAAAGAAAATATATGAAGTAATGTCTAAGTTCAGAAAAAATATATCTAAGTTTCAGAAAGTATCAACTAATTCTGGAAAGCAGCTTGTTAATTTAAGGGATGTTTTGTCAGGGTTATGTTTTGGAACTGACTTGTTGAAGTTTTATATAATTTAATTATATTTTTCCTATTACATTGATATAATAAGCAGGGAATGCTCCATTTTTTTTTTCTGTTTCCAGCTCATAAGCTGGGTTCTGCATCCTTTTAGGTGTCCAGCCAGCACTGTAATACGATCTTAGCGAATCAAACAGATTTAGAAAAAAGAAACCATTTGCTCATTGGTGTATTGTGATAAACTAAGTAATCAACCTAATACCCATTAGAGCAGGATTCTAACTAAATCCTTTTTATTGCTGTAATTCTTTATAGAATGCTTTGACAATTCCTTTTTTTAAATTCAAAATAGCGTTCAAGTTGGATCCCTTCTTAGAACATAAATATTTCAGACCAAATATAGAGACAAAATACACACAGACAGACTTACAATGTGGCCTTTTGAGGGATCATACTCCTCCAACAAAGCAAACAGTCTGACAGTGTTCCCTTCATCTGACTTCATGGGTAAAATAAGCTCCAGTGAGTGGCTGTGGAAAAGGAGGAGTGGGCACGTTGGGGATAGGAAAGGCCGAGAAGTGGGCTGAGGAACAAGGGGAGAAAGGAATGTATACAGAGCTGGGCAGGCTAAGCTGTAAAAACTGTAACCTGAGCATCTCTGCCAGATCAAGTAACAAGAAAAGTAGAGGGGAATGAAAGCAGAGGAGAGGGAGAGGCGGCGGGGGAGTGGAAACCGGGGGGAAGCAACGGGGCAAAGTTGGCCTGTGGATTCAGGAATTTTATCACAGTGTTCTGTAACCTGCTCTGATTTCTTACCACAAGGCTTTCCACCATCATCACCAGTTAAGTCCTGCTGGCTATGTTTGGGTCTGTCTGAAGGGAAACATGTGGAATTTTATATATTTATATCAAAGAGGTTTGATATATAAAAAAATATGTCTGAGAGTTATCCATGTTTGAGCTGAATTTGTCTGTACTGTAAGCCTCTGGACATTTACATAAGCAAACCTTTTTTTCTTATTTTTTAAAGCTGAAGGAAATAATCAGTATTGTGAAATAAAATGACCTGAAAGTACAAACATTTTTTTCAATAGATTTGAGAGTTCAGATTGCTCCAGTCGTTGTCCGTAATTCGTCCAAAATAATCTGCCATGGCAAACAAAATCTAATGTGAAGAAACACCTTCTGAAGAATCGACATCAATGAGAAATGTTTTTTTTTTTATGTGTCAAAGTTTCCAATTAGCAATCCATTATTTTCTGTTTCCCAAAGGCATAATTAGTATGTGGGACAGAGAGAATTTCTTCTGTCATTTGTCAAAATGGGAAAGACAGGAGAACATCCCTTTTAAATAAGGACGGGGTGCATGAATTTTTATAAGCCAGGATATGATAACAGGAAAAGAGCTGCAATCATTTGCATAAATCTTTACAGTTAAATAATGTTTATTCACAGCACATGTCGTCTCAAAGAACGTTACAGAGACAATACAGTTAAAACGTTTGCAGAGGCTAACTGGGTTTGGAGAGAGAAGCCGACATAGAAAAATAAGCAGATATGAAAAAGGTAACTGTTAACTAGCTCCATAGATGGCCAGGAAGACGCAGTCCAGCAGGCAAGCTCTGAGTCAGTTTTTATGTTAAAGAATGAATGAGAGCACATACAGTTTATTCTAGTAAAAGAAACATGACAACACCGAAAAACAGGCCAAGCTCCAACATGGCAGCAGCACAGCTGATATTTCAATCCAGGATGGTGTCAGAGTCAAGAAGGAACAGACCAGATGAAGTTACTATGAAAAGAAAAAGCAAAGAGAACATTAAGTTATGGCTGAAACTAGCAAATACTACAGAATAGAAGAACAGCGATAGAATGAATTAGAACGATAAAACATGGTCCCTATGTCCTCCAGCAGCCTAAGTATATAGCAGCATAAATGTAGAAAATACCTCAAGATAACCTAACGACTTTGGATTAGAAAGGTAGAGCCAAGGTAGGGTCTGTCTGGACTGAAATCTCCCCCACCAGGTTGGGCTGTTCTTCAATCAGAGCGTTAAGTAAAAAGTTTGACTAAAATATTTTACACTTTAAAAGTTTGTTACCTTGAATGTAAAGATTTGGGTCATTGTGTATCATTTCAATGCATGTAACTTCTTCATTGTGTGATCTATACCCATTCTTTCTCATTACTTTTATTACATTGTTCATCACTTGTTCTCTATTCTTTTCACACACCCTCCTTTTAATTTATTCTCTTGGCTTGTTTTAAGTAATTATCAAATCCTTTTGCTTTCCTACCTTTTGTCCTACCAGTTATTTCAATGTTGTTTCCAGAATCACATATCCTTTCAGAGTTTGGAGGGGATTTTTAATGAAAACTTTTAACATCTTTTTTTTTTTTTATTAATGCTCGTTTTACAATGCTGTGGCATTTAGAGTATTCTGGCTGTAAATAACATCGGCCCTCTATGTTGCAAAGCGAGTTCTGTCCATTTATCTTCATTTTTATTCTGAGCATCGCTGTGCTGGAGTTTTTCATCCATGAAACAAATCCATGTGCTCATCTCTCTCTCAAAAAAAAAGCAGTATTATCTTCCCTTTTTTCACAGGTGTATATTCAAGCACTCGCATTTGTGGAAATGATATTAAAATGTTACCTTAGCTGTTTAGATTAAAGGATGTAAAGGGGTAATGTACCTGCACACGGGTTGCTGTGCCTCCTTCGCCCCTGCACTTCCTCAGCTATGGAGTTGGTGCAATTGCTTTGATGAGTTGCCAGCAAGGATTGAGTGTCGCTCCTAATAACACTCGTACTTTCTCAAAGTAGTAGGTTGACAGAGAATGGCAGGAAGGGAGGGCAGACACAGAGATGCTGTGGTTAACTTACGGCTTATATCCGCTTTGGGCTCGAGGACATTCAGGCCTGGGTTATGCTCTGACTCCTTTCTTCAATAGGTGGATTTTCTTCTCCACTTAAGGTTTCACCTTTACTAGGGGACAAATATCTGCTAGTCCCTTCATCCTTTTAGGTATTTAGTTAAAAATGATCTTTTGCTGTGTCTTTGGAAAACCATGATTGATTTTCTTTTTTTTATTTTTATTTTGAGTTGACTGTGACTGAGTAATTTTTATTGGGACAATGAAAAAAAATGTAACCACAACAACTAACTTTTGTTATATTTAGTAACCCTTGCAATATGATTTAAAGCCATTTATCCTTTTATATATTTTCTTGCCTAACAACTGGAAAGCTCAGTCAGTATTTAATGTCAGTCCAACGCAAAGCAACTTATTGTGATGCAGAAAAAAATGTTTTTTAAGCTTTCAGCATTTTAATCATAAAACAAAATGTAAAAAGTTGTTTTTTTCCTCTTAAATATTATTGGTGTTGGTCAATCACATATGGTCTTATTAAAACCTAATTCATATTTTTGGCTGTAAAGTTTTACTTAAAGGTGCAGTGTGTAATAATTACAGGGATTAACTGACATAAATGTGATATATTATCCATATGTAAGCTAGTTATTATCACCTATGAACTTAAATTCTCAATCTTTATGTTTGCCTTGCCTTATAAATTGCTTTTTATAATTACTTAAAAAGAATTTTTGAATAAGAAAAATGAAATAAAACCTTTTGCTAATAGCAGTTTCTTATTTATGCATCTCTTTCAGGGTATTTCCTTATAAAAGATTACAAAATATATATAATGATGATACCATTTAATGTAGAACCATAGCTATTAAACTTCTACATAACATTGGTTTTAGTTTAGCTATTACAAAAATACCCCCCGAAAGTTCTTCACATGACAGCGATGTTGTGTTAGTTCCTGTCAAAACCAAACTTTGACTCATGGAAGGAAATTTGACTTCCAGGAAGCTAAAGGCAGAAAGAGAACTGCTGTCATTTTTTATTTTAGAGGAGCAGTGTCTTCAGTGGAATTCTCCTAATTAGCAATCCATCAAACTTTCAAACTTTTTGTTTTCCGAAAACCTTGTTGAACAATGATAAGATTATTAGTAATTGGAGTGTAAACATATATACACACTGTAAAAAGTTATAACCTTTGGTTTCATAGTGTCTTGACATGTTTTATATCAATTAAATGTCAGAAATAATGTGACAGGGATTTTTTTTTAAACTTGTTTATTACTTTGTTCAATGATGGTGAAAAGCCTAAGAAGCCTTAAAACAAAAAATATTTGTATTTCTTTTGTGTAATTTTATATGCATTTTTAATATGTGTCTGTAAATATTTAGCTTTTGCTATACATATTTAAAACTCAATTACTTGCATGTTATTGGCTCCAATCACACTGCAGATAAAGCCTGATTGTGATCTGTCATTGACTACTGTTGCCCCACAGATCATTGGCTTCATTTTCCCGCTGACTATCTTTCCACTGTGGTAATTCACGACACAGTGATCAATAGCTCCTGTCATTCCTCATTTATAGTACCCTTTTAGCATTTTATTGAATTCTTCCTTGAATAACAGACTTTTATAGACAGGCCTAAAGTAAAGGAAATACACCATATTACAAAGCTTTCTCTGCTGAGTTTAGAACTGAACCCCTTGTGCTGAGGAAACAAGGTTCTGTGAGGTTATGGTAGGCAGAAGTGGTTCTAAATGCCTCTCTGTGTTCTTGTTACTTTACTTCCAAAAAAGCACAATAAAAATCAGCACTTTGCATTGATTTTCTTTGATTTAATCATTTTAGGTTTGTAAGATAATGCCAATTTCTGTACCATGTAGCATGTCACTTATGCACATGAGACACCATTTGTTTGAGTTAAATAATAATAAACCTATACACTGATGCCTTTTTATTTAACTAACATATTTATTATAATTTATTTAATTTCCCTTTGGGATTAATAAAGTATTTTTTAATTAAATAGGATGTAGGTTTTCCAATACAATGAAAAATGTTCGTATTTTCTAAAAAACAATGACGCAAAGTCTTCATACAGAAAGTTGCATAATGAAGCTCTTCTTTCAGGACAGTTTTTGAAACTAACTTGATGTTTTACTAGAACTTAAAAGTTAGAATCCCCAAATCTAATGGTTATTCTGCATGTTACTGTTTTATGTTGATTATTGTAGACTTTCTTCTTGCTTCCACAAAATGTACATGTTAGTCTCTTAAATATTTATTTATTTATTTAGTTTATTTGATAGGGACAGATACAATAACATAGACAAAAGATGTTTTTAACATAGATCTTATAGCAGAAGCTTATTTGCAGCTCTTGTCCCTAGATGGGTTTACAAATCTAAGTTAAATATCCAATTCAGTAAGATAGCAAAGTGGCACTGGTGGTGTTTACAGGAGTAGTACAAGAAAGATAAACCTTAGCCGAACCTATTTCCCCAAGGATTAAAGATTACTCTCTACGGGCCTGTTAGTTGGATTCCCAAAACTAACAGGGCAATGTATTGAACTTCCAATTTATTGAACTTATATATCCTGACATTAAAAGTATGGATTACTGGGGCATGCAGGTGGAACAGTGGTTAGTGTGCACAACCCATGTACATAGGCCTTAGTCCTTGACGTGGCCGACCTGGGTTCGAATTTGACCTGTGGTCCTTTGCTGCATGTCTCTCCTGCTCTCTCATTCCCCCTTGCCTGTCTGCCTACTGTCAGAAAAACAAGCCACTAGTGCTGTAAAAACTCAAATATATATATATATATATATATGAATTACTCACCAACACTTGTTTAAAATGTTTTTGACCCATCAGTGCAGATTTCTAAAAGTCAAATTTGACTTTGCTGGAATTGACTGGTTATTCAGATTTGGAAATTCAGCCAAAGCCCTTATTCAACTGCTTAGACCAACACATAATTTCTGTATTGTGCTGGTGAAGTTTATCAGTCTTCCAGGTCATAGTCATTCCAAAAACATTCAAAACAATCCGAAGGACTTGGTTTTCATATTTGAAGACGTTTCGCTTCCAAACCAGGAAACTTTTTTTTATTTCAAAATGTCAGGAATAGCATTGAGTTCGAGGTTTTATACAGTAGTCAAACAAAGCCTTGTTTTTGTTTTAAAAACATGCAAATTGGAACAGACGAAGGGGGAAGGGGTACAATTTCCGTATTGTCATAATCATTTCACCATGTTTTTTCTCCCACACTGTTTACATTTGATCACTGCTGCACTTTAAGGAAATGTTATGAAAGCTGTACAAAATTTCCTTTTCTAAACACCGAAATAACAGAGTCATCACTTTTACTAAGAGTCTAAGGTGCCAATTTTACCCAGTCTTCTCCTTGTTGAAGTATGAACCTTTATTGTGGGGAGTGTTGGCCCAGTGGTTAGAGCAGTGCGCTTGAGAAGGTTGCAAGTACCCAGTTTGATCCCCACAGCCTCCACTCTGGGTTCCTGAGCAAGACCCTTAACCCCACACTGCTCCCCAGGTGCCACACAATGACAGCCCACTGCTCCCCAGCAGGCTGGGTCAAAAAGCAGAGAGTGAATTTCCCCATTGTGGTACAATAAAAAATATTAAGTTTATGAAGCAAGTGAGTCCTGAAGTGCTTAAGATGCTGTTTTGGGTTCTCGTGTGATTTTATGGAGGAACTGCTGATATGATTATAGTCTTAAAGTAATTTTCTTAGTTCTGCTATCCCTAAAAAGGTTCACTTCTAGATAATGGATTTTACTGTGTTTGCATGGTATCCCAAAGCCTTAGAAATGGCTTTGTGACTTTTAGTAACAGATAGATGTCACTTACTTTGTTTGATCTATTCTTGAATTTCTCTAGATTTAGGATAATTGGTTACTTTCTGAGATATTTTAGTCTAGTTCATGCTGCATTACATTCTTATGTGATTTCTTTATTTTACCAAACAAGTAGCAATCAAACCCCAAGGTTGTGGTTCGTAAAACTAAACAAAAAATGTGGTTAATTACAGTTAAATTATGATTTAATATGATAAGGATTACATTATTAGGAACAGCTTGGTTTGGGCAGCATTTCTAAGAGAATTTGGGAAATGTTTTTTTTTTCTGTTATTTACTCAAGCTATTGTTGTCTAATGATCTGAAACAACAGTTACGGTACCTTTTAAAAATCTAAGACTTCTGTCAGGGGGAAAGATACTGCTGGCAGCATTGTCATATTACGTTTAGGAAAGTTAACTGGATTCTTATGAACCTATCGTTTTTTTTTTCCAGAGTTTTGCAGAGAACACCATGAACGAGTTGCTGGGTTGGTACGGCTATGACAAGGTGGAGCTGAGGGACGCTGACAACTTGGAGATTGGAGAGATGCCGCAGCACATCTCAGTGCTAAAAGGTACAATACTCACAGAGACGCATTTAATTATTTGTAAAAATGTCAAAAAAAAAAACACCTTAAACCAAAAGGAAAATACTTTTTTATGAGAAATTTAGTAAGTTTATTTGAATTCTGCAATTTTAACCAAGCTTTTCAAATATGGGAATATGGGAAATGACCATATACTTCTTGTTAGATAAAGATTTTTTTCCAAATAGCTGCTTCTCCAATGTCACTGCATGGCTGGCACACATCCTGTTTATTAATTTTGTTTTAATAATTTAATTTGTTTATTTGTCAGGGACAGTACACATTGATGAACATTTCTGTAAATGTGTCAGTATTAGCTCTTTTTTCCCTGGGCAAGAAATATAATGCCAACAACAATTACAAAAAAATTAAAAATGTAAAAAATCGAGGCTACATAGTTACAAGGGCAGGTCACACAGTTCAAACAGAGATATTAGCATAAATATGTACAGGTATTTACAAGGTAACACTCGATCCTGACATTTGGCTGAGTCATGCACCAGTACCTGTGTGCTGTAGAGCGACAAATTGCCTATAGCTGTAGACTTTATAAAGCAGCAGCAAGGATTTTCATAGGTTTCATGCAGTCTCTCTATTTTGAATTCAGTTTCTATAAAGTACGGGATGAAGATATTAATTCTGATGAAGACCAGGTGTAAACTATAACCTAAACTATCCTAGAATATATATTTAAGCCTACTTTTAAATGCATTTTTTACAGTGTGGACTGGAATGTTCTCCACCTCTAGGTAACCTTAGGATCTTACATTACAGCAGGATATGCAGTGAGGAGATACATGCATGAAAATCCTAAATTTATTTAAATCCTATCTGTTGCACAGAAAACTCCTTGCCAAAAATCCCAGGTTCAACAGAGAGCAGTGAGGGCTCTCCCGATAGAGCCAACAGCTCCCTGTCCCTGCCAAACTCAAGAAATGGAGTCACTGAGCCATCCAGCACTCCATCCACCTCCACGCCAAGCAGCAGGGAG
The DNA here is from genome assembly GCF_000732505.1 of Cyprinodon variegatus. Classification (NCBI taxonomy): domain Eukaryota; kingdom Metazoa; phylum Chordata; class Actinopteri; order Cyprinodontiformes; family Cyprinodontidae; genus Cyprinodon; species Cyprinodon variegatus. The sequence goes on from NW_015150474.1 coordinate 1,313,814, forward strand.
CATGGCAACATGCCAGTCATGGTCCCCATGATCCCTCCACCGCTTATCAAGCCACCTGCAGGTATTAGCATAAATGCATTTTTCTTTTGGCATTTTCTTTTTGTTGCCTAATAAAAAGTTGTGTAATACAAGTTAATGAAAAACGTGTAAATGATTTATGTTTAAGACAAAAACAAACCTATGGATTTGCATTTTAGACTAAGTTGTCACAGTCAAATCTGCCTAAACTGCTGGTTTTACCATAAACATCTTTCCTGGGTTTTTTAGTAAAATATTTTAAGACTTGATCTGAGTCATGGCTTGGCCTTTCTTGCCAGGCATGTCGACTAAACTCTGCTTCTTCATAAAGACATGTTAATCAAGGTGGTGTGTTACCTAGACTAAAAACTGTAAGATGTTTGACACCCTAGATCTATGAAACTCAATATCAGTTAAGAACTGAACTACAGTGCTTGAAGTCTCATTTAAACAAACTGAATGTTTCAGTTTATTAAAACAAGACATGATCTTAGATGGAACCTTGAGTTATTCCATGTGTAAGTGGTCAGCAGCACCACACAGCATTCCCTAAGCTTCCAGCCTAAACTCTGCCTTGCTTTTATTATATTTATCATTATATTTATTATTAAATTGATAAAAAATACAGCATTCATTATCATTGCTGATGATATCTAAATCTGCCTGTGAATTAATATGAAAACTGATGTTTCTGCTAAGCTTTATTTAGCTGTTTTAATATTAATCTGGTATACATACCTCAGTGGCGGCTGCTCCTCTATGAAACAGGGGAAGCTTAATCCAAAAAAAGTTAAAAACAAACCGATGGACTTTGTTTTCTAAGTTTGAAGATATTTTGCTTCCTGTCCAGAAAGCTTTCTCAAATCAAAATGTCTGGAGTAGCTTTTGAGTTCCAGGCTTATATAGTTGTTATGGCTAAGAAAACATGCAGTCTGACTCGAAAACAGGTCCACCCCTTGGAAATGCAAATGAACCCGAAACTGGCCCATGCCTATAAAAAAGGGAGTCATTAGGGTTGTTGTTGGCCTGGCTTAACATGTGCAATATTTTGACCACCTGCATGGCATTGAGGATTGAGGTGATATTGGGAAGGAATAAATTCTAATGCCGTATTACAGGTTTGAGTCCAGCCTCACTGGAATTGACGTATTTTGACATTTTATCCAATCAGGGCTCTAATTTATCACGGGTTACTTCAGTAGACAGAGGCTCGACCCTCAACAGGGATTTCAGGCAGCGTCCTGCTGCTCCGGAGCTGAGGGGACATTGCTTCTGGGAGCGGAATAAACATCTAATTAATGCATAACATCATGAAATTAGACGCATGTTAGCACATATTTAATGCAGTTTAATGACTAAAGTTATGAAGTTTGACAATGTATATTTTACCAATCATTTTATGAAATCTACAGGGCAGCTTTAGCCTCCCTAGTAAACACCACTGACATACCTTTAAATCTCAGAAAGAGACTAGAAAGAAATGTTGCCATTAAGAATCCCACTAGTCTGACAGTTACATTAAACCTTTCACTTAGTTCATTACAAGATACATTTTTTATATATAATTGTTTTATTTTTTTTGTTAACCCTCCCAAGAGTTAAAGAACAGAAGATAATGTCACTTCTCCATCATTGTAAACAGCAAAGTCCATCAAGATGATGTAGTAGAGATGATCAACCGTCTCAGCTGGAACCCTAAACTATTAAAAATATACTGATCTCATATAAAATATTATAAGTAGTTGAAACCCACAATGTATCTCTTTTGTTATTTGTTTCAAAAGGTGCCATTCAATTGAAGTTGACAGTGATTGAATCAAATGCTTATAAATAGTGAAAAGTTTGGCCTCTATATCATCCAGGGACAGCCAGCTAACAAGCTTGATACCTGCTGTACACCTTGGTTTCTCTCGGCCGCCCAGTTGCCAATATAATATCTCTCAGTGGAAATGTCTGCGCGCCACGGCCTGACAGGGGCTTCATTATCCCTGGTGTGTTCTGTGGACAGGAGGCTGCTACACTCCAATGGAGGAAGCGTGCTGCTTTGGCATTGCCCTAGAAGAGTCCCCACTGGCCCTGCCCAGGCAGGGAAACAGATGGTGCAGCCCCACTTAAAGCCAGGAGGCCCACGCCTTCCTAAACTCATCTCACCCCCCCCTCAAAATCATTCACACACACTCTGAATTATTCATGGATTCCTCTAAAATCCCACAAAGGCCCTTTGAGGTGCAGGTATGGAGAATGATTGTGGCATGTAGTCGGGGGGGCTGCATAATTACAGCAATAACTGTCGGCCTAAGTGTTTCCAAGGAGGTGCAAGCATCTAATTCTTTATCAATATATCTACTGTAGGAAGATCCTGTGATTATGTTTATGTTTTTGTCCATTCCGATCTTCATCAAGCTTGAAGATATGCTATTTTTTACCCTAATCCTGGCTTCAATAATAATCCCTGTAGGCACTGAGATTATGTGAATGAAAAAAGGAAGATTAAGGGAAGATAAAAATGCAGATTGAGCATACTTTCCTGTTTTTAGGGCCCAAGAGAGTTTTTTCCTCCCATAATTGTGAGTTAGTGTTTACATTAAATGGGATGGCCCTGTAGATCCATTAAGCTTCGGAAGAGGTGAAAAGCCCTTCCAGCAGTGATAAAGAGGTGACACGAGGTGAAAAACTAATGGGCCTGCTTCCTTCCCACCCTCACCCGCACACAGCCATAATGTGATAATTGGAGGATACTACAGGGAATATCGGAGGATCTTTCTCATTTCAACACCAACTGCACTAAAAGCCCAAATCTCATCATCAGCAGTCACAGCTTACCACAAAAGAGGCCTTTCACTGTCACCGAGGGGCTTTTAAAATAATTTGCTACTCAGACAGACGTTTTATTTGGATTAACTGTTTAACAACCCAAGACTGGAGAAAATCTAGAGTTAGGCTAAATACCTGATCATCAATGTGTTTGTTCTCTGCTGTACTTTCTGCTATAAAAATCCCAATCCCTTAAAGGTATAGTGGAGGATGTTCTTTTTCCAGGTGGATCATCAAAATAAGTGGTCCTCCTAACTGTCAATCATTCTGGTGATATGGTTACGTAAGGCTCATGCTCATCCCCATTTTCACTTACTTGTGGTGAGTCTGACATAGTGGAAAAATTGAAGATCTTCTTTTGGAAATTAAGCTTGTATGAGTGATGCAAACAGCAACTTTGAAACAGAGCGTACACAAGGAGAAATGGGCTTGTGCATGCTCTCGTACACGTTTAATAGACGGTCCCCTATCGGGAGCGGGTAAAGGGTTGTGCATATGCATTTCTTTTCTTTTTTTTTTATGGAGAGGGCGGGTCTTTGCGGAAATTTGCAAAGAATCCTCCAACTATACCTTTAAGAGATCTGTGCATGTGGGAACCAAAATACTGTTGAAATGTTTTTGCTATTCCAGCCCTCCAATAACTTTTTCAGGACACACTGGTTAAAAAAAAAGAATGCCATTTCAACAATTACGTCAAATATTTACAACTTTTCTGGTCATTCAGTAAAGTTATTGAAGTCTGAGTGACACATTCAGTCACATTCACTTTTAGCCAGAAAGGTCATACAAACCTAAGGAAAGTTACAGGATTTGTTGGATATAATCAAAGGATTTAATTATATTGTATTTTCAAATGTTTTTGCAAATAAATTCTACTTGCTGCCACTACTTAAATGCCATATCAATAAACAACAAACCAAAAGATAAAACATATCAAACAGCAACCGTTCCAGCTTCATGTAGTGTGACTGTTGGATAAATGTGTCAAAGGAACGGAAACTATATACCTTCAAGTTAAAAAAACACAATTAATCTCCAGAGTTGTTTGTTAATTAGTAGAAAGAATACGGCAAATTATATCATATAACCAGACGTTGGTCACATTTATATTGTTTAGCGACATTCTGCAGGCTTTACTCATTGTTTGTGGATTTTAAGCCACCAGTTTATTTTGCTTTTGCATTTAGATCTAATTTGCTTAATTCAAACAGACCAGCTGGACATAATTGGTTTGTCTTGTAGGGATGTTCAGGTCCAATATCAGCCAAAAAAACAAGTAATAAATTATTTAGTCTTATATCAGAAATCTCCAATAGATTCATGCTGATAGAAATAATCAACTTCTCTCCACTTCTTTTTAAAAATCTATGTAAGTCATTGGTTAATAACCAAAAGGTCAGCAGCTCTCATGGCTACTGTTGTTTACTATTGTTTTGAGTTTGAATAATATTGCTTGATATAAAATAAGAAATTATGTATGTTCTGTGGTTATATTGTATTTGGTCAATGTAAGAATCAGTCAAATAAAAGCTGCAAAATCAGTAAAAACCGAAACAGGAGTGAAGTTTTCATCCTTAGTTTTCTGCTTCAGTTTCAGCTTCTGCTTTTCTCCAAAATTATATTTGTACTTCCCAATCCTTAACAGGTGCTTTTGTGTATATTTGGTTTCTTTCGCAGATTATTTAACCAATTTTGTCTCTTTTTTTAGATGAAGATACATTAAATGTGCAGATAATGTGCGCTTGGTGCCAGAAGGTTGGCGTAAAACGCTATTCTCTGAGCATGGGGAGTGAGCTGAAGAGCTTCTGCAGCGAGAAGTGCTTTGCTGCCTGCCGCAGGGCCTACTTCAAGAGAAACAAGGTAGGAGCTCTTCCTTATCTTTGCCTGAGCTTTTCCGGGGCGTGGGGGTAGGGGGGGTCATTGGTCTCTAGTTAAACTGTCACAACATTACTGATAATGAAGAATGATGCTGGGTGATTCATAAATACACAAAACAAACATGAATTAGCAGATTATCTTTGACTTATTCATTCTCATGAAGTGAATAAACATTAAGAAAAAGTTTTAGGGGATTTTATCCCTTCAGCTGTTTTTTTTTTTAAATGTGATTTAGAAGGAATCCTTTTAATAGACATAAAAAGTACAAACTTCTTACTTTATTTTCTTCAAAGTTAAGAAGCCCAAAACAATTTTACTTCTAAACGCTTCTCTAAGTTAAACTTAACAAACCATAGAAACTCACAACAAGAAGAGAAATCCAAAGTAATATCAGAAAAAAGTGCTTTCCTCCATACCATTATTTCTGGTAATGTAATTATTTGACAGTCGTCAGATCCCCTGGATTTTGTGGTTGCACAACAAAACTGCTAATTGACTTTGGTTGGGATTGTTTAGGTAGTAGCTGCATGCAATTAACTCTGCCTTTGCAAACCCTTATGTAATCTGTAGTTTAGGCAAGGCAAGGCAAGGCAAGGCAGGTTTATTTGTATAGCACATTTCATGTACAGAACAATTCAAAGTGCTTTACATAAAACATTATAAGCAAAAGGGAGAGAAAACAATTAAAAACAATTAAAAGCGAGTTTAATATAAAGTCAATATAAAGAGCTACTTCTTTAAACTTATAAATGTAAATTAATGTAATGTAAAATCCTAAATTTTTCTGTTCCACTGCCAAAAATAAGCTTAGCCACGAAGCTGCAGAGACTTTGTCACTGTAGAACATTTTTCTAACTCTGCTCAATTTGTTTTTCAAATGTATTAGAGTTAAAATACACCGAATAAGCAAGTGTAAACATATTTATAAAATACATTTTAGGACATCCTCAGGTTTTAGAAGAAAATGCACCGGATATGAAGAAAACAAGGTACCAGGATATTTTGGTTAGTATATATTGCGAGCAGTTTTTCTGGTATCTTGCTAAAGCCAGGCATACACTGTACCATTTTTTTTACCCTTTTTCAGGCCAATTCTCCAGTCGTGCGAGAATTTTTCGATCAGGCCGACTTTCAGCCTCATCGTGCGTCCTGCGTTGACGGTAACGAGGGGCAATTCGCCTCTCGCGACCACCTCCTGATCAAAAATTGTAAGGTTGGGAGAAAATCGAACATGTTTGAAATTCAGTTGGCCGTCGTGAGGTTTTCCTGAACAAATTCTGCTGTTGAAGCAGAGCTACGAGCGTCTACGAGCTGATTTACCAGAACCTCGAGCATTGCGCATGTGCAAACAACGGAGTTCTTCTTCTCCTTCTTCCAGATTGATGAGTCCGACCAGCGTCATCACTCCGCGCTGAGTCCGACGTGGGGTTTTTGGACGTGCAGTGTGAGGAAAATACATTGTGAGCTGTTAACTTTTAAACCCTGTGGTTTTATCATACAGTTTGAGCTGTAGCTGCTTGCAACAATTGAAAATATATCTCAGTGTATGCCTGGCTTTAATAATCAACCAACAAAGTAATAAATAGCGAGAAAAACATGACTGCATTCAGACAGGTATGTAGATATGAATAGTGGTGGTGGGTGGATTGTTGCAAAATATCGGTAATTAAGGATGTCCCGATCAGCATTTTAGGCCTCCGATCACGATCTGATCTTTTAACCTCAAATTCGATGCGATTTCGAGTCCCGATTGATATTCTGATTTCAGTATTGAAATGTATAAAACTTAACTTTTAATAAGACTAATATTTCATTATTATTGTAAATCCCATGAAATCAAAATCTTACTGAGAATTAAAGGTCAGCTTCAATTTAATATTTTAGAAAAACACTGACTTGGTACAGTATTATCAAAAAGAAAGTGCTATCCAAGATTCACTTTTAGCTTATTAGTGGTTAACATAGGCTGCCATAATGTCAATAAAAAACGAAATGCACTGAGCAAATTTTAAATGCCCTTTCTCATCTTAAATGTGGTGTGAACAGATTGACAAATAGTCACAATGTAGTGTCTCGATGGAAGAGCATAGCGGGGGTCCAAAACTTCTGGAACACGAGTTAGTCTAACATTCTCAACTACTGAGATGGGCTGGTTGTTAAGAGCAACAAATTCGACCAACCTTTCTGTGAACTTCTTTGCTCTCTTATTTTCGTTGGAGTATTTGTCTCTCCTCATAACGTCCAGCGCTTGTTGCTTTGCTTTAGCAACCTTTTCATCTGCAGCTTCACAAAACGCTTCATACACATTGTCATGTTTTGAATCAAGTTTGTGGTGTTAAATGTAGCTCTGCTGCTACCTCCCCTTGAAATTGCCATGTTGCAGACATTGCAAGTAGCTTTAGGACAGTCTGATCTATGCAATTGCGCTGTTTCGCCAAAAAGACAACAGCTACGGTGGCCGCCACAAGACTAGCTGAGTAAAGCGGGAGTAGGCAGCCTCCCCTCGTCCCTTTGTTTCTTTTTTCCGCAGCGAGGCTTCTGATAATAATTCTTTTGTTATTATACTAATAATGATTTTATAATTTTATATACTTTTTCAGTTGATAAAAATGTTGAAAATAATTGCAGCAGGAGGGAGAAATGTAAATGTAATTTAATATCTGTATTTACGTTTCTAAACTTTCAATTCACTTTTGAATTATAATTTTTTACTAATTTCCAACTTTGTGTTGTCTTCCAATTTTTCCTTCTTATCTTAGTAATAACATGTTTTTAAGGTAGTCGCCTATAAACCACTAAATTCTGTGATAGGTTTTATTAAAAAAAATAAAAAACCTTTAGTGAACAGGGTGAACATTAATACCCTGATGACTTTCTGCTGAGGTGTAGAAACTGGATCTCCACAGACAGAAGTTAGTTGTTTTAGTGCTCTGGCTAAAGAAAATAAAAAAAAATCCTAAATTCCCGTTTTTTGGAGATCTGATTCCGAGTGCCTTTTTCTTTTTTTTTTTTTTTTTAAGGCTTGAGGATGTCCTGATACTAATCTTTAGTGCTAACTACGAAACTGATTAATCACAAACATAACATTATGAGCTATTTGCTTTTCTCTCATGTTTTCTTTTACGTTTCATATTTACACAAAAATATAAATTGAATTATTAGTTTTCAGATTAGGCCAAATAAATACATTTATCATCAGCATACTTGCACATGCACAAAGCTAGTCTAATGCTATCATTTGACTGCTTATTCTCAAAAGCTATTATTAAAATTGGGCAGAGAGTTTCTATCAGAAATATAATTTATTGCATCATAGATAACTCCTTATCTAGTGAGTTTGATGTTTATTGCTCACAGCATAGCAGCTAATATGGACTCAGTGCAAACACACAATACAGTTCATACTGTCCAGAGACAGAAACCATTCCGGATAAAAATTATTAGTTTCTCCTATTCAATAAACTAGGATTATATGTGAATAAATAGGTTGTATCTTAGTTGATAATGCACCTCCAGATATGACAAATAAAAGTTTTACACTGCTCTCTGCAGGAAACGTATTTGAAGTTTTCAAATAGATTGCAATTTGCAGTTTTGGAATCAAAGCAGTAAGTTTTTGTAGCAGTTGTGTAATAGGTAAATATAATATATCATTGAATAGCTATCTTCTTGTAGCCTTTTAGCATATTTTGGTTGTAAGTCTTATACTTTCCTGACTTATTTGGATCAATGCACATCAGCTTTTCTTGAATAATGTTTTTTTACTTCTCCACTATTTTAAAAAGTGACTGATTGTTCCTCTGTATTATCTCATATTTATACCCTTAGAGAAACAGGAACGTATGCACTGCAAATCAAAGGTTTCCTGGACACTTTAATCAACCTAAAAAGAATCTTTAACTTTCATTTGCTTTTTACATGAATTGTTGAGGCTCTGAATGTGCTGCTCTTCTGGTGAAAAGGTTGGATTTAAAGCGGGATTTTTATAACTTATTCAGTATTAGATCGTACTCCTGCAGTAAAAGATTATTGATTTGAAGACCTTTTCAAACACCTTTACCAGGACCACCATTAATAGTGGAGGTTGCTCTACCTACTAAATTAAATCTTGTTTAACTGCACTCTCATTTTCTTTGCTGTGGTTAAACAAATCTCCTTTCTCTTTTATACCCAAGCTGGGATATATAAGGAATTATACAGTGAGTATACCATATTTCACTCTACGTTTTGTCCGTCCTGAAATTCATCCAAATAAGCACAACACTACAGCAGATAAATGCACCTGAACTTTGTTCATTTAATGTCTCTCTTCCCCGACACTATTTCCCAAAGCATGTAAAATTCAACCTGAATGTTCCAGCTGCTGTATTATTGTTTATAGTATTATTCGAATGTGCTTTTTTAAATATGATTTTGTTTAGCATCAAAGTAGAGTGTAATCAAACTAAATGTTGACAGAATGACAGATAGCTCAGCTCCCTCTGGTGATTTAAAGCATTCAATGACATTTGAAACTCAGTGGGGAACTTTGACAGGTGCAAGAACAACTAAACTTTATACTACATAAAAAAAATACCTCTTTTAAACATGTTTCATTTATATCTGCGCAGATTAACCAGGGAAGTTATAGCATTATACTAAATAAAAAGCTTATTTGAGGTTTGTTTCTTGCTTTTATTACACTGTCTAGATCAGTGGTTCCCAAAGATTTTCTTCTGGGCCCCCCTTTGGATTACAATAAAATTTCCACGCCCCCCCCCCCAAAAAAAAAAAAAAAAAAAAAAAAAAAACACAACTGAACACACATCGTTCTACCAGATATAATAAACCTATACACATATTTTGTTTTCAAACTCCACTGAAGTTTATTTCACACTTCAGGTTGCAACAAAACAAACTACACCATCTTTAGAGTGGAACACTTTTGTGTAACTGTATTTTTTTCATAGTTCTATACTGTAGATTAGAAGAGGATTCTTTGTTGTCTGTGTTATTTTAAACATATTTCTTTTTTTATTTTATTTGTAACAATATTTAACTTTGCTATCATCAATACATTAAAAAAGCCTCTGTGCAAAATGGAGTGAAAACATTGAACAGCTCCCTGAGAGTTTTTTCTTTGTACATTAATCCTCCCATCTATTCAGTGGCTGTAGTGAGCCTGCTTGTTGCTGCAGATCTTCTCAAATGTGGGTTGCAGTGTCACAACTGTCCATTATGCTCAGTCAAGCAAGCGCTGTTTTTTTTTTTTTTTCTTCATTCATCCATACCGCTTCCCGCGCCCCCCCTGCAATGGCATTGCGCCCCCCCTAGGGGGCGCGCCCCACACTTTGGGAACCACTGGTCTAGATTAAGAATAGATAACAAATTTTGGTTAGTCAAGAAAAAACAGGAAAAACGATTATGAAGTGAAAATACATAAAGAGAAAGCAACATGTGGGCAAAAAAAGACTGATACCATAAACCAAGAGCCATTTTTCATGCAATATGACTGAACCCAGCTGCGTTATCTCCTCCACTTTCATTATTTAGCTTCAGCTTTCTAACTGCCTGCCTCCCATTAAGACATTTGTAGCCCTATTGTTATCCCAAACCCACCTTAAACCTATCTGTTACCCCTACCACACACTTCACCACTGTCTCGCTGCCCTGGAACATGCCTTCAGATAAGGTAAAGTGCAAAGTATTCTTATTTCGTGAAGTTTTTCACGTTCTCTTAAAAAAAAACAAATTATGCCCTCATATGAACATTATCTGTTAACATACATTTTTTTATGTATTGCTGCCTAATCTCAATTGGTCATCCATGAGATGGTTCTATCTACAGTTGTTCTTGATTTGCATGTTAGAGGATTTCAGATTGCAGCGAAGCTACTGTACACTGGGCTCTATTAAGAGATATCAGACTAAAACAGTTGATAGATTTATGGTATATCACTTAAAATATTTGGAAGATGAAGAAAATGATGGTGTGTAAGACATGGTACATCTTCCCCCCAAATGACTCTCTCTTTAGTGTAATCTGTTTTCTTATTTGGTGCAGTCAACTTTCACCTCAACAGATTATGCATGCTTTTAATAATTAACCTGCAGCTGTTCTATTTGCCAAGAAGACATGCTGGCTGTTTCATCGGCAGAATGCACGTGTTCAAACATCCCAAACAGAACAGTTTTCCTCTCCCTCAGTGGCTCAGATTCCATATTTTGTCTGGCTGTCGCACATTTATGCAGTCCATTTGTGTAAACGATACCCATATGTTTCTTTCCCCATGCACCCACAAGGCTGCACACAGCAAAGCGGCCTGCAGGCTTTCTCCTATTCCTCACATCTCCCCATGTTTGTGCACGCTTTGGATAGAGGTGTAGACATAGGGGGGTGGGGGGGTTGTGAGTGGGAATCGTGTTGCATGAAGCATCCTCAGCTGCTTCCCTCATGAAGTCTAATCCCCTTCTCGTGTGACGACGGTAGCGACTTTCTCACATCTCTGCATAGCTCCACATTATCCGGGGCTTGTCTGTGTGCAGTGAATGATGATGGATAGTTTAATTCAAGCTAATCACTTGTGTTTCTGTTTACTGTGTCTTTAGCCTCTTCATTTATATGGAAGAAACCACTTCTAAACTTCCAGCACTCAATTATTCTGTGTCTCTTCTGCTAATGACATACATAAAATCACAGCTCAACACACTGAAAATCTTTGGGGAATGATGCTGAAGTTCTTTGAGAAGTTTGGGCTGTTTGCATGAAAAAAACAAATCACGTTAGCCTTCAGCTGTTGATGAAAAGCTCCTTAGCTGCAGCTCCTTTAAAATTATTAAATTATGCAAGGTTCACATTTATCAAACTCCCGCTCGTATAGTAAGAAACATGCATACAGTACATAACACAGCATGAGGTTTGAAATGTAACAAAGATCCTGAATGTTGCACAAGTTACCTTTGCTGTCCGATTAAAGTGATCAGCTTTTCATTTTGCTCATACGTAAGTTATCCATGGTCAATATTTCAAGTATTAAAACATAATTCGTCATGTAATGGATGGACCCAGCAGCAGAGAGGAAGGAGGCAGAATCACAACAAAGATGACATTTAAGGAAATAAAATAAAAGTAAATAAACATATAGAGCGCTTGAAGACACAGGGGAAATGGGCCAAATAGATTTTAGGATTTATAAGTGCTGGATCTGTAATAATTGGATGGGTGGATGATAAGACCAAGCTGCAGGTTGATGGGAAAGGAAGGCTGAGGAGACAAACCTGGTAATGGTACTACATGCTTACACATACAGAATTTGAACACAACAGCAAATGAAAACTCAGAAGAAGCACTGGGATAATAATAATAACTGCACAGAAAATGATTAAACAACCTTAGCCTGTAAATAAATGTGAAGTCCAGCAAATCATGACATAGCCATGCAGTCTATGCCGTATTTTTCCAAAACAATTTGACAATTTATCACAGGAGATAATAATGAATAGCGAAATTATCCTTTATTCCAGCGTATTCACATGTAAATCGGAGGCTGAGATAGTGGGAGAAGCAGATCACTATGTAGCTGTTGAATCATTGGGGTTGAGTTCAGTTTTTTGTGTCACAGATTGTTTTTTTTTTTTGTTTTTTTTGCAGTGTGCAAAATGTTAAAATTTGTTAAATCAAATAGATTAGAGAACATCAGTGACTATTTAAATGTGTACACCTTACATGAGAAAAGCAAATGACACTCTTGGGGTCCTTACTGGGAATTTTGGAGACCTTATTAGCTGAACTGTTTGCATAATAAAATGTATTAATCTTTTTTTTTTTTACTTTCCTTTCTAAAGTTAAAAAGCCGTATCAATCCTCCACTAAACCATTAGATATTTGTTGTTTTATTATCATAATTTTTTTTCTTCTAGCCTCACCTACTGGGTTATATCTAAAAAAAAAAAAAACTCAATATGTCTGTGATGATGGTACAGAAAAGCCACTATGTATGGTTGTGAAATAAATGTGGCTAATCCTGGTTGTTACAAATTGCATTTTCAACCTTTAAATTGCATTAATTGTAATTACGAGAATAAATTTGCTAAAAGGAAACAATACAGTTTCTTTACGCTTTGATTGGTTGGTTTTTCGGTTGCATTGGAGTTATTATTTCACAAAACTGCAATGGAAACTCTTTTTTACGCATCACACAGGTCATATGATCGTCAACTGGACCTTACCATCCTGTAAACAGATGAAGGAAGAGACAGGAAGCAGTAGGAGGTGGCGGAGCATATTTGGATTCATGTGGATATTTTACATTTTTGATTGCATTTTATTTCTTATGGAAATACTGCAAATCTGAAAATGAGCGTTTTAGAATTTAGCAGAATTATGCCATGGTTTTGCACACATTTGTAATGGAAACCCAGCTATAGTTATGCTGGTGAAGATTTTCAGTCACCCAGGTCATTGTCACCTCTAGATCCAAAAGTATCCATACTCTAACTGTAAAACTAGTGGAAGAAGTGAATTCCTGTTACTGTAATTTTTGCACTTAAGTAAAAAAGCATGATGACTTCTTGTCATTATGCAATTAGGTACAAATCACTAAATAACGACTCCTACAAAGAGTGATCAGCTTTAAAATGTTTTGACTTTATTATTATATTGCTTCACTTACTATGATTTTTCTCTTATTTGAGAGGGTGCTAAAACTAGTTGTGAGAAAGTATTAAAATTAGAGGGTACATTTCTGTACTGCAGTAAAGTGAATTGTAAAGAGTTTTAATAGGGTAGTAATAAATATGGAAGGTGGTTTAAGAATTTGTGTTTTAAAAGCTTTTTTGCAGGGTTTTTGTAACCCATGCGTTGCTGCCACTGTGGAGAAATTCTGCTTGTTCCTGATAAAATAACTAATTTATCTTTGTTTTAAGCAATTGAGTTTTATAATTTTTACTTTATATTATTTTCTTGGGGTTTTTTGTTTGTTTGTAATGCCATCTTGGTAATGACAAACTACTTCTTTTTCCTATCATGATTTATTTAAGAAAAGAGGAGCATTTAAAAGCATGTCATGGGAAGACTTCAGTTCGCAGGTTGTTTCTGCTGCAGCACACACTTTCCTTTTCTTGTTCACACCATCAAACCTCCCCCACCTTCTCCTATGAGACCTCAGACCTCCATCAGTGTCTTTCCCCGAGAGCTCGCTCCAGGCACGAGGGGGCAGAGTGTCGCTTCATGTCAGCCCAGAAATGTCACATCACCTCCAACATGCACACAAACCTGCCTCCCTGCTTCTCCACCCTCCATGCTTTTCCATCAGCTGCCATAGTGGGAGAAATGTACGAGAGCGATGAGGACATCTATCAGAGTGTGTCTCTGTACGTGCCTCGGTGTGTGTGAATTTTTCTGTGCATGTGATGAAGACTGTAAAGAGTCTGCACGTTGCAGCTGAGGCCCGCTGGAGCTTGGGAAGCCCTGCAGGCCTGCCTTACACCGCTGCAGGGCACAGAGAGGAAGGTGATTATCTCATAGCTGCCAGCCATCTAGCTCAAATAAAGAAAAAAGTAAAACTCCAACTAACAAGACGTGAAGACTGTAAAAGTAAACATGAACTTGGATGGCTTTGTGACATTTCTTTAACTCGTACTATAGATAAAGTCTGTAGTATAATCTTTTTCACATTCAGGAATGTTTTGCCAGAGAGCTTGTTATGACAACAGCAATTACCATTGGAATGTTTTCCCTTGAGATTTGTGGACCTCTTATGCCTGAATGATTAACAGGTCAGATAAAAGTTCCCAAAGTCCAACAAATCAAGACATTTTCTAAAGATGACAAGAAGGTCTAACTGCTTGAAAGTGACTTAAGATTTCTTTTTAGCAGATGCAAATGTACCTGAACCCTTCAGAAAGAGTAGAGTAAAATAGAAGCTGTGCAATGTGCAGACATCACAGAGGAAAAACAGCAAAGTAATGTTTGGGTTAATTGTTGTTTTATATATATATTTCAGAGGGTTTACAGTTGTTATTTGCCTGCTGCCATGTGGGATGCACTTTTATGGTTTGGAATCAACAATCAGCTCCATAATGCACTGTGTGCATCAACATTGGTGTCTTATTTTAGAAAACATTGTTTATTGTAGAAGAGAAGTTATTTTTGGCAAGTGATGGACACACACACCTGGATGGGTGTGCGTGCCCAGATGGAAGACAGCATGTCGACTGTCTGCAGGTCTTACATCCCCTCTGGACCGCGGCATCAAGAGAGGGCAGTCATGAGGAGGATATCTTCCTTTGGATAGATGGATGAAGTATTGATGAGTACGGTACTTCATTTGCTCCTGATAGATATAAATTAAACAATAAAATTCATTTGCTCAATATTTCTAAATATTTCTCATGATCAAATTTTTCTTAAAATAACACTGCATATCTGTCTCTCCATCGATGTCTGTCTTTGTGTGGCTCTCTGCGAGCCCTGAGCCTTGTTCATGGTGCCAACACCTCATTAGTACAATATGCAAATGATCTGGAACGGGGCCAGAGGGTCAGAGCACCAACTGGAGGCTGAATAATCGCACATTGCTGCAGCTTTCTTCAGTCTTGAGACTGTGTGTTTGCCACGGAGAGTTTTCTGAGTCCTCAGATTTCTCCCCAGTTAATGTCCGTTTAGCTGTCTGGAGTCTGTAGAACACATCAACGATTAGACTGGCCTGCTATTGGCAACGTTTATTAGCAGTTTAAAAAGTTTTCAGAATGAAATTGCCCTTACAAATTAGAGTTGATGAATTGCATAGTAAAGGAAACATAGTCTCACATACACTGAAAAAAACAACTATAATATATTGTATTTGCACGCAAATGATTTAAGTCAAACTGAATGCTGCCATATCAAGTAACATTCACCTGCCAGTATCATGTGAATTTTACTTTCCATAAGACATAACAGATATTAAGTAACATTTCCTTAATTACATCCAAGTTGTAAGTTAGTTAAAAAAAAACAAAAAAACAAATTAAGTAAAGTGCACCTGTTTTTCATTGGCACAAACAGCATTTACTCATAATTTTAAGGCAACACAGAGACAAACAACCATTCATACTCACACTTACGAGAAGCCGATTAACCTAATATTCATGTTTATGGACTGCAGAAGGAAGCAGGAGTACCTTGAAAGAACCATGCATGCACAGGGAGAACATGCAAACTCCATGCAGAAAGACCAGGGGCCAGGAATCGAACCCAGAACCTTTTTTTTCTTTCAACTTTATTTTTATTAAACTTTTTCTTGCAAAGCAGAAGCCGCTGGAGCCGCGGAAAACAAAGAACAGATAGTGCTTAACAAATACAGAAATTCAGGCCTAACATAATAAACAAAATACACAGAAAAAATAAATAAATAAAATGAAACAAATAAACAAAAGAGGAAAAACAAAACAACGAGTAATCAGGGAGACCAATATATATATATATATATATATAGTATCCACACAAATATGATAGCTTGTCACATTATAACTCTGGGTCTTTTTCCCAGGCCAGTTCCATAAGTCTTGACCTCACTCTACGGGATGTGGTGACATCAAGGTAGCCCAGAAAAGGTTCCCAGGTCCGATAGAATACAAAGGGTTTGTCTTTTAATGTCCCCAGAACCTTTTTGCTGCAAGACGGCAGTGCTAACCACTGCGACGCCCTAAACAAAATTAAAAATGAACAGCTTAAACTGTCTAACCATCTCAATGTAGAATAAAATCTCTAATAGATACTGAATAAAAAAGTATCTGCTATTTTTTGCGAAATGTCATATACCTTATTTAGCAAAAAATAAAAACCATTAATGACACTAAGATTAATTGGATCCCACTGCTAATTCCTACCCTAAGATGACAAAGTCATGAATTCATTTAGGAAGCAACTTCAACTTGAGGTTGTTTACTTTTGGGAACAGTTTAAATCCATCCAACTCCAGGAAAAGTATTTATAAGACTTAAAAAGTGTAGTGCAAAGTGGGAGGGTATGCCAAGTTTAGGGCATATATCAGTCCCATGAGCAGCGAGCAGGCTTTTGCTGGACTGTTGCACCCCGTCAAAATGACTGTAGTCGGGACTACGTCCTGCTCCGTGTGTGATTCTGTAACGTCTGGACTCGGAGCAGAATCAGTCCTGCTGTGAGTTACAGTGCTTGTTCAAAATGCTACATTTTTAGATTAAAGTTTATGTAGTATTTTTTGGTTTATGTACATACTG
This sequence comes from Cyprinodon variegatus, assembly GCF_000732505.1. Taxonomy (NCBI): domain Eukaryota; kingdom Metazoa; phylum Chordata; class Actinopteri; order Cyprinodontiformes; family Cyprinodontidae; genus Cyprinodon; species Cyprinodon variegatus. Next base: position 1,330,743 of record NW_015150474.1, read on the forward strand.
CTGCTAAACATTGAAATAGTATAAGGGAATCTAAGTAAAACTTTCCCTTTTCCCAAAATTCATGTATTACATAAAAAAAAGGTTTCATTTTACTTCGGAAATTCTAGTTTCTACCGAAGCTAAGAAATACAGAGTAGAAATTATGAAGAATACTCTAATAGAGTTTACTGCACCAAAAAGTAACTTTTTTCATGAAGTGTTTGACATTTCACTCCTTTAAGGGGAATATAGACCTTAAGGGGCCCATAACTAACAACAAACATCTATCACAACAGATGTTCAGGAGTGTTTGGCTGCACAGTCTGACCCGATTATATAACACCTCCCTGGATTTCTTTTATTGAATTAATTTACACTGTGCATAAAATCCTGCTTGAATCCATGTTTGAGAGGATTGTACTTTTAATGCTGCAATAAGGTACTCACTTAAATGACAATCAGGGGTGGGTAGAATACCAAGAAAATGTACTCAAGTAAAAGTAGCCCTACTTCTACCAATTTCTAGTTGTGTAAATGTAAAAATTAGTCACCCAATAAATTATTTAAGTTAGAATAAAAAAGTATTTGTTTAAAAAGGCTGCCTCAAGTACTGAGTACTTAGTACCTGTATTACTGTTTAAAATGACACAAGTTAAACATACCATAATATAAAGTTATGTAAAAAGTCCTTTTGTTTTAAAAAACAAAAAGAAAGTAATGAATACAAATAAAAAAAAAAATATTTCAGAAATAAAAGCTCAGGCAGAAAAAACACTTCAAAATCCATTCAGCTGGAGTTGTGTTATTCTATGTATGTTAAGTAGATTAGGAACACATTTTAAAATAGTTTTTAAAAACAAATGATGACTTTTAATCTGGTTTTACAGCGTATAAGTGTTTCTCTGCTCTTAAAATACAACCTTAGCCTTCAGTCTAGCTTGTTGGGATTTTAACCGGTTATTTAACAAAAACTAGAGCATACTTAGGAGGCGGCTGCATGGTTTTCAACCTTTTTAGAAAAATTAAATTCTGAAAATTTGTGTTTTGCACAATCTAGATTCCAAGCATTTTGCGGCCCGTCTCAGATTTGTATATCAAATAGATTTTTTCTTTAACTTTTTAAAAAACTTTCAACTATTACCACAGCAGATCATATCTGGACTTGGACTAGGCCACTCTAACATCACTATGACATTACCCCCACCCCACTTCTAAGTCTTTTGGCAGCATAGAAGCAGGTGTTCTCCCAGGATTACCCTGTATTTGTAATGATCTCTGTCCTCCTCTATCCAGTAACTTTGATTAGCTTCCCCGTCCTTCCTTAAGATGAACATCCCCGCAGCCCCATATGGATAGTTTGGCCTTTTTTTTATTTTGAAAATGACAAAATATAAAAAGGTTTTGGGATCAATGAATACTTTTGCTGATCACAGTATTCGGGCATCACTAAACACATTCTGAAGTGGCCCGTTTACTTCAGATATCCGAGGGTGAAAATAAAACTACACAAGCATGTTTGCATGTTTACTTGGCCTGTCATAAAACTTTACAACCACCATTTCAGTTCATCATTTTTTATCACACTTGTGTTGTATTTCTGTCTTTTTTTTTTTTTTTTGTTGCCTCTGTTCACCTGTTTTATTTGTCCATCCTTAAAAAGTAGCCATTATTTCTCCTCAGACGAGAGACGACTGCAGCCTTGGAGGGAAATTACCCCGGCACGTCTTAACTCGGGACGCCCCCCGGCTTGTCTTCAAGACAAACAGCGATGTTCTTGTAAGAATCATGACCATTTAATACCAGACACAGCTTCAGCTCTGAGTCCTTCAGAGCTTGCATTCATTTCATTTTGATGTTTGAAAACTTTTTTTGTGCTTTTAATCTTTTTTTTTTTTTGTCATGTATCATGTCCTGTTACAAAAAGACAGACATATATTCAATATTCATCCCCTCTGGAACTTTTCTATATTTTGTGATTTTACAACCATCATTACATTTGTATTTTATTGAGGTTTTTTTTTTTCATAAATCAACAATAAATCAATCTTAGAAGTGTGGCATGCATTTCTGTTTAGTCCAAAAAACCTTAAATCAAATTAAGTACAACGCATTTCTTTTGAGAAATCAGAATCAGAAATACTTTAATTATATATAATTATATATATACTTTAATTTATACATACATATATATATATATATATATATATATATATATATATATATATATATATATATATATATATATATATATAACTCTTCTGTATATATATGTATATATATGCTTATGTATGTCTACTGTAAATCCAAGTAAAGTGATACTGACGTGCAAAAATAGTGGCCTAGTTCGTCAATAGAATCAACTTATTTGTGAAAATGGAAAGAAGCATGATATAACTGCAAACCAGTAGGACTGATATTCTTTTTGTAAAATCAAAGCTAATACAGCACAACACCCTGGACACACCACCCCCAAGGTGAAGCATGGTGGTGACAGCACCATTCTGAGGAGATGTTTTTAAGGTCTCTCTCCTGGGTCTGTTACTTCTGCTCGTTAACCTCTGAGAAGCAGATGACAATGAAAGAAGAAACATCACTTTTTTTGTTTCTTTATTTGAGTCAACCAAAGAATGTGAATGGTTGAACTGATTATGAAGTATTTATTTGAATTTATTTCAAAGCTGGTGTCCTTTACTGTTCTGTATTAGCTCTTTCCTTTTTATTTTTAGTGAAATTTGACTCTTTTAGGATATAAACCTAAACACGTATGCAAATTTATTATTCAATTTTTTAGATCAATTATTTGAAAAACATTTGTTATCTTTCTTTTCTTTAAACCGACAGCTCTCTGAAAAAGATCAGAGTTTCTGCAGTAACATTTAAACCCAATCCACCACTTAAGTCTCATATTTCTTGCAGCCACTAACCCTGCCGAAAAGTCTGTGCTGGTAAATCCTCTAACACAGCCTCATTTGGCCCCTTTAAAAAAGTTTTTTACTTATCACATTTATAATGACTGATAGGATGGCTGGCTGTAACAAGAGTAGCCTTGAGACAGAGACGGTCACTTGACTTTTATCTACAGTTTAGAGTTTTTATTTGCCATTTAGATTTTAATGAACTCACACACAGTGTAACAGGAGAAACAGAAACAGGAGATTAACGAGACATTTTTCCTCCTTTAAAAATCAGGTCATTATAATCATCCCAACAATAAACAATGTCTCATCAAACTGATTATTAATCCTAACGTTAAAGTTTCAAATTGTCTTCCAGAGGTTAAACTCTTGACGCAAACCTCCTTGGAGCTTCCTTTTTAGCAGATCAGTTCCATGAAAATACCTTCCTTTGTTGCCTTGTGAGCATTTATTAATTGGTGGATTGCTCTTTATGTGGACGAAGATCATTTTATGAAGCTAAACCAGGTAGCTGCGCTGGTTGCTGACAACCACTACACTCTTTGCTGATGAACATTCTCAGTCATCCAGGTCATAGTCATTCCGTAAAAGTTTAAAAAACAATCCACTGGACTTGGTTTCCAAGGTTTGAAGACATTTCGCTTCCCCTCCAGGAAGCTTTCTCAATTCAAATGTCTGGATCCGCAGTGAGTTTGAGGCTTTATATAGACAAGGCCTTGTATTGCTTGGAAACATGCAATACACTCTTACATGCATAAACTCTTTTTAATGCTATGTAGTTTACACAAAAATTCATTTTTAGTATTTACTCAATGTCTTTTAATTTCTGCAATTTGATCTCAGGGAGGAAGGATTATGAAATAACTAAACGCTGGCCAACAGACTAATGAGAGACAATTATGGACTGTGCGTGAAATATTCATTATTCCTGAGTCCATCCACATGGAGGACATCTATTCTCTCACTTAACAAGTGAATAGTTCCTTTTGTAAACTGTCCCCTTGAACAGCTGATTTGCAACAGTTAGTTGCTATTAGAACGAACATAACTTAATTAGGAGCAGTTTGTTGGTATTACTGGTCACACAGGCAGCCTGCATGGATATAAAATCCAGATGAAGCAAACATGGTGTTTCAGTTATTTTTTAAACATTAATTCAAATAAAACATATTAGATGGGAATTTGACATCTTTTTTCATATTTCAGCTTAGATTTAAAAATCTAAATCAGTATCAGTTACATTTACTTGAGCACCATTTAAAAAAAAATCTACTTTTAGGAGTAGGTTTACTCTGCCATATTTGTTACTTTTACTTGAGTAATATTCTTGTAAAGTATTGCTAATCCTACCTTAAAAAAGTTATGACTACTCCTGTCTTCTGAGAGCAATTTGAACTATTCTAAGATCAGGTAAACATACAGTAAACGGTAGATATTATCAGTAGTTCTTTACCCTGTCCTAACATAAATACAGTTCTCACTATAAGGGTTAGTTTTCTACGTTTTATGTGGAACAAAAAAGGTTTGGTACAAGTTTTTCTTCTGCATGCATTTGTTCTTTTTAAAATGTATTTGTATTTTTTTATGCATTTGGGTGTTTAAAAAAACAGAAATTACACATAAAGCCTGTCGGTCATCATTTCTAAACATTAAAGATGTTAGTATCTGACAATTGTTTAGTTCCCAAGTAGCCTTTTTACTAAATACTTTTTGCTTTTACTTGATTACCCTCTTAATATCCTCATTTCTGGGAAATTCGTCTATTTTGCATACCGAAATGGAAAAGCAAATAACTGAGGAACTGTAAGCCCAAATTACATGTGTGATATGTTATTTGGAAGCTAACACCTTCTAGTTTCTGAATATATCCATGAAGATCGGGTGAGTAAAACACCCAAGCTGCGTCAAGCCCAAGCTGCATCAGGTCAAACATGACTCAAAGTTGTTTTTTTATTCTCGAAAATAAGTCTTTTTTCAACAGCAGTAATAAAGACATGCTTGCTTGTTGTAGCTGCTTTGTCATGCGACATTTCGACATGCTGCTATAATTGTGCTTTGGTGCTCGCTATGTCCATAAAATGAACTAGCTGGTTGAATGGTGGAGAATCTAAGCTTTCCAATTAATATTTTACCAGTTTAATTTTCATGCATTCTGAGTAATAATTAGTAAACGCTTTAAAACGGTTTTGAGAGGTTGAAAATTTTTTTAAAATAGTGCTACTCTTTCTTGAGTGCAGTTTTTGAGTACTATACCCACCTCAGGTTGTGCTTTATTTTATTTATTAATAAATAATTATCAAAAAGAAATAAATAACACTTCCATGAAATCGCTCTGGATTGGCACTTTGACATCCGATATAAAAATTACAGATATCCACACAAGCTATTTAGTCAATATTGGAACCAATATTAGATCCAGATTTGGGATCAGAGCATCCTAATAGAAAGATGAAATATAAAATAAAGAGAAAAGAACAGGGCTAAGCTAGCAAAGATGAGAGGATTTTAAATTGTTTCCCTTTAGCAAAGTCTCCAATTGACCTCAATGGTGGACGTAACAATGCATTTAACGATACCATTGAAAAATTCACAGAACTTGACACAGAGTCAGAGGGAGAGGTACATAACTGAAGGATCCAGCAAGGGGAAAATATTGAAATAAATTTTAAATAAATTATAACCAGTGGACGTATAAGCTGGTGGAGTAGAAAATTACAAAATACAGGTGAGAATCAAATAATAAGGTGGAGCAAAGAAGGAAGGCCGAGAGACTGAGGGAGGAAGACTAGGTAAAGGAAGCCTGAAAAGAAGCCGAATACAAATGCAGCGAGTCTAGTAAACCAAGAGGAAAGGGGTGAAAAGGTTCTAAGAAAAAAATATCTTAATGTGCAAGAAAATAACATTTCTACATTTTATAGAAACTAAAGTAATATTATTAGAATAGCGTAGTCATAATATTACTTTTATGACTACGCTATTCTAATAATATTGAACCAGGGGAAATAAACTAAAAATTGCAAGGTTCACATTTGTTTATTACAAAAAAGCATTATTGTTATCTCTCCTTATCTGTTTGGCTTCTGTACTAATATCTAACTAGTTTTACAAGCTCAAGAAAACTACATAGATGTTGAGTATTTTACTTACTGTGCTTGTGTGTACAAGGCTTTCCTAATGTGGTGGTTGACGTTTTGTATTTTATATATGTATTGTTATTTGTCAGGGTTTATGAAGTTGAAGTAGGAGTAGAAGCAGGCAGGGAAGATTTCTTGCAAAATTTTATGAAAAAGTAAAAATACAAAAACAAAAAAATACAATACTGCTTAAATATCAACCAAAACTGAAAAGAAACCATGATACAATATGACATAACTCAAAGTGTAACTGAAGGGTAACTGTAAACTTAAACAGAAACTTTAACAAAAGTCCACAAAGGGCAGAATCATGACAGTTAGTAGTATTGAAGAGGCTCAGTCGGCCTCAGCAGATGGCCGCTCACACTGAGCCTGGTTCTGCTGGAGATTTCTTCCTGCTAAAAAGGAGTTTTCCTCCCCACTGTCGCTACAAGCATGCTTGGTGTGAGGGATTGCCTTTGAGTCAATTGGTAGATGCAATCCGCTGGTTTTCCTTAGATAAAAAACTTCAACAACCAAGTTCTCTGAGCAGAGCAGGGTTAATAAGTCTTTGCATACAATATGAGGATTGTAATCCAACTAAATTCTTTTGCAAACAGAATGAAAAGTGATTAATTTCAGTGCTGGCTTGTATCTCAGGATTTGTCTTAAGTATTTCTTTCTTATTACTTTGCTTTATGATAAGCTCTGTGTTTAGTAAAGGGGCATAGTCATATATTATGCCTATGGAAAGAAGGCCAAAAACATTTGATCATAACAAAGTGTTATACACTGTGCGTCTGTCCTGTTAAATTTTAGTCTTTTCTGAGCCTAAATAGAATTCCTGTGCAGGGTAAAATGAGCCGACATAAAGAGACACGTGTGCCATCTATTGGCAGCACCATAGAACTATCAGAAAATTAATGTGTAAAGGCCTGAACACACTGGTTGTGTACAACTTTTTAATGTTAAAGTTGGTGGATGTCAAGGACCCAAAACAAGAGTAGTAGGACGCAGAGATGAGTTTTTGCAGATTTAATTTAGAAACAAATGGCAACAGAAGCATAAATCTAAGAACAATAAACAGGAAACCAAAAACCAGGAGATGCCAGGCAGAAAAACACGAGGGGTGAAGTAATGAAGAGAAACCAGCGTCTGCAGACTTCCCAGTAAATCTACCCCAGCATTGCCGTGCAATTTTAGAAATAAACAGAAGTCATTGCAAATTAAACACATCAAAATGCTTTTTCCTGGTAACTGCATTGTTAATGAGTTCTGAATTAGTCCGACTCTGTTTATTTCAGTGCAATGTTCAGACTGTATCTAATGCACTATTTGAGTATTATCTCTCTTTAATCTAATTGTGCTTTTTCACACTTGATCTTGAATTGTTCTTTGTTACCTTCACAGTTTAACTGGGAGATGCAAACTGGCTTAGCCCCAACATCTCCTACTTTACCTACTGAAGACTAGTGCAAAATCGTACTCTCAGTCCCTTGGTATTTTTATTAACTTAACGTTTTTTTTAACAAATAAATTGAGCAAAAACAAAGTTTAAATCAGATTAAAAAAAAAAATAAAAAATTATAGGCCGCTGCACAACAGACATTTGGATTCCCTTTGATCAAAATCACTGATGTATCATCTCAGAAATTATCTATACTAAAATTTCTTTCCTCTTCATTTACCCATACTGCTGATCAGCTGATTAAAAAAATGTCTACATCCACTACAAGGCTGAAACCACTAATGCAGGCTCAGATAACTCAAGCTTAAGCTGCACGCTGGTAGAGACTAAGAGAGAAGGTACAGGTGAATAGTGTGGCAAAAATATTTGGTGAGTACTCACTCTGTAATTACATTTTGCAAAAAGAAGCTGTAAGAAGCAGTTTTTCTAAAAACAAAATATAATTTCTTATTAATTTCATTATGTTAATGACAGTCTCCCTTAACCATTTTATTTTGAGAATCCTCTTCATTAACTAGTCTTTAACATTTTGAACCACTCCTACATTCTGCAGTCAGTTTAAATCCGTAAACTCTTCCTCTTCTTCAATTTTTAAAGTTTTCTTTTTTTTTTAATGCATGACAGATATTTCCTTTGTTCCTTTCTGCCCTGTAACCTTTAACAAGGCCCAGCTGGTGGTTCCTAATTTTCTACATCCACAACAGGCGAATGCAGCGGTTACTTGCTTTCAAAGTCAGATAACTGTAATGCAAATGGTTAAAGTACACCACCAATGCTGGTTCATTGGCCACGGTGAAAATAAATGTCCATAATTAGGCCGAACTGCAAACATCTGTGTTCAGGAGTAGGGAGCGAGACGGGAGTAAAGGAGGAAGCACAACTCCATTAGTGTAATGTGCAGTGAAATTTTCACTCACAGTGCAGAAAGTCGTTAAGTGCTCTCCGTCTGTCTTTCTGAGTCGAGGAAAATTTCGGTACATTTATTATTTAAAATATCTGCGGTTTAGCATTATAAAACTCAACATGTGAGAGCACCTTTAGGAGTTTTGCCCCTTCATGGCCCATTGGATTGGTATGGACTAAATGGGCAGTTAAAGCATGTAAAATTAAAGAGACTTTCAGAGCTTTGATGTGAAATTATGTCTGAGATCTGTTGTGGATGTGTTTACTTTGGTCATTGTGTGTAATTTTATTAACATTCTTCCTCATACAAAGTGGATTAGTTAAAGTTAACAAATTCTAAAAAAAAAATTCAGTTTTCCCATTATTCAAGGCTGCAGTAGACAAAAGTTAGTTCTAAAAGTCCATCTGTCCAAGCAACCTTTAAACTCCATCATTTTTATGCCCCCGTCAGAATTGATTATTTTAAATAAACAAATGGTGCTATTCACTAAGTAAAACAAGAGTTTATCCGTTTTCCAGTTGCATCCTTCAACTTATTAACATTCAGCAGGGGGGCACAGGGTCTGTATGATGGATGGATGTCGCTGAAGGGTCTGACAACTGATTAATGCTTTAATTATCTCCACCGAGGACCTGCCACTCCTCCCGGAGCAGACAGAGTGAGCTGTGTGTGGCCTGACGAGCGATGCCGTGTTCGGGGCTCGCCCACTGCTATTTGCTCCACTGGGGGTCACATTCATTTTCTTCCGTCAAGAAAAATGTGCACATTTTTGCACTGTAAAGGTGTTGATGAAAGATCGCAGCAGCCTGTTTTAGGATTGGTGCCACTGCAGGGGTCATAAAATTTCACAAATTGAGCCAGCTCTCATTTGGATGCAGTGTTGCTGTATAAAATACAACATTTGATAGAAAGGCAGCCAAAGTTTGTCACTTTATGAAAAAGGTAAAGGTCTATAATAAGTTCCTTTCAGACTTTTTCCACTTTTGCTAGGATAAGCTAAGTATAATTATTTAAGTATTATTTTATTGGTTAGAAAAAAAAAAAAATTGGCTCTATGTGAAAAAGTGATTGCCCCATAAATTTAATACCTGTTTTTCCACTCTTGGCTTTAAAACTGCCTTACAGCATTTCTCCTAATGGACAATGAGTCGTTTACATCATTGTCTATGAATTTTGTCCCTCTTCTCATGCTGAATTGTTTTAATTTAGTTCCTTCTGGGTTTTTTTAAACATGAACGGGCTATTTAAGACCACCCTGCAACATCCCATTGGCATCTAAATTGAGACTTTTTACAAAGTAATTCCAAAGCCTTTTTATAATTCCTAAGTTTTTATTTTTAGCCATGCAGATGTGGACTTGCAGGTAGGCTGACCAGATCCCAAAAATCAAACGTGGGACAACTAGGATGCTTATGGAGAAACAATGAGGGACAATGTTGCTCCCCTCCTATCAAATTAAAAAATAACTTCAGCAAACTTCAGAAAAAAATCTCTCAGAAAATCACCTTTCTTGGCCTGGCCCTGGTATATTCCATTCCGTAGCCTCTATTGTGGCACCATTTTAAAAATAGTTTCCATTACGTTTAGTATTACAATCCTTCACCTGTTCAGTTTTCAGAACATCATGCACAGTTTGGTTATGGCGTGAGGCACTGTGAGATTGAACGAAACTCTGCTTTCTTCAAATTTTGGGAAAAGCGGCTGCGTATATTTTCCGACTTTTATCTAATTTGACCCAGTAAAATACAGGACATTGCTCCGATTTGCGGGACAGCAAAAGTAAAAAATGAGAGACTGTCCCGCACAAATACAGACATATTTTCACCCTGTTTACATTAGATCGTCTTGCTGCATAACCTGAGTCCAGTTCAGCTTAAAGTCACAAGTTGGTGGATAAAAAAGTCCTCAGGATGAGCTGGAGTTCATGGCTCTAAACATTATCACAAGTCATCCATGTCGTAAAGCAGCCCAAGACCATCACACTACCACCATGACTGACTTCTGATAGATAGGGCAATATGGACAAACAATTATTCCTGTATTTTTCTCTGTATGGAAAGTTTTCAGTGAAAATCCCAAGTAAATGTTTAATTAACAACAGTTTCTGTTTCAGTTCAAACTGAATGAAAAAAAAAACATTTTTTATAAGGGGTGATATTATTTTTCAAAAGTTGGATTTCCTAAAATACACTGAATGTAAAAAAAAAAAAAAGGAAATGGAGATTATTTTGAGAGTTCAAATATGTTACAGAACTAACCCTCCGAAATTAAGTAGTGAGATTTTCCAGGCCAATAAATGAGAATATAAATAGTTATTTTCTAGCCTACCTCATTTTAGACAGTCTACTTTCTAATGGAGTATTCGCTCTACAGGTGTTTAAAACATCAAAAGATATGTAGCTACTCTAGATACTATACTCACTTTTTCCAACAATTAAGGTTTTAAGTCCTGTCATCTGCAGAAATACTCAGATTACTTTGCAGTCATTGGGCGCATCAAAGATGGACAAGAAGCTGAGTACAGGGAGCTGGTGAACTGCTTCGTGGCATGAAGTGGAAACAATCATCTGCTCCTGAATGTCAACATAACAAAGGAGATTATTGTGGATTTCAGAAGAAACAGGAACAACTTGAAACCTATTAAAATCATGGGAGAAGAAGTGGAGGTGATTGAGGAGTATAAATACCTTGGTGTTCACTTGGACAAAAAAATAGACTGGAGACACAACTGCGAAGTCATCTAGAAGAAAGGACAGAGCAGATTGTACTTCCTAAAGGAGCTTAGGTCCTTCAGCGTTTACAGCAAAATGCTACATATAAGTCTTTTGTGGAGAATGTGATCTCTTCTTACATCATCTGCCAGGGTAACTGTATTAGAGCTATTGAAATAAGAAGGTCAGCTCTGTTCTCGGAACCTCTGGAGATTATTTCACAAAGAAGAATTCTTTATAAAGAGATGAACACTATGGAAAATAGTGAGCATCATCTTCAGAAGATTTTTAAACAACAGAGAGTCTTCAGTAAGAGGCTTTTCCAGATCCGGTGCAAGACAGACCGCTACAGAAGGTTCCTCCTGCCCACAGCATTCAACACTTACGACACCTGTTTAGAAAAATAACGTATGATTTACTGCAACATTTAATTTCCCTTTGGTATGGATAAAGAACTTTTGAATTGAATTGATTTTGAATAACTGAGTGCTCTTTCTTTCTTTTGTTGGTCATACATCAAAAAATGGGTGATCAAGATCATCTTCTGGATTTCAGTTTGCAGCTTTCAAGAGAGTTTAGAACAAACTTTGTACAGTATTTTTGTTACTCTAGATCAAACATAAATTATGGCTGAACGTCCAAAAAGAGGAGAAATGGATACCCCCAATTCTCCTGTAGATTTGCTTAATCAAGCACCAGCTTCCCTAGAAGCTGATAGAAATATTTCTCTACATTGACTTGCAGGATATTTAATTCCTACAGTTGAAGGACACTGAAAGAACATATTTTAGCTGTGTCACAGTTTTCAACTAAACTGAGAATTAGTGTCTCTTTCAGGCCAATAATAAGAGCAATGATAATGTCTTGCGTGGGCAGATTGTGAAAGACAGTCACCTCAGTTGCATAGCAGCAGAACATTATGTCTGCTTTCACTTCTGTTAATAAAGAGTTGTGAAAACTGAGTGAGAAATGTGTATTTACATAGTAATAAACAAACCTATCGAATTAGATGATATTTTACTAAATCAAAATCCAATCAGGTTAACAAGATATATGAAAAGTTGAATACCTTATGTGCTCTATTTTCTGCAGGTATGTGACTGGTGCAAACATATTCGCCACACTAAGGAGTACTTGGACTTTGGTGCTGGTGAGCGCAGGCTGCAGTTTTGCAGTGCCAAATGCCTGAACCAGTATAAAATGGACATTTTCTACAAGGAAACCCAAGCTGCCCTGCCTGGAGCCCTTTGTAACCCTGTACATGGAGCTGGAGGGGAGGGTAAACCAGATTGCGGTGGAGGGGTACAACTGCTGACTCCTGAATCCTGGGGAACTCCACTAACAGATCTTCGGCGTAAAGCTCCTTCACCAGCGGGCCATTCCAGCGCCTCTGCCTTGGTCTCTTCAACTTCTTCTGCTACATCACCATCGGAAACAGTCGCAGTCATTTCCCCTTCCTCATCTACTTCAGCCAAAATCCCCACACCTAGACCTCACGAAAGCCCAACACTTCCCCCACCATCTGTTCCTTTACACCCACCAGTGGGAGTTCCCTCAGGTAGTCCTCCCATGGTGATGACACCCAGAGGACCCATGCCCCTGCCTCTGTTCATGGAACACCAAATGATGCAGCAGATCCGACCACCGTTTCTTCGCCCCTCTGGCCATCCTGCAGGGCCTAACAGCCCACTCTCAAACCCCATCATCCCTGGGATTGGTCCACCACCTCCCCCAAGAAATCTTGGTCCAGCATCAAGTCCCATGCACAGGCCCCTCTTGTCTTCCCATGTACACCATTCATCCAATCCTAATCCAGGTATGATGCCACCTCACCCTGGCCTACCCATGCCAGGACTCCCGCCTTTTCCTCCTGTCAATATGATGCCCAACGGACCCATTCCTTTTCCCCCAATGATGAACTTTGGCATGCCATCGTTAGCCCCATTGGTACCCCCGCCAACTCTCTTGGTCCCTTACCCTGTCATTGTACCTCTCCCAGTTCCAATACCTATCCCAATTCCAATCCCTTTTAACTCAAAAACATCCAGGGACAAACCAGAGAGCAGCAGTTCTTTACACAGTGCTCCAGATTCTTCAGAAGCTTCATCCTCTCGGCCTCATTCTCCAAGTTCTTCTGGAAGTGACAAAGGAGACCACAGGACAGAGTCAGCTGGTGGAGAACAGGTTTCTCCTGTACCTGGTGAGAGAAGCAGAACGGCATTCATGGATTTGGCCCTGAAGGCAGAAGATAATCCAGGCAGTCTCTGTGTTTCCAGTGGCCCCAAACTGATTGATGGTGTAATTGATCTAACTGTTGGCCAAAAACCAGGCCAAAAGCAGCTTATTCACACCCTTCTAGCTGGAGTCCAGGTCAAAGTGGAGGAATCTAGATCCCCACCGGCTGATGAGTTTGGGAGGGAATTCATAGACAATAGTGTGGAGGACTCTCTTTTACCACAGGGCAGTTTTACAGAACTGGAAGCAGGCGTACACCATAATTCATTGGACCCTGCAGCTCTGCTTTCCAGCAAAACTGATCTTCAAGACAGTCAATTAAATTCTAATTTTAAAGTTGCACCCTTACATACTCCAGTAAGGACCCAGTCCTTAGCCCTTCCCCAGTTTCAAGCTAACCCTGCTACCCCTTGTAATGTAATTGTCAATGGCACTGGATGGCATTCCCTTCTAAATGCAGACCGGAAAGGAGAAAGCGAGGGTAAGGACCTGCAAAATAATAGTGATCTAGAACATGAGGCACTGAAAGAAAACAATTGTTCAGTGGTTGAGGCAGGGAAACGAATATCAGCACAAGATGAGAAATTGGACACAAAAGTGGACAGTAAGCCAGACCCCGACTCCAGCACGGAGGAGGGTGAACACGCCTACGCCCTGCCACTGCTCTCAGCCGGAGGTTGTGTCGTCATCCAGCCTGTGCCAAAGCCTGCCGCGGATAAGACGGCCATCCTGTCCTGCTCCATAAGTGCACCACTGTCAGCAGGTGGGAGCCCTGAGCTGGAGCCGCCACTGAAGAGGAGGTGTTTGCGAATCCGCAATCAAAACAAATGAGGTAAGCAAATTTTGGGATAACCCAAATACTTCCATCAATGTTTGACTTTAACAGTTAGCTTTACATGCAAATTGCGTGTATTTAATAATAATTCCTGCCAAGGCTACTTTTTTCTCTGTAGAATTGTTAGGTGGTGTTTTTCACTAAACTTTTTCTTGGCAATGGTACTCAAAAAAATTCAGCCAATATATTAGTATCCATGATCATATCAGCTGGTTTATCTTTTTTTTTTATCGTGTTAAACTTATTGACTAGACAAATTCAGTTTAACTCTGATTATACATTGCTGAACCACTATAAACCAAATGTCAGTAGCATGTTTTTATTTTATTTTATTTTATTTTTTTTTTATCATGAATTGAACTGAATAAAATGCATCCAGTAAAACAAAACAAACCCCCCCCCCAAAAAACTCAACATTTAATCATTCATAGGCATCAGAGTATGTGTTTATCTGCATGTTGTTATGGAAAATTGCTAAGTACAGTATGACTAATGTGTTCAAAGTGCTACAGCACAATTTGTATTCTGAATAGTATTTTCTTCTAATGTCCGTTTGTTCTTCTTAGTGTGCTTTGCTAGTGTTCTATACAGCCACATCCAAACCCGGCAGCCATACATTAATAATGCTCCATAGGTTTCAGGCTTGGTAACAAAAATCAAGAGGCAATGGCAGGATATGAAGTGATGTGAAAGCATCCTCTGTTTTGATGCATTTATGTTTAGAATCTCAGTAGAACCTTTGACGCCAGCCTAAGGTAATCTGACTATAAATAGTTTTATATGAAAGATTTCAGTTCTTATGGGATAAAAGCTGTTATATATCAAAAAAGAATATCCCCATCCAAACTTTTTAAACCTTTAAATCAAGAAATAATGTCATTATGACCTGTCTGTAAGCATAGAGGAAGCAACCATAATCAGAGACTTTATCCACAAAGGGAGAGTATATGGATCCCTGATAAACCTTTTCAGTCATGGATGACCTACAGAGATTGCTCAGAGAATGCAGAAACTCAGTCTCAAAACATCTTAGAGCATGTTAAACACTGAAAGGACTCACTTTCCTCAGTCAAGGTTGTTGTTCATGATTTAAAAGCCAGACAAAGGCTAGGTTAAAATGGAATTGGAGTTGAAAGAAAATAAAAATAAATGTATGGGCCAGTATTGATAATCTCTTAGAAGTTTGGGAAAATATTCTGTGGAGAAATGGGAGAAAAAGTAGTAATTTTTTAGCAAAGCTGTTTGTCATGTTAGATCCAAAAACTAAGTGAACATTTCAGAAAAGAAACACCCCACCGTATAAATATGTGTCAGGGTGATGGTTTAGGCTTGCTTTGTGCTTCAGTACATTAGAAACATGTTGAAAGAGCTATAAATGTAACTCTCTAACAGGAAAGCCATCAGTTTTTGATCCTCAATAGAGGCACATTTGAGTCCAATGAGAAGTCCACTTCTGAATTATTCAAAAAAGGTCACGAAAGTTTTAGAAAGACCTAGCCATAGTCTAGACCAATATCAAAATGAGATACTGTGGCATGACTTTAACCAAACCATTCAAACTCAACTAACAGGCCCTTAAGAATAAAAAATCCTCTACAGCAGTGTCAAAGATTCAACACCAGCTATCATGGATGTTTGAAAGCAGTTGCTCTTATTAAGGTTGGTGTATAAAGCTTTTTTGAAACATTTGAGTTTGTGGGGAAAATACTTGCTAGAAGAAATCTTTATATTTGGTATTATTGTTTTCTTTCCTAAAGAATTTTATGTATAAATATTATTTGGTACTTAACAAACCTTCACCCATCTTGGATTGGAAAACCGAAGATTTGACCGAAACTATGGATTTTACCCCTTTTTCCTGCAGGCAGTCTGCCATAAATTTACTTTATATTCCAAAATATACAATATATATATAACATATAATATTATATATATAAATATATCTAAAAAAAAAAACATTGATCTGCCTCTGCAAACAGAACTGTTGCTAGCATTACAAATCAAAATCTGATCACCTTATTTGTTGACATTTGATTTCTTGTTAACATATCATTAATATAATGAATACTGGAGCTTGACTGGGTTAGTTGGACGGTTTGCAGTGGATGTTTTAAAATTCCCATTTGCATTTGATTTCTAGGATTTTAAAGGGAATTGAAATAACTATCATTCTCAAGAATTGAAACCGTTCAGATATTTTTGCTGGTCTTCACAAGGTTAAGCTTCTCAGCAGTCAGACTATGAAATGTTCAGTTCAGCTGTGAAGGCTCAGCAGGCTCATTTTCAGAGATAATGACTGAACAGTAATACCAAACAAGACCTTAGGAATCAATATCTGCAAACTATCACAATTTGCAATCATATCCTAAAGAATGCAACAGAGTAACTGAAGTAAGCTGAAGTCATGCAGAAATTATTTTATAATGACAAAAAAGGGAAAAAAAACCCTGCACACTTGTATGTCATCTGGGTTGTTTAAATGCAATAACAAAATGTAATCAGAGTGTCACAGAGTGCTATTTAAATTTAGGTGGACTCAGAGAGTAGCCTCAGACAGACTTGGAAAAAAAGGAAGAAAAAAAAAGGAAAAAACAGAAAAAAACATTTTGCATTTCCCTGATTATTACCTGGATTTTGAGACACCAAGATGTCTTTGAATTTCACTTGGAGAACTATTTTTGAAAGCTTTGTGATTCGGTAACATCCTGGCAAATGTGATGTTTACCCAATACATTTTTTTTTCCCAAACAAAATGAGCAATTAAAAAAGGTTGGTCTGAGTTCTTTACACTCAAAATGAAACCGTTCCTGTCAAAAGGCCCATTTAGCGAGTTTATGCTAGATGTGATGCAACACTATTGGCTTGTTGAATATTAAATAAATAAAGTGAAATTGCTCAAGATTGCAATTGTGAGAAATTTAAGGCTAATTCAGGTTGGGCTGACATGAGGCGAGTTCTCTGAATGAATTTAATTAGTGATGAGTAAGGAGGGAAATCAAGCCCTGTAGCCAGCAGCTGAAATCAACAGAATAATCCACCGTTATTATCAGACATGAAAAGGCTAACATAGGAAATTATAAATAGTTTGACGCTTTTGTCACATATTTTTTCACCTCATTAAAATCATTGAGGCATTTATCCATAAAATATTTATTGAAATACAGAAAGACTTCATGTTGGGAAGTTATACTTCTTTTCTGCATTCCTTTTTATATCAGTTCTGAGTTTCAGGTGATTTATTTTATCTCTTTAATTCTCTGAATTTATTTTAATTTCAGGAAAATCACACTATTTTACAGAGATCTGTATATTCTTAATGGAAAACAGGACAGAAGTACAGTTAGAAGCTTGTTTTTGGCTTCAAAGAACCAGCTTGATTATGAAGATTATTTTCTTCTAACTATCTAGACCGACTAAATATTTTCTGTTTTAAGTGAGGCAGTATATAATTCTAAAATATATTTATGTTTTATTTTTCATCTGCGATGCCCATTCCAAAACCTTAGCTTTGATCTTCACTGTACTTTGCAGCTTATTCAGCAGTATAATTAATGTCACTTTCAATGTTATAGACCCCTTTGTGCTTCTTTCCTAATGAAAGCGCTCAGCACCAGTCCCTCCTACACCAAAACACCCCGCTGCATGATACTGCCACCACTGTGTTTAACAGTTGGGATGTTATTCTCAAACATGCTCCCTCTTTTTCCTCCAAACGAATATGAATATGAAACCAATATGAAATCTGACCCAACTGTATCAGACCACAGAGCAAGTCTTTCTCTGTAAGTGCAATCCTCAGTTCTAATGGCTTTCTATGTTGCCTTGAAATAATGACTATTTCCTCTCTGTGTGGTACATATCAGAACCATTGAGTTGTTGTGGATAATGGGCTGTCTATGACCAGCATTAGCCTGTCTATTTACAAAGTATTTTGTTTTTAGTTGTGGGTGATATGTTTTGCAACAAAACATAGTAGTTAATAGGACCCATCTGCTTCCTTAACGCTATGATGAACGAGCATTTCCAAGGTGTCATAATAGGGAAAAACTTCTGCAAATGTTTGCGTCGTGAGACACTTCCTGGGGGGGGGGTCATAAGATAGTTTTCATAATCATTGGGATGTGATCCCTGAAGTACATGGAGGGCTAAAATATATTATGGACATAAATGTAAAAGTTCCTTTAAATAAATAGAAACTGTGGAATAAATAGATGACTTAGACTTGGACAAACTTTATTGTCATTTTGTAAACACAGAGTGTATATAAAATGAAAATTCATTGAGTACAGCTCTCAAGACATTTCTATTTCTAAAGCTTAGCAGTGATAAAATGTAAACATGGTGCTCAAATGTAAACATAAAATTGGTTTATGATTTAGAGTTTTTCCAACATTCTTGTAGTACATTTTTGTAGTAGTAGTAGTAGTTATTTATATATTTTTTCTTTGTTTATATATCTAATATTTATCTAATATATGATTCAAATATTATGTGTCATCACCACTGAATAATTTATTATAAATACATTTAAAATTATAGATTAAATACAAATTATTTTTATAATTTGTTTTAAAATTGAATATTGATGAATATATAAATATAGAATCAAAGTATGGCTCACCAGTCTGTTGCATTGTTATTTTTACAGTGACAGACTGAAATGTTTGGGAATGTTTCAGAGAGCCATAACTTTCTTCATTTCTTTTGACATGTTCATGATATCATAGAAGGAACCAGTGGGTTTGAGGCGTCAATTATCTTCTATTCTGTTCTGGATTGCATTCAGATGTTCAGTTTCAACTTCATTTAAATTTGCTTTGTTCATATTGACTGTGTGGATTTGAAAAAATAAAAAAGTTAATCATTTAACCATTTAAAAAAAAAAATTCTTTATTTTCCATATTCATTCTATTCAGAAAAAGAAAAGTTCTCCCAGCAGAAAAAGTTTAAAGGTGGAGTGATGTTGACTTCTGCTGGAAACAAAAGGCTTAGAACTGAATGAAGGGAAAAGAAATGCTTCATGAATTAAACTGAAACCATCTTTGACTCAGCCTCTATCTCCTCTCTGTCTCTTTTCACAGATGGATGCTCTGATAACCGCAGTGCGACTCACCCGTCTCCCCCAACCTCTAAATCCCATCCCTCCGAGCTGCACCACCCCTTATATTGTCACACAAACACGTAGGTTGTCGTCACCTCACCATCTACCAGCACTACAAACCGCCTTTCAAGCCTGATGCGGAATCCCGAAAAACTAAACAATGTGTATCATAGCAGAGCAGAGCAGACAGGGCTCCTCCTGCCTGTGGTTCAGCTCCTTTGGGGGCCAAGTTTTATACCTAAGGGACATTTTGGCCAGCAGGACCACTTGGCCTTTAAACCGAGACAGTAAATTCTTCCAACAGGAGGATTAACAGGCCGTCACCCCCCCCGCTGCTTCTCTTGTTATTTAAAGATTCATTCTGCTCTCTGTCTGTGCTCAGCACATGCACTCTATATATTTTAGTTTTTTTTTTTTACTAAGGAGCATTCTGTGATTAAGTTAAAGTGGAACCAGGGGAAAGCTTAAAAACATGATAAAAATACAACCGAGGTACTAAAAAAATGGTGTATTTAGTTTGATCCTTTCTAAATCTGGATCATGGCATACAGACGAATGTATCACTCAGTTAATGCAGTAATAACTGAGCAGTTTAACTTGAAGGCTTGAAATTGCCCCTCAATAAATATATTTATTTAGCTGTTTGTTTATACAAAAAGATCAATATGATGAGATGAGTATGATACAAGTCATTAGGAATCAAATCAGGAAATACGTGCTAGCTATTGTAGTTATTTATCAAACCCCACATCTTGTTAAATAGCTAATAATTCAGGTAATAATGGTCTAATTGTCAGTTTGAAATAAGAAAAAAAAAGTCCAAGAAGAAAGCGCAAAAAAAATGGGACATTGGTTTTTTTATCTTCTTTGGTTCCTGTCGTCTTTAAAACTATTATTAGCTGATTATTTGTTCCTATTACACAATGGCCAACTATCCTTTAATAATCATTACCTTGATATTCAGGACTTGGCTTCATTTCTGGAAAATGCATCAGTAGCTAAACACTAATTGTTCCATTTTCTCATTTCTATCTCTCCTGTTAGAAAAGGATTATTACCTAACCTTTGCAAATCGGTGACTGTGTAAAAAGACAATAACTTCAGTGGTAGCTATAACTGCTATTAACATTTGAACATGAAATTCACCAAAGGAGTCCACAATACAGCTTAGGGGCCATTTGAAGCCCAGGGAATAATGATAATAACTGGAGTTCAAGAACAGTATAAGTTTGACCCACCAGCAATTGGAGCTGATATTTATGAGGAAGATATCTTCAATTTTTAATTTAGCTTTCATTTTGTGTAAATTTTATGACCCAAATGATTTTTCTTCTATCATCCATGTTTTCCCTATAATAATTCTGCAAATATTTCCTTTAAAACAAATACATGTTCACTAAAGTTGCCTAAATACAGGAAGGTTTTTTTTTTAAATTGATAATCTTTTCTAAGAATCTTTCTGAGAGACCAACAAAATAAAATCTGTGAACCCTACCTTTATCAAGAAAATAGCTCAAGGAAAAGTTTGAGTGAAATGTTGCATGTTTATTTTGTTGCATACCAGGTAAAAAGAAAATAATTTACAATAAATTACTTTTTATAATAAAAGAGCATTATTACCCGTAAGGAGCAATGGAGTCAACATTTGTGGTCTAGGATGCCAAAAGTTTGGAAAAAACTGAATTAGTCTGTAGCAGCTTTTGAGTCAATAACTAGAGGTTAATAAGCCCTTTATGCTTTCTGCTTTATTTTTATTTTTTATATTCCATATAAAAAAAAAATTATATGGCGTATAAATCAATGACAAATTCATAGCATGCAATCTTTCTAGATTATGCTAAACCGACTTTACCAACATTTGACAAAAATGTTCTTATCACTGCTTATATATTCTCTTTTTCTATCTGTCATGTTACAAAAAGATCATTAACTCATCTCATCCAAATCAGCATCTGCTTTAAATATGTCAACTTCAAATCTGGGTGTCAGTTAAGTAATATTAGTAATTAATTTATTGTAAAAAAAAAAAAGTACAATAAAAACAGATATTGCCACAAATTAAACAAAACTCATTTGCAATGAAGAGGGATAAATAATTTGCCAGTAAAAAACTGATTCTGTGTTATTGTTGATAATTCTGCTTTAGCTACTAGCAATAAAGCCACACATTGGCAACATATTAAAACAAAGACCTGCTAAATATAGTTGAATAATAGCTAAACCCAAGAAATGACTGGATTTTTTTTCCCATTAGGCGGATTGATCCTTTATTGGTTTGTGTAACAAACAAAACAAAAACTTATTGAGATTAAGATATGTTTCAGAAAGACCTGTTTGATGAGGCTGTGGGATAAAATCAATTAAAACAAAAGACTTATATTAAGAATAAAGAAGTGAACACTCCTATGTAGCTAAACACAGATTCAGGTATTTCTAGTATGAAAGACTTTCCTTAAGTGTTCATAAAAATTACCAAATGACCCACTGTTCTTTTGCCAACAGAGTTTTAAAATATTTTTATTTATATTTTGGGCTGTTGTCCTTTGTGTGTTCAAAACTGTCCTCCATGCAGTTTTACCTGCACCTAGTCAAAAAAAGTCAGTATTTAGTTTACATGTCACAGGTTAGAAACACTGTACTGGTTTGAAGCATCCATAACACAATGTATGGCAAGATACCTAATAAAACCACCAACCAATAGAGAAAAAAACTACTTAACCCAAGAAAATTTAGACATAGGAGAATGTTGCAAAATCCATCCTTAAATTTATCATACATATCTTAATTAGAAATTATGCAAAAAGGGTCAATGCAAACATATACACTAACTTTTCAATTCCAGATCACGTTTCTGTTAATTTTGTTTAAATTCACCCTTGAGTTGCAACATTTGCTCTAAGCTTAAATCGCACATCAAAAGCAAGCAAAATCCTTTCTTACAGGCTTTATAAAGGTAACCATGTAGAAGTTGGTCAAGTTATATTTCCTGCTGAGGTTACACTGCATGCAACTTTATCAGTAGTTTATCCTTCCCTCTGCATGGGTTCGCTTTCAATCTTTGCTTTACTTCTGCTCTACTTTTTGGATTAGAAAATTATGTTTAGGCTTTTCATTTTTCTCCTTTGCATATAAATCTAAAAGAAAAATCTGGATCAGAGAAAGAAATTGTTCTTTTGAATAAAAAAGAATTATTCTTTGGAATAAATTCTCATTCCCAAGGTGAGAAATGCTGCCATTTGTTAAAGTTACTGGGACATCTGGGATATACAAATCTATAATCTAATATACATCAGTTCCTGCAAAAGTACACAGTGACATCAACAGAATAAAACATCAATTTGTCTTTACCTTTGAATGTGTTGAAGAAGAGAGGCAAGATGATGAGTCCGTAGGCTCTTCAAACACTTTTCAACCATTTGTTGAAGTAAACATTAAATATCAAATTTACATTCCTAGGGTTTAATTAGCTAAAGGAATATAGGGGAAGCTTTTCTATCTGTTTGTTGTTTTTTTGTCTTTTTTATATGTTTGAAGTGTTGTTTCAAAGGTCCCTTTCAGTGTATCAGCAGCAGATTTATGGTTAAGACTGAACAACTAAAAGTGAACTGTTTTAATGACATCTAACTCTTAAATCCTTTAGTTCTCAGTGCATTTATGAAGCAAGTAAAAGAAAAAATCCCGAAGTGGAATATAAATTATGTTTCCAAATACTGTACATGTAGTGCTCCAGAATGAAGCAGAAAAGAAACCCAACTTGATTTGTTTGCAGTTTGCTCTTATAAAGTAAATTAATAGGATTGACTATGTGATCAGGCTGTTTATTGGTCATATAACTGCAGCTTAACTCTGCCAGTACGTCAATCCATTAAAAGTTAAAGGAAATATGGTAAAAGATAAAAGATAAAGCATGTCAAACGTGAGAAAACAGGATGTCATAGTTTCTGTATCAATTCTGCATTACAAAATATTTATTATCCGCTAATTTGTGGCCAAAAACATATTTTCAAAATTTCCTTTTTCCGTATTAGCTAATCTCTTAGGAGACAAGAGCTCCGTTTGTTGCCTGACCTTTGATCCTTGTGCCACTTAACCTTCAAGTCAAACTTGTTTGAGTTTCTTTTTCTCTCTGACTGCTCAAAATGTCCCATTTCTGATGTTATCCTAAACACAGATCATTATTATGATTGCTTTTCCCTTCTGGTTTACACTTTTTTTACTCCCACACTGTGGTAAAAATGAAATGTTCTGACTGTTCCTACCCTTCCCCATGTTCAGTATTAGGAATATATCCTCCATGAAGATCCGGAAGTCTATTCTTGGACAGTAGAATCCATCTTCCTTGATAGCAGCAAGAGTCATGATAAACTCCAGCATTCCTTTTTGATGACGAATTGCAGGCCTACTTCCAAAGCCTGGATTATGCAATGTAACAAACTCAAAGCTGAAAAAACAGAAAACAAGTGGTCAGCTGACAAAACAAATAAAATGGGATATGATGCCCTTATGTTTCAAAAACATAAGTTGCCTTAAATCTTGCTTGTATAATCTCCACAGCTAGACAATGATCTTTACTTGTGAAGATGACTTTCCCTTCTTTGTACAAAAGAAAACAACTTTGTTATCTTGCTAGTGTCAATGTATAGATGATCAGCTTTTTTCTGTAACTGGTATGAACTGTCACATTTTTGCTAAGAAGGAAATTTCCTCTGATCCCTCAGTTCCCCCTGCTCCTCAACATGCAATATGTGCGACGTTATGAACTTGTGGTGGACTGTCAATCTTTTTGTGTGCATTTTACGGTATTATTTATTGTCAAGATGTTTTCAATTTGCAACTGAAACGGAGGGTTTGACATGAAGCTGACCTTAACTTTTTAAACTGGAGACAATGCTGACAAATGAAGGACTTTTTATTATGACTTTGTACATAACATGTGGCCAAACTTGCTTTGGAGAAGAAAAAAAAAAACAATTTTTGTGTTGTAACAGTTATTGTCTAATCAAAGTGAGTTACTCATGAAGAGAAATAAATAAGAGGCACACACAATACTATTTCAGCCATTCTCTGTGCACATGTGCTCATCATTGAGTCTTTATTTGGGTGATTTATTTAATTAAATAAGAAACAATTAACAAGAAAAGTGGGCAATATTCTATTTTTTTTTTTTTTGTGACTGTTTTAAAAAAAACATTGGCGCCACCAAGAGGTAGCAATTGTGGATTGAACTACTTACCCTCTAACTTAGCAAGTAAAACCCTAATGCTGGTAAAACAAGTGGTCTCCATGGTAGGAAGCGATATGTAGGCACTTTGTTTTTTTGTTATATTAAGAGCCTGTATGGGAAAATGTATTCATATAGCTATTTTCTAAACAATAAGGGTATTATTAGAGTTAAAAAAAATATTAAGGTAAAGAATGGGATAAAAAAAAATGTTGATGTAAAGGCCAATAATTGTAGTTTATTGGCCTAAATTTCTAATTAATGGTTAGGTTAGTTTTGCAATATGAACATTTGAGTGTGAATAGGTTAAAAAAAAACTTAGTTCTAATCTGCTCTGCAGAGGAAAAGAACAATGAGAAAAAAATCCACTGATCTTTACAAAAACGTATAAATTAATCAATTGCTAATTGAACTTTATTGATCTCACATTGGAGGATTTTTACCTCTGCATTTAATCCATCCCCTTGCGGAGCAGTGGGCTGCCATTGTGTGTCACCCAGGGAGCAGTGTGTGGGTTAAGGGTCTTGCTCAGGGACCCAGAGAGGCAGACTGTGGGAGTGGGGCTCAAACTCAGAACCTCAGGAATCAAAGTTCTATGCCCTAACCACTAGGCCACAACTATAAATGCTCTTATAATCTGTTTTTAAGTCAGTTTTACAATAAGTTTGGTTGAGGTTTATACATGGTTAGGTTTTTAACTAATACAGTGCTGTATTTGTTTAGCTTTATGTTTCCAGTCTAATCCATTCGCTTCATTATCAGCAGATATTTTCTTTTAAATTCAATTAGCGCCCCCTAGTGAATAACAACCTGTTAGTAATAAACTAATTTACACTGTCCTAAATAGACATTTTCCCCCTGAGATTCTACAGTACATAGTTCTATAAGTCAGCTGTCCCACTTTTCACATTATTCTGTATTGCAAACATAAACCTGGCTGTATTTTTACCGTAATCATTTTCTGTTACAGAAAAAGAAAAAGTAGTCCAAAATTGTGTAGTATAAATATATATACATGAAAGATCTTAAAAGTTCAGGAAATGCATTGCAGAACGAATGCTTGCTGCTTCTTCACCAACTTGTTCATGCTCATTAGGGAGGTTCCATAAGTATTAGTTTTAAGTTGCTGCTGATTCTCAATTGGCTTTCCGTCTGGGCATTGATCAGGCCTTATTAAACACATTGATATGCTTTCAACTAAACCAACGCACTGATTTGATTTCCCAATATCAGACAATGTGATTATATAAGCCTGCACCTAAAATATCCGATATTGGCATGCTGACAAAAACACAATGTCCAAAGTTTGTATAACCTGTTGGTTAATTGTAAATGAGTCTCATATTGTTATTTTTGTCCAGCAGGACAATGTTTAATATCAGGGATGTTAAAAGTTGCCCTGCTTGAACAGAAATCTCTGCCTTAGTGTCAAGATCTTTGCTTCTCTAAATGCTTTTCTTTCAGGGTTAGGTGGTATTTAGCTCTTTCAATCAGTTTTGCTGCCCCTACGGAGGTAAAAACCTACCACACAGCATGATGCAGGCACCACTATGTTTCACTAGGGAGCTAGTTTTATCAGGATTGATGGTTAGTTTACCACCATAAATAAAGATCTATTTGTTTTCTAAGACGTTCGGTTTAGTTCTTATCTAACCAGAGCATCTTCCTCTATCACATCACACTTTTTTTGCTGTTATACAATATCCCAAATACATTAGAGTTTGTTATTATATAACACAATGGGAAAAATTATGAACATTAATGGCTTCAAATGTGTCTTTTAAACATAAAACAATTGAACTAAAATATACCACAAAACACCAGACATCATTTAGACAGAATTTTAGGGAGAGAGTTCTTACATCCATGTAAGAATTGAATATCCCCTCTGAGGTAATGCAGCATAAGTAGTTCTTATACGTTTCTGTATATTTTCATGTGTTAATATAAAGTTTGTTAGGATTAAAGTGATTTGGAATAAAACCATGGCGAAGCACATTTAATTTGCAAGGTCAGGATGCCATACTAAGATACAAATACCATATCTAAGAGGAGGACAGATATCTAGAGGTAATAAGTCAAGGCCATATTTTTACATTCCATAAACCCAAATTCTTTACAGGGTGCAATGTCATGGAAGTTATTTAACACAGATATGTGTTCTGTATTTTTTTTAGATAGTCTATTACACGCATCTCTGTGTTCTGACAGAATAAGCCTCCCTAAACCAAGTGTTGAGTAAATGTGAGGCTTCTTATCTTTAGAAAAAACGGCAAGTAAGACCAAAAAACTTTGCTTCCAGTAAACACATTTTTGATAAAAGCCTGGAGCATGAAATTATTCAAAGAATGTTCTATTTTCTTCAAATTAGAGTTGTCATTGAACTTTCTAATAAATCAGATAAACATTAAACTTTGTTTAAGTTAAGTTAGATCACTTATTTGCATCAATTTTGATACATTAGGCAT
>NW_015150474.1:1363665-1389633 GCF_000732505.1 Cyprinodon variegatus
CACGAAATACTACTTCGTGGCCACAATTAAAATTTTTTTTTGACCATGTCATCAGAGGGGCTCGTACTTTTTTCTCGGAATTCTCAATTTTTTCTCAGAATTCTTACTTTAATCTCAGAATTCTGATTTTAATGTAGGAATGTCAGAATTATGACTCAGAGTTCTTACTTTTTTCTCAAGAATTCTCACTTTAATCTCAAAATTCTCACTTTTTTCTTAGAATTCTCACTTTTTGCTCAGAATTCTAACTTTTTTCTCAGAATTCTAACCATAATCTCAGAATTCTCACTTTAATCTCAGAATTCTGACTTTTTTCTCAGAATTCTGACTTTAATCTCAGAACTCTCTGTTCCCATATTAAACTGAAATAAAATGTAAAAATCAGTAAACTTTTTAAATTTTTTCAGTGACCCTAATCCTCTTCCGTAGAAAAGTGTACCTGTTCGTCTGCATTCTGTTTAGAAGCTTCAAACACTGGAGTTGGCGGACAAGGCAGAGGGACTTATGGGAAATGGAGTTCTTGCCGTTAATGTCAGGGGGAGGAGAGACTTCAGCTTCAGTAGATGTGGAGTGTGCTCAGAAGGAGGGCTTCTCTCTACGGAGAAGATAGTCCAAACTTTCCTCTCCTCTGTGTCCATCCATAGCCGTGTTCGGGTCGAGGAGGAGGATAAATGAGAAAATGCTTGAAGAGTCTCAGACGGGGAAGCGCTTCTTTTACCAGAGGACGGACATTACAGCCGCTTTTCGGGTGACTTCAGACAGCGGCGCGGACAAACTGAGACTCGAACTGTGTTGAATGGCGGAATTTTCTGCTAAAGTCTGGATTTCCAAACGGTCGAAACCCACAGAGAGAGGAAAGGAGCGGGGGAGGCGCTGGGAAAACGCCCTGCTGCCTGTTGCTGCTGCTGCTGTCTCCAAATTCAAACTTTCGAACCGAGTTGAGGAAAATATGCATCTTTCACTTAACGGGAGGTGAACATTTCAAAGCCGACGTCGTTGAAAGAAAAATACTCCCAGCTATCATTACTACCTGGGTGACTAGTCGCTGGAAATCTCTTTGGAATATTTTCAACTACTGTTTTTCTTTAGTTTTTTCTACCTTTGGTCAGTATTCCAGTTGTTGGAGCTATTTGGGTGCTGCTCCTCCAGGCCTCCAGCCGTTAGCCAGGAACAAAAGAGGGGCTCCCATGTAAAGTCCTCACAGTTCAGAGAGAAACTTTCCAATAATTCCCAGGAAAAAAAACAACAACTTTGTTTTATTCAGCCATGTCGCTGGGCGCCGAGAGGAGGATGGAAAACCGCCTGAAGAGGCTGGAGGACATGATCAAGGACCCCCGATGTGCCATAAACCTGGAAAGTCTACTGGTAAGGATGGTTTATTAATGACTGTGTCTGTAACCCTGCACCCATATGCACACTTTTGACACCGATCTCCCCTTGAGAAATCAGACACCTTGATGTAATGTTCACCTTTAATAAAAAGAGGCAGTGGATGCTCTTCAGACAGGCCTGATTAATAGTTAAGACGCAGTGCAGACAGTGCAGTTTGGGGCTCTTTGAAGCGTGTCTGCAGATTAGGATTAACTGCAGGAGAAATGTCCCTACTGGGTGCTCGCTGGGACTGATATTTCCTGCACCCCTGTTAAGGCTGCACATGAGGTTAATAACCGATTGCACATTGGCTCACTGGTAAAACAACTTCTCTATTGGAAGTGTCCTTTTAAACAATAAACATCAGCATTTCTTCACATGCTGATTAAAATATGGATCATGTTGAATTTATTTGCATAAAGAAGTGCTCACACTTCCCATTTCACTCATCCTGTGTACACAACCTTTGTGTTTTATGGTTTTATTGTTTTTGTGATCACAGTTAAATGATCTTCCTCAAAAACCACCTTCTGCAGCACTGTGACAAATATTATTTTTGGACATTCTTGGCTCTATCTTCTTTCCAACGTTGCCTTAGTTAATTAGTAGACATGTGTTTCTACATCACTTTCTTAACATTACACCACAGCGTTGAAATTAGGTGGAGGTCTGGACTTTGACTGGGTCATTTCAACACCTGGTTCCTTTTCAGCCCCAGGAAATTAATGTACTGTTGTGATTGGTTGTTTGGGCCAATATTTAGCTTCCAGCCTGATTTATTATCCTTTATTATTCCCAACTAGGTGACTTATTTTATTGGAATCAATGGTATAGAGCTACATATTAAGGCCCTCTGATAAACACAGTCTCATATGAATAGAATCATCTGAAGCTACTAACCATAGATGCCTGATTACTGTGTTATAAACACACTGTTTTTTTAGATGCATGATGCATCAGTTGTTCATATTCAGAATAAAAGACTTAGACTTTGCCTTAGTTGGTGCTTTGCATTATAGCCGAACTTCTCTACTTTAGAAGTTTTGTGATTCATACACGTCCAGCCATGCAAACTTTAGTTTTGCTGCAATCTTAGTTGCTGTTAAGAGAGAAAAAGCTTTAACATTCAACTCTTACCAACATGCCATGCTTGTCCTCTCATCATCTACATGTCCACTTGTGAATTTAAACATTTAACATTCTAACTGAAGGCTGTTGAGTTTGAGATGTGGCTTTTTGACATTTCTCTGAGAATTGCACACGCTGATATTATGAGGATTTTGATGGGATCTCCTTTCCATGGGGCACTGGTAACTGGAAAATCTGTTTAATAAATAGAATGTGTGGAATCTGTTGAGTAGGCAAAATTAACCAGGTGAAGCTTAAAAAATTCTGTTCTGAATAGAGCATATTGACGGACGAAAAAGATTTTTATCTAAAATGCAAAATGTTTACATATTCTTTTTACAATTTTGGTATAATTACTGTTCTAAGTGGGTTACTCTTTAAGATAAAGGCATATTTTATAGTCTCTATACTCCAATTAACGATTAATCTATCACTAAATTAGTTCATTGTTATTGAAATAATCGATTAATCATGATTGATCCAATTAATTGTTTTTGCCCTACTTGAAATTAGATTTAAATCATTTGGCACCTAAGAGGTGCAGTGCAATTTATTCAATACAATCAGTTGAACTGTAGTACGGTAATTCCCAATATTTGCTCCAGGTGGAAACTTAAGCTGGACAATTAATCAATTATATCAATTGTTTACATTTTTTGTTCAGGAAAATGATTTTTTTTTTTAAATCCTAAATGCAAAAAGGTTTTTTTTTTTAACTAACTTTAATATAACTGCTGTAAGTGGGTCGCTCTGTCAGCTAAAGGATTTTTTCACAGTCTATATATTCCAGTTAACGATTAATCAACTACTAAATTAATTGACGATCATTTAAATAATCAATAAATCACAAATAATCAGATGAATTGTTTCAGCCCTACTTTGGACAATATTAAGGTTTAGAGGCAATATATTTGAATTTTCAAATTTTTTCCCTTGTATGTTGCTTTTCAAAGTGTTCTAATCTTTGTACATCTACAGAACATCCCTTATCCATAACTTAATTATTAGAAAGCAAGGTTACACTAAAGTTTTGTTTTTTTTCTTTTCTAACATTGGGATAGTTGTTTGCATGGACATGTGTGATTTAAGGTGAAAAACAGTTACTAATATGTGACTTTGCAGGGGATAAATCTTTCATATGTAAACGTTCCATTAATAGGCAATAGTGCTGATAGATGGCAACATTTCCCCCTCTCATTTCATGCCAGTGTGTGTTTGGGAACCAAACTATTTTAAGTACCTGTAGTATTTTGAGTCTGTTGCTCACGGGAGAAAAGAGCTATTCATAGTTTAGAGATGTTATTGTCTCTTTCTGAAGAAGTGCAGCTGGACGTGATGAGTTTTCACTTGCAAATGGTTGTGGAAAAAATTCATTTCCATTACTCAAGCGTGTATCTGTGTGTATATAATAACTTTAGACTTAAATGGGAATGGAAGATCTTCCCAAAACATTTCTTTGTTCCAGTTGGTTATGGAAATTTTTTCCACAGGATTTAACAATCTTGGAGACAAGAAAAACATGCACTGTATTTTTTTTTTAAATCTTTTTTTTTGTTGTACTTTTGTTTTACGCTGGTTTCAAACTTCAATTAGAATCTAAAACTTACATCTAATGATAATGGTGCGAATCCAATAGAGGTTAATACAGTCGTCGGATTTTCATTATTTTTTGTGGAAAAAACAAAACAGTTGCTACACAACATCAACTACTGAAAAGCATCCAGAAAAAAAGATTTTAAACACTTACTTTGATTAATTTATCCTTTGTTTTGGACATGTTTTTTAGATGACATTTTATGCTTTAAATCAGTTGATTTGAACTCTACATTGTAAGGTAAATCTTCAATGAAAGTACCACAATGTTGTAGTATTTATGCATACATGTAAATAAAAATGTGTCGGATAATCAAGTTGCCTCCAGTGAAAACAGAAATACCTCATTATGCTGTTAGTAAAATATTGAAATAATTAGATTCCTAATCATATTTCTGGTTAATTGTTATCTTTAAAATTATATCTAAAGCCTGCATTGTTGAGAATTCATACAGTAAGCAGCAGTTTTGATGTGCCGACCATGCAGAGTTCACATATTGTTTTCCTCTTCTCCGTATCAGCCGGTTGATTAGGTGGCCAGACAGTCTGCAGCTGGCTTCGTACCAAGCTACAGCTCATAGTTTGCCAACTGTGGTCGTAAAAATGGATATCTACATAAGAGCAATGGGGGGGCACTTTTTATTAGTTTCCATCACACAACACGGCTTGCTTTATATGTGAGTGCTAGTACGGCAGTTTTTTTTTTTTTGTTTGATATGAAAAGGTGACAGTTTTTTACTGTGTCATACATAGTGGTAGTAATGAACTATTCTATACTCTAAATATGCTAACATTTTTAGCAAGGTTTCGTTTTAGGTTCACCTTGTTTAAGTTCTGTGAAAAAAACCTAAAGCCTTAAAAAAATAATTAACAAATTAATAGATCAGCGAAATAATGGTCCTGCTATGAACATTCCCATGTTTGGACTCCTCTCACGCAGCAGGTAATTCTAGATCAGTTCACCAGTAACAGTGATGCTCCCAGTTTAAGGGAACCACTGGTTTCTGCTGCTCTCGTCTGCTTTATTTGGCCAGCTCGTTAGTACAACGTACAGCAGTGTGGGAGAGATTTGATTGCAGTGAAGCTTTACTGCTTTACTACTTTCCTCGTTAGGAAGTTAGTTTATGAAGCAGGGAAGCAGTTCTGTGTTGGTTTTGTCCGTGCTATTTACTGGTACTGCCAAAGGAAGACCTGCTTTGGGCTGAATCATTAACAGGATTGTCTGAGTTATCTCAGGCAGTCACTGGGTGAGAGGCAGGGTCACCAGTCCATCAGAGACGCACTAATGGGCGGGTTATACTTCTGCAACCACACACATCAAATGTCGTTTGCCTCTGGTCGTGAACGAGTTTTGCTGGTATGCTTCTGCAACGTCGGTCTGGTATTTCTAGGGATGCATAGCAGTTTCCCGCGAAAGCGATAGGGGGAGCCTATTCAAGAACTCGCGATAACGTCTGAGGATGGTCACGAGAACTTCTTCGGCGAAGCCGGCGAGTGTTTATTTTCCAAACAACGTTGTCTGAGGCATCGTACAATTGGTTGTACTGTCGAACTTCCTCGATCAACCTTTCGTCGTGGTTATCCATTGTTGTTGTTACTCCTCAATTTTTAAATATGGCGCGCCCCGGCGCCGAATCGAGAAGGACAACCACACAGACAGCCGGAAAGGCACACCAAGGATCAGTCACAGCTGCTTTTTGTCTGTGCACTTCCGCTTGAGATTATCAAAGGTCTGACGTGTAGTCGGGATTTTTTTGAGGTGCGCGACGACGGTTGCAGAGCGTCTGCGTGGGGGGCTTGGTTGCAGAGCCACAGAGACAGATTTGACGGTCGCAGAGGCTATGCGTCAGAAGTATAAATTGGCCTTAATGCACACAAACACATCCTTATCTAAGGGACGATTGGGGCAATTTTTAGCATTTATTCTGGTTATTATTTAGTATTCATATGTTTTACTTGCTTTAACATAAAGAAAAACTAACAGATTTTCAAAACCTTTAGAAACTGTTCCCTCTATTGAATATAATATAAATCTTTTACTTTTGTGTTTGATTTCAATTAATATGTTTAAACTTTATAAATCAACTGTATAAAATGTGTTTTTTTTATGGACATCTTATGGAGGAAATTGAAATCGTGAGGAGAAAAGCGGGTTTGAAATGGTGTTGTTTCCTTTTTATAGTCCAAACCCCTCCCCAGACAACCCTGCCTCTATCTCCTGTATGCTCCCTTCTAACATCCACCAAAGACCTTAGCAGTGTTTACTTCCTGGGCATGAAGGTGCTGAAAGCAAAGTTGGAGTAGGAAGCTTGCGTAGGAGAGAAAGAGCTGCAGTTTTCCATTTTTAGCTGCCCTGCTGCTGCTGCTGGGATCAAGACGTTTTACTGGCCAGGGTGGGATTGAGACACACGAAGAGCTCAAGCATGACGAAGTGCAGGTTGAATAAAAAAAAACACACATACTTGAAGTGCCTTGATAATTGTTCATAACCTCAGCTATGGTAGCTTAGCAACAGCTAAAAAAGGAAACTCACTGGAAGAAGCTGAACTGTGGACTCAAAGTTGGTCTTCTCAGTCACTGCTCAGCAAAAACAAAGTCATTAATTTGCTTCAGGTTTCTGCTTAAAAGTCAGCGTGTAGGAGGACATGTTCAGATCTTTCCAAGAAGCGCCTCCCCTGAGAAACCGGACGGAGAGGAATCCGTTTCCTTATAATCAGCTCCTCCAGAACCCTTCTGTTCTAACACTCGTAGTCTGCACGGGAAATTCCCTCTGTTTTATTCCTTCAGTGTAACCTGAATTGTCAGATACCTTCTCTTATTATTTGGCTGTTAGCTGGTTTTCTAGGCATTCGGTGCATCAACGCTGACAGCAAAGTGATGTTTGACGACAGGAAAGGGAGGGCCGTTTTGCAGTTAAAAAATAGAAGAAATCTGTACACTTGATTGGAAGTGATGTTTTTTTTCCTGCCGTCCTAAAGGAAATGACCTCACTGAGTAAATAGTTGGCAGCTGAACGTGAGGCTCAAAGTCCCTACGAGTGGCCACACTTTCACTCTTTCATATTTTAACCTTATCTCTTTTTTTTCTCTCTCAGACTCTGTAAACACACTGCAGGTACTGCTGTGCTTTGACCCTGCTGCAGACCCAGTGTGTTCAGAGAACTTGATGCAAAAAGCTTAAGTAAATATGATGATAATGAGGCCTTGGAGGGAGTTGGATGTTCAGCCTTTTTATATTCTGTTGCTGTTTTTCGACTTTCTCTAATTTTTATCTTATACTGTGCTTCATTTTCCTAATGTTTCCCATTACAGGGTTTCTCTCCCTCTATTTCTCGTTTATATGTCATTTCCCCTCAATGCTTCGGACCCTTAAGTGTGTAGCTTTATCCATGGGGAGCACAGGGTAGACCCAGCTTGTTCTCAGAGAGTCGACCTTAAAATCTGCCTCATCTCTGGAGTGTAGTCGACTTGTTCTCATTCTGAGCCTCAGAGTGCCTGCTGGAAAGAAACACTGCCTTATAAGGCACTGGGGGACGGTGGCCCCAGTCCGTTTTTTTTCTTTTCTTGAAAACAAACCAGTCTCTCTGCTACACACCTCGTTTGGTGAGATCCTCAGGCTTTTGCATGGTCTTTTTTTAGGTTTTGCTCCTCTGCAGTGAAAGCCAAAGGAATTCATGAAATCATGTTTCACCAAGCTGCTTTTGCTAGTTTGGGATTTTCCTTTTTTAATATATATTAACGACCGTGGATGAAAGATTTGTATCAAAAGGTGGAAGTGCAGCCATTTTCTTACTTTTTTTCCCCCCCTCTCCCTCTCTCTGAGGGGTTGCGGTTTCTATCCAGTCTTGGAAAATGTAAAAATTTTCCTCTAATATTTCTCACATTTATTTTAGTATAGAAATAAATGCAAGGAGGAAGGGAGGAAGGACTATTTATATGTACTTAAAATAGTCAACATTTGGATCTTCTACCACGTCAATCCTGCAGTTTAAACAAATTCATTAACATCAAGAAACAAGCATACTGCTATGACCTAATGGAGGTTACGGTTGACCATGTCTTGGATGTTGAAGGGGTTTGTACAGACAAGCCCCTTACTTATCTCCAACCGACGGCTTGATCCATGCATGTGAGCTTAAAACATGAAGAGATCTGTCTAACGGTATGGGTTGAATGGCTCATATCAGTAGAGCTGATCAATTTTGCCAAAAAATCTAATTTGTGGTTATTTTCAACCATTATTGTGATTGCAGTTTTATTGTTATTTCCCTTTGCACTAAGCACAACCATTTCACTCCAGGGTCAAAGTTTTTTCATGACCTTAAAGGCTTGCTTGTCCAGAGTCCATTGTTGCAGGACGTTGCTGTAACCTTAGCGTAACAAAAGTTCTTCCTTCTACTATAATGCATGGATCTTTGTGCTTGCTGCAACTTTGTCTTGCCTCCTGTGTGGCGGAAAACCCACTTCTAGTGTGTTACTGCCACCTAAAAGACTGGAGTGACAAATGTTGTGTCCTACTCTTGTTAAATATAATGTGAGTGCATCTGCAATTTGAAAATAATGTTTTTTTCTAAATTGTGATAATATTGCAAATGCAATTAATTGCCCAGCCCTACATATCGGCTCACATAGTATTTGTTTCAAGAGCCTCAGCAAAATCTCTGTTAAAGAAGATGTTGGCAGCTCTGTTTTAAACATCAAGGTTCAAATAGTCTTGAGATTACTCACTAGGCCTGTTTTACAAATATTGTTTAGATACTAAAGACGTACTAAAATTACAAAACAATTTTGTATTATAAAAATATTATAATGAAGTGAGAACCCCATTTCAAACAATAACCATTTAAGCCCAAGGAAGAAATACTGTTCTTTACAGGCATAAAGTGAAGCATTCCAAAAATAAAAAAGCTATATCAATAAAGTAGGTGAAATAAAAAGTGTGAAAATAAAGATAATAAAAAAGTTTAAAATCTAATCCAAAAGCAACCAAATGGCACATTTATAATGTATAAAAAATAAATTAATAAATACAGAAAATAATGAACTTATAATGGTCCCCTTATAGAATTTTTTTTTATCCTGTTAGTTGCATATATCAAAGTGCTTAAATCAGTATGAGCAGGACAAAGCTTTGCAAACTGGTCCAAAAACCAAAAACTCTTTCCCTTTTTTCCTATCTGACATTTTACTGCAATGCTTAGTCTTTGCACACATGAAGCCTTGATTGTATCGGGCTGCTTCCAGACCTATTATTTGTCGTGGTTAACCAACCACAGAGCTGTGGTACATCAAACCACCACCCCTGCTGCACCCAAATTAAAGTCATTATAACCTGGTTAAACACTTTCTAAGGATACCTCTGCATCCTCAGGGAAAAAGTACAACATGAACACAGGATCTATTCTTTCTCTTCTGGAACTAACTTATGAGAAGATATTAGAACAGAAGTTTAAGTACTTTTTAGACTTCCTGTTATGAGTGACCTTATTTATATAGTATTTGGAACAAAGGTGACGTCACCCATTGAGTGTGAGGGAATTTTTTAAAGGGGTTTTGCTATTTGCATTTACAAAATGATCTCTTGTTTGACATTTAGGTGGTTTTTGATATTATAGGATTTCATATTTGTTAATGGCCTAGGTGACACATGAACACACAACACTTCAACAGTAAATTTCATTGTCTCTATTGCCTTTGAAAATGTTGCTTATTTTGCAGCTAGCATTTTTTCATCCAGTCTGTGCCATGACAAACCAAACATGAAAGCTCTAAAGGATAAAACAGAAGCTTTTTTTTTTTCTTTTAGGCTCAGACTTACTCTTCTTTGCTCTCTTGCATCACTGGACAATCATAAAGATTTTTTTTTCTTATATGGCTTTATATATTGTTATACTTCCTCTAGATTAATTCCCCTCCCTTCATCCAACTTCACTCTCATGCAATCTTCTTCCTGCAGTAACAGCTTCCACACTAAAAAGTTTCCCCTAAGTGGAACTCAAAATAAAATGAAAAACATTCCCAGTCATTTACAATAACTGACTGCTGTTTCACTTTAATGGATTTCTACTGGATCAGTTCATATCAACTGGTCCTAAAGAGTTTGATACCTAGGTCTTTTTCTAATTTCAAATGGGAGAGAAAGAGCAGAGGAGAACAAAAAGCTCCCACACATTCACACCACTTCTTCCATCTGGCCTCTGTTTTATCTCTCCATCACAACCCAATGGTGAAACACAACCTCCTACACATACTCATGTACTGATTCAGGGACTTTTGCATTCATTTTCACAAGCAGACGCATTATTCTGTTGATCTTTGCGACAACAAGCCACATTGTGTGAAGCCAGCAACAATACAATGCATTGCCAAACAGCTTTGGATTGTCAGTGAGTTCGTACAGCTTTTGTTTCCTTTAAGGAACCCAAACAGGAAAATTTGTGTGATTGTCGATTCAGTCTTGCATCATCAAATCTGAAGGTGATGATTTAAATAGTCTGTGGCAATATTAATGTTTACATAGAAGCTAAGGCATTGCAATCTCTAATGACTGAAACTGAAAGTAGTACCTGTTTGATGATGCTATTAGTCTGAGTGGTTTCTATTTTAAAACTATTTTCCGGCTTGAATAGTTCCGCAAAATCGGGTAAAATGATCGCTCTTGAAGAATATTCAATTTTAATTGTGGGATTATGTTTTGTTACTATTATTTTTACGATTCGCAAAAATTAGCTGTTGATGGGTATGGATCTCTGCATGCAAAAGCCTTTGCAGTTGGGAAAGAAAAAACAAAACGCCATCTGTTGCTTTAGTTTTTGTGATGAGTTTGGTTCTTTTTTTTATTTTAAGAACAGATTTGTTGCAAACATCTTTTCTATATCTTTTGCTTTTAGTGTAGCTTACTCAGTATTGGCAGTAGGTGTTTTTAAGTGAATTTCAGTACAGTGAAGGTCCTTGGAGGCCATCCTTTGAATAAGAATGCCTGTAAAGATTAACCCCTGTCCAGGAAGAACATCAGTGTCTGGAATTTCTGCTTGAAGTACCACAGAAGACTTGCATGAAGTTGTTTTATATCATGAATACTTTTTCTGATTTTTTGGGACATTTTTAAAATAATTTGTCAATAGAGTAAAAGATGAGTCTTCTATGATGCTGACAGTTATGCAACCTGATACAATCTATGTGTTTCCTCCCAAGTCTGTCCAACAACACCACCATGAATCAGGAGTGGGATCTCGATCAACTTGTCCAAAGATTCCAGAAGTTAAATAATGATGATCAATGTTTTTTTCTGTTTGAAGAAGCACTGTGTTTGATGGCAAAAGTGATACCAGACTTAAAGCTCATGAAATGACCCATTTAGTATAGTGTCAGATGAAATCCTCAGATCTTAACCCTGTTAAAGTTAATTGTCATTTTCTGAAAGTTATCTAAAAGCAGGTGGATATACAGAAGCAAACAAGCTGGATTCAACTCCACAGTGTGAAATGTTTTAAATTGTAGAAGTTTAGAAGAAGGATCTGACATTATCAAATCCTCACTTTTAGATTTTATTTAAACTTATTATATAGAAAACAAGCTGTGCTTCAATCATGTAGGTTACTGCTGCTGATATCTCACCCTCTGGACTTGATATCGCCCACACGTTTAGGTTGCATAATCTATTGTTAGCATAGAGTAAGGCTGGCAGGTGTAAGCAGTTTGGGCATGCTACAGGCACTGGTTGTCCCCTACTTGCTGATTTTTCTGGCACATTCTGTGTTTTTCACAAAAATCTAAAGGGTACAGGAGCAGGGGACAGAAATCTGTCGGAGGCATGAATAAGACACATGCTAAGACACATACACATGCTAATTGCGAGTCCAGGATTCCTGCTCTTGAGTCTCCATTGGAGTGTTTACTGGCCGTGCTTGGCACAGTCCCCTTGCTCTGCCCTTCTATGCAGTTTATCTGCATGACTATTTTTAAGATTACTGGAATTTAATCAAAACTTCAACTTCTCTTCAGTCCTTTTAAAGCCCAGAGCAGGGCTGCTTATTTTCCCGTTCCACATGCATGCCTGCCGATGAGCCTGGGACGCACTTCAGCTGTGATCTGAGGTTGTGCATGGTTGGGGTGTTTTGCATTGCATATTTCAGCACCAAAAACATTGCATTCCTAACTTTGAAAATCCACAAAATGTTTGCGAGTAGAGTGGAGCTCCTTTTTTGAATGTGTTATTCCTCTTATCTGTCAAATCTGCTGTCGACATTGCCTGCGTAAACTCTTCACCACCCTATAAAACAATGTAGATCTCTTCAAAAGGAAAAAAAAAATTTGAATCTACCTGAAGGGACATACAGCTTTTTTCTAGTTATTACAGCTTCCTCTTTTTGTTTTGGAGTTTCTAAGCAACAGTCCATAACCAACTAGTTTGGAGACAATATAACAAAAGATAAAAACTTGTTTTAAAGATACAGACCCACTCACTCTGATAAGATGTATATATATATATATGTACTCCTGTGGTAGCTTGGGCAGATACTAAGGTTGGGTTGTTAACATACCTTTCATGAGATTTGTGACCCTGTGATGAAGGAGCTTGCTGTGTGTACTTTAAATTGCTTGTACTGACAGAAATTTGTTTAAGACTTTACACTCAGGATAAGTAGGCTGCTTCCTCCAGCAGAAAGTTAGCTTGGTTTCTTACTTGGCATTTTGTGGAGGACTATTGTCTTAAATAGGTTGCAGATCATATCTACTTCGTTAATGATATTCAGCATTTAAGGCTTAAGAGTTTGATGCTCCCAGCTGTATAATGCTGAATTTTGAGAATCAGTGATGTCTGGTTTATGCACAAAGTCTATAGTAGACATGCAATTAGGGGCATAAAAAGTTCATGTTGTGCCTTTTGAAGTATTTAGAGTGTTAGACATGATCCGTTGTGAGCTTTCAGGCATCACACTCCAACCGTGTCCAAAGCTTTAGGCCTTGGATTTGAAAAATCTTAAATTTTACATTGTGTTGCATTTTTGCAGCTGAAACTAATTTTCAAAAAGTAAAAAAAAAAAATAATAATTGTACTACTAAGAATTAAGTTTTATATACCTAGAAATATTTAAACCTTTTAAGTGGCCGATTTATCATCTTGACTGAATATATGGTTATTAGGGGTGGAACGGTTCACAAAATCCAGGGTTCGGTTCGATTCACAGTCACGGTTTTCGGTTCGGTTCGATTCGGTATATGTTGATTTTTACACCAAAATCCCATAAAAATTTATGAAATTAATGAAAAAATCCCCCAAAAAATAATGGATTGTAATTATATTAAATGATCCGCGGAAACCCTGGATCATTTCCGTATGTTTTGCTGCTTTGAATTTAATCATTTCGCGCATGCTCTCTACCATCTACAAGGGACTCAGAGGGGAGCGGACGGGAGCCACAGTGGAGGCTGTAGGCTTTGCTTTGAGCAGCCGGTCTGGAGCGCAGCGGGGGTTGCTGACGGAGTATGAGGGATTTCGGGGTTAGCATGACATGTTGGTCATGTTGCTGTTAGCATAAACAAAACGTGTTGCACAATGCTTGCACACTGTTGCACTTTTATCCACAACTTTCTTTCCGCCGTCATCGTAGGTCACTCTAAATGCAAAGCGGTCCCATACAGCAGACCTATAAAGTGCTGCTGGCGCATCTTCCAACGCCTGTTCTTTCCCACTCGCCATACCCACACAATTCTCCATAACACTGATTTTTTTCCCTGGTGCTTCGCTTCTTCTTCTTATTTACTACTGGTGGTTGACTTTGGTCGCAGTACTGCC
Source organism: Cyprinodon variegatus (assembly GCF_000732505.1). Lineage (NCBI taxonomy): Eukaryota > Metazoa > Chordata > Actinopteri > Cyprinodontiformes > Cyprinodontidae > Cyprinodon > Cyprinodon variegatus. The sequence continues at coordinate 1,377,556 of NW_015150474.1, forward strand.
ACCTTCTGCTCGGGAGTGTAAACGCTTCGCCTATGAGAAAAAGGAGCAGCGCATGAACCGAACGAAACACACGCGAACCGAACCGAGACAGTCGAACCGAACGGTTCGGACGGTTTTCATAAATCGTCCCATCCCTAATGCTTATGATATCTCAAATACATTTCTTCATAGTCAAAGTAATAACCGAAATTATAGTGAGTAAATATGAATATTAATATATAATAGGAGAAAGATATAAATTTTCCCACAACACTCCCTATAAGTAGGAGGATCAGCACCTCCAAATCCGAGGCCGTGGTTCTCCACCGAAGAGAGGTGGACTCCCCTCTTCAGGTCGGTGGAGAGTCCTTGTCTCAAGTGGAGGAGTTAAGTATCTCAGGGTCTTGCTCACGAGTGAGGGGCGGATGGAGCGTGAGATTGACAAATGGATCGGTGCAGCAAAGCTCTTGATTTACCGGTCGATCTACGTTCCCACCCTCACCTATGGTAATTACCTAAAGGACAATATCACAGATACAAGCGGACGAAATTAGTTTCCTTCGCAGGGTGGCTGTTCGCAACCTTCGAGATCGGGTGAGGAGCTCAGTTACTCAGTTATAGTCAGACTGACTCAATTAGTTTTATTTTCATCTAGACACCTGAGCTGCTTTGATGAGCTGTTATACCTTAGGTGGGAAAAGTGACTTATCCTAGACAGTTCTCTACATCCGATCGGTTCCTCTGCTTGGTTTTGATGTGTGTCACTGCTCAAGATGAACTCAAACATATAAGAAAAATTTACTTTTTGGTTCATAAAAGCTTGTTTAATTTTTCAATTGCATCCTCACAAAGCAGAACAGATCCCCATCCTATTTTATTTATTATTTTACTGCCTAAGAAATAAAATATTTTCATGTACCCCTTGCAATGCACTTGCGGACCACTAGGGGTACGCATACCCCCGGTTGGTAAAACACTGCACTAAACTACAACAAAAATCTCCTGATTAACTCAGGAAATGAACAACGTGATTGCCTGTAAGGAGAGCAGAGACAAAGGACACCCCATGTTTACTCAACAAATCCAGCTCCGACCAGGTTAGCTCTGGGGAGAATGTTACTACGGCAACAGACAGAGGTTTAGCAAACTTTACTTTGTGAAATGGAAAACTGATTTCAGGTTTAGAAAACTTAGTTTTCAGTAAACCCGATCTTTGAAACGGATCCCTGAACAACTGACTGAACGGAACATAAACACCAAATAGAGAAAAGCTCCACTCTATTGCATCTGAGACTGGCATCACACATCAAATGCATCTACACAAACTTTGCTCGACACCATTAGAGGGCTTCAAATCATTTGAACTTAGATTTTCTTCTCAGCCCTGTTTTTTTTTTTTTAGACATTCAATAATTGACTAAAAAAAAACATGATATTCTTTATAAAACATGGCAGGGAAGAACGGTCCAGTGACATTCTAGTAAACCTACTCTACTGTCTCTAAATTTGTTGAATTTAACCACTCGTGTTCAGTTAATCAGTTAATCAGTAATATGAGTGAAATAAGTCGAAATGCTGCATGGGAGATTTATTAAACTTTAAAATTGTTGAATCAGCTCCACTCTTCCCCAGACACCAGCAAGTTATTTATTATTTATAAATAGTCACTTTGACTCAGAAGCTGTGAAATGTTCCCTGGAGCCTTGTAGGCGTCTCTTTTAGTCATGCAACTCAAAGGTACCGTTAGCAGTCGTTTATATGCGCCCCAGCAGCAGAATAATTACAACCACTGACATCTTTGTTAATCCTGATGTCTTAACAGCAGGCCTCTTAAGTAAACTGTTAACAGAAAACGGTTCTCTTTCCTGCTCTTTGAGACATCTTTTGGATTAAAGTTATTCTAATTTATTTTACTTTACTGGAATGGCTTGGATGCTATATTTTTTTCAAAGAAAGAAAAACCCTAAACAAGGCTGCTGATATCTCCTATCTCTAATATATTACTGCATGTAGAGGTAGGTGTTGTTTACATTTCACACTGAAAAGAAGATGCAATTACACCAAAGATTATTCAAAAATTATTACATTTTTTTTGTTTGTTATGCATCCCTCTGGTTTTGAGCTTAGAAAGAAAACATGAACTGCAATTAAAAATGTTTAAAGTTTATATTTTCCCCAAATGGAACCAGTTGCTTAATAAGCTTGATTTGGTTGAATATGGATGGAAATATGTTTTATAAGACGTCACTTAAGTAGAAAGTGAAAGGACTTATTTGTTTCTTAAGAAATTGCCAACTGTTATCTGGGAAGCTTTTTCAGTTCTGAACATAGCTCTGAGTAAACAGGCTAATAAGTTGTGGTTAGAACAATCCCACTAATAGGACCATTAAAGTCACTTGTTCAGCTATTAGCACATGTGAGTCACATCCACAATTGTGTGTTGTTGCCCCTAACGATGCCATGTTAGTTGTTTTGTGTCCCCATGTTTGAATTATTGAAAAAAAACCACCTGAGAAGACTTCATCTTTGACACATCCTCTGCAGTCCTGTGGTTAGAAGCCTGGATGTGAGCCACAGGCTGCAGCTGCTTTGTATGTTTTACTGTGAATGGATGAGGTTGGTTATTAGCCTGAGACACTCGTGGATTATGGGCTGATAATGGCTCGTAAACATCTGTTTATGTTTGCTGTGGCTTCATATTTCCTCACCGCATTAATGTTTAGCCTTTTTGAGTGACTCATGTCAGAACAGAATAAAGAATCTTATTTTGGACATTCGGCTAGCTCAGGGGTCTGCATTTTTTTGCTCCAGAGCTGCAAGTGACGCTTTAAAGCCCTAAAATGGCTCTTAATAATAGTGGCTTAAAAATATATTATAAAACAGCTAATGTAGTATGACGAGAGCTACCAGTCAGGGAAGCTTTAGTGTTTTTTTTTAAACAATATTTGATTACATTTTCACAACAGAATGACATAAAAAGAACCAGAAATATGTTTTTATATCTACTTTGCATTCATTATCTTGAATGCATTTGTTTATTTTTTTAAATAAAAATCCTCTAGAAGAAAATCCATGCTTAAGCTTTTTGTTTATGTATGTTTTGTGTTTTTTTCTTGTTATTTTAAAAACTAAAAATACAAATAAACTGTTGGTTGTTTGAAACCAATATATTCAAAGGTTATATAACATTTGCGGCTCTAAACAACTTTCTTTCAGCTGGACCCAAGCCCAAAAGCTCTTTAGATCTTAAAGGTTAGAGACCCCTGGACTAGCTGTAGCAATAGAAGAGCAGTTGTGATGGAAAATATCAGAATAAAAGCAATTTTTGTTGCCTTCATTCAGGCGTTCACACTCATTTGAATATGCATTACATTTGGTCTTGTTTATTATGTTGTCATTTTTAGCTTATTTGTATTATCTAGATCTATTATTTATTTATCTGTTTGTAACTAGAATTGATGATATAAAGTTTTGAATAAAATTATTTTATTTTTTTGCAAAAATCTTTCCAGTGTTTTAAAAAACTTCTTCAGCTTAGAGTTGGAAGAAGAAAAACCCTGTCAGACTTTAGTGAAACTCATATCGGACTGGAAAATATGAAGACAGGGTAAATCAATTTATTCAATTTCACTCAGAAATTAAACATCCATCCATTTTCCGTCACGCTTATCCCAATCGGGGTGGCGATGGGTGCTGGTGCCTATCTCCAGCTGTCTAACCCCTTGCTCACACTGGCTCCGGTGCGGTTACCGAGCCGACGGAGACCGCAACTCCCGCACACCCCCTCTCACACCGCCCTTTTGACTACGGTGCGGTGCGGCTCTGCGGCTCCGGCAACAGGTCCGGAGATTTAACTCGCGAGAACAGAAGTTCACTTGAGTTCACGTAACTTCACGCGATAACACGGCCCAAATAAGGATATTTGCGAGAGCTTGTTGCGGAGGGCTCCGGCACGCCGCAAGGATAGCTTTCTTGCGGAATTTTCTGCAGCGCCGGAGTGTCTCGGTAACCGCACCCGGACAGCTCAGCAGCCGGTGAGAGAGGTTTACGTCTTTTTAATGACTTGGAATCACTGCGGCGCCGCACACACCGCACCGCAACGGTAAGACCGGAGTCGGTGTGAGCCGGGGGTTAAAGGTGAGAGGCGACGTACACCCTTGACAGGTTGCCAGTCCATCACAGGGCTGCTTTTAATCTATTAATTTTGTGAGGGAATGAATTTGTTTCCAGTACAATTTTGATACAATTTTAAAATAAAATAAAACAACACTGAGATGTTTTTGGATTAGGAAATTTCTACATTTGAATTCCTATCCCACAGCGATGCAGGGTTTGGCATTAAGTGATCTAGAAGTTATGAATTTGATGAGAAACTGTTAATCTCACTCATCATGAAACACGATCCAAACTTTGGTTGAAACATCAGACTTTCCTTAGACTTAGAAAAACATATTTGTGAACATTTCTGGTTAAGACCAGACTCTTGTATTTTTTCAAGCTTGTACTTTGGAAGTCTGCAGGAAATTCTATTATTCTATGTATTTGACTCTTGGTTCAACTGCTTAAAGCAAAACACCTTATTGCTTTGTTACTAACAGTAGAAGTCTTTGGTTTAAATAAACGTCCTAGAGCATTAGCTTAATACTGCTGAGATTCAGATTACCTGCAGATGTTTGTCAGGTTAAGCATAAATTTGCACATTCCAGCTTTCAGGATGACTAACAGCCAGCAGTGTCCTCAGGAGGAAGTTCATCAAATAAAAAAACTCTCTAACATCAGTTTGATATATTTATCTTCTTTTCTCTAGCTCTTTATACACACAGAAAGTAAGCTGAAGTAAGCAGCTGTAAAATAAAAGAATAAATATTTAGTACACAATCTTCAGATTACTATAAAGATGTAGCTGCTATACAGCATCAATTAAAGGAAAAGTAATGATTCTTTATTGATATCAAATGGAATTTGCATGAAATTTTGCATTAATGCATGATAGATGTTTCAATGACTTGTTTATGGTCTTAAAAAGAGGAAAAGCAGGGCACTTCTGGTGACTTTTGGTGTGAACACCATCCAAGCTGCCACCGCTCAGCTGATCAAGGGGAAGTTTTCATTACTCAACTCATTAGCTCAGTCATAAATACGTATATTTCTGAGCACGCCCGCCTTAAAGAGACAGTCCTTGATTAATACTTTGAAGCAAATGACACTATTCCAAGCTTCTTGGTTTTTTTTTATATATCTTTGACATTTCCCCCCACTAAAAAAATTAATTTTACATCATAAATGCAGGTATTTTAACAAGGCCTTGTATTCTGTGGCTATTATGATGGTAAGCAGGCCCAAATTATCCAGCAATAATACAGTGTTTTTCCTTTTCTAGCTGCAGCTAAATACTGCCGCTTCATAGGAAATGACTTGCAGGCAGAGAGATCAGCCTCACGACAGTGAAATTATCTGCGGGCCTCGGGGTGGGGTGGATCGTTTCCTGTATTGCCCGCGCTCATTGGGAGATCTTAAAGCAGGCATGTGTAAACGCACTGACACTTGGTAACTCCCCTACACCCCCTGCAGTGTATGTGTGTCAGTGTTTTTGTCCTTAAATAGTAGTTTTGTGTGAGGTAAGTCCTTTATTGGGGAAGTGATGCAGAGATGAGGAAGCTGAGCGCTCAGCTTGGCTTACCGCTGACCAACGTTAGCAGAGCGTAGAGCGGCGGAGGGAGGAGGAAGAGGAAGATAAGTCTGAGAGAGAAAGATGAGGAAACCATATCAAAGGAAGTTAGTTACAGTAGATTTAAAGAGGATTGTACCACAAAGCATTTACAGCACAGGGTCAGATTTGGTCCAGTTTGACCCAGTGTTTCAAACGGGGGCAATGCAGGAATGCACAGCTGCCACAAGTTGATAGATGGCTTCCTTATTGTTGCACAATGTAACAATTAGAGACCAGAATCATTCTTGTTTAATGGCGTCCCCACATTACCCCAGCTTCCACTGCAGCAAAACTGCAAACCTGTTTTTTTTAACATGAAATAGGTGCACTAAGTTTTTAGAAGTTTTGTGAGCTGAAGAGACAGTAAGTGGCGTGATTTTTACCTGAGGACGGAAGATTTTAATGCTAATGCAGAGCTGCTCAGGCTGTGGAGAGACCTTCCTCTTTATCTCTATACTTTTCTGATTTGAAAATGAACATTTAAACCACAGCTGCCCCAGCTAGGAGTTCCTGAGCTGATTTACTGATTGTCCAGATAATGATAAACACAATATAAAGGGTGTATTTAAGATGCCTGATTAAAATAGTTTTTTTTTCTTTCTTTTTTTTTTTAAATTTAACTTTCCTGCAGGGGGAAAAAAAAAAAACCTTCCTTATTGTATTTAAATTATAGCTAAGTCAAGCATTCCCTGTTCTTTCATGATTTTCTAAAAGGACATCCTGCCATGTGTGTTTGTGTTTTTTTGTTCTGTTTCCTGTTTTTACCCAAATTTTTTGACTCAGTTAAAAATCTAATTAAGGTGAGATAATATTATGAATTTTGATGGTCGGAGAATACATTTAAAAAAAAAAGACTTGCCAATAGGGATGGGAATCGAAAACCGGTTCCTGTTAAGAACCGGTTCCGTATTTTCCGATTCCATGGCATCGTTTGGCAGCTCGCTGAACGATTCTTTTTTCGATTCCCGCAGCACCAGAGCCGAGAGCGCCGGCTCTGGGGAGCACGACTTACGTCACGTTTTTTACGTAAGTTACGCAAGTTACGCAAGTTGGAAGAACTATTCGAGGAGGAAGACAACGAGCTGCGGTCACTTTGTGAATCAAAGCCCCGTCTTTCCTTAGCCCAGAGGGTAGATCAGGAAATCCAGCTCTATAAAAGCTTGCCCTCCATCCCCTGCAGGGATAGCGCCACACTGTGGTGGTGGAACAAGCAAGATACGCTGCCCTTGCTATCTGGACTGGCTGAAAACTACCTCTGTGTGCAGGCTTCCTCCACACCATCTGAGAGGGCGTTCTCCACGGCTGGAGACACCATAAGCCCTGAAAGATCCCGTATCCTTCCAGAAAAAGCAGATATTCTAATCTTTCTGCAAAAGAACTGTTAATTTTCCCTACTACTGTTTTATAATTAGTATTTTTTGTTATTTAAAATAGGTTATTATCCCATCATTTGTTATTAGACATTGTTGGTTATTAAGTTTGTTCTTGTATTCATTTTTCATTTAAACACAGATGTTACTCCAGTTTCACATTTCCTGTGGACATCTTGATCTTGTTGAGTTTGTAAGATTGTGCAATAGTTAAGTAAACAAAGTTGATTCTGATAATCAAACTGTTTGTTCTCCTTTTTCCCCCAAATTGGAATCGAAAAAAGAATCGATAAAGAATCGAATCGTTTCATAGAATCGAAAAGGGAATCGGAATCGTGAAAATCTTTTCAATTCCCAACCCTACTTGCCAAGTTACACCACATCAACATGTGTTTATCTAAATATATAAAAAACGCACAAAAAAAGGAGCTCTCGGATGAAAAAAGATGCCTGATGCTTATTTTTCATGTTGCCATCCTGTCCATTCATCCCTCCTGTCTATAGGGGTGTTTTTATTCCTGTGTTAAAACTGGCTTTAAAGCACTGAGATTGATAGGAGTTTGAGTCCATGATGAGTAGGAGCAGTGTTTTCACTCATCAATGATTGTGTAATATATGATGAATTACTGCAGAGGGGACGTATCTCACTCTGATTTTCTAAAGGTTATAAGAAGACAATGTGCTCATCAATCAAAGACAGACTGACAGATGAGGAATTAGTCACTTCCTCTGTCTTACAGCTTCCGTTAATGTGTGATTAAAGTGCTTGGGGGGAGGAAGCTGCTCTATTTCATTCAGATTATCACTAAAGATCAACTGTTTTCATTCTGTTCAGTGATGAGAAAACTGAAAATAAACTGCTTAGAAATGGCAGTCAGTGGCTTGTAACGCTGAGAGTGAGCAAGGAAGCGGCTGTTATGGGAGCGGGCTCTTCTACCAAACATCTCAGCTGTAAATCAGGATGCGGTTTGCAGCAGGTGTTGTGACGGTTCCCACACATTTAGGATGAAAAGAGCACAGAAGTGATTGGTCATGGTTCACACTTTGCGGCATGATGCTACTTCATGTTTTCTGGTTTGTTATGCAACGCCTCAGCTGCTAATGTTTCTGTGGAGGCTGGTGAGTCACTGGGGGTTTAATAAAAACTGACAGGAGGAGGAAAATGGAGAGAAAAGTTGCAGTTGGCTGTTTCAAAACGCACGTTTCTGTCTGTTTTTGTTTGTTGCTTCATAGCTGCTGTTCTGCTTGTCTGATTGGTGCCAATTTGTTTTCCAGGACTCCATAAATGCGCTGGTTTTGGATTTGGATTACCCGGCACTGCGCAAGAACAAAAACATTGAAACCTTTTTGAACAGATGTGAGTCGTTTTCTCATTTCTTTAATAAATAAAAAAAAGTTTCCAATGAAATTTTCTCTATCCAAAATCTAATCTACATGTTTCAATTTTTAATTCAGATGAGAAGGTTATCAGAGAGCTTCGAAATCTTCAGATGAAGTCTGAAGACTTTGAGAAAGTTAAAATCATCGGTCGAGGGGCTTTTGGTGAAGTCCAGCTGGTGAGTATTGATCCACTTTGTGTTTTATTTGACCATTAGCTGCTTTCAAACTGTTAAATGACCAAAGCATGTCGGGGTAACTGAAAGGAAGGCTGAACCTGTCAATCATAATAATAATAATTGAACTTTATTGGTCTCACACTGGAGAAATTCACCTCTGCATTAAAACCGTCCCCTGGGGAACCAGTGGGCTGCCATTGTTCGGCGCACGGGGAGCAGTGTGGGGTTAAGGGTCTTGCTCAGGGAACCAGAGTGGCAGTCTTTGGGAGTGGGGCTCGAAATCAGAACCTCTAGATTCCAAGCGTAATGCCCTAACCACTAGGCCGCCCCTCCCAGGGGCTCCAGACCTGGTCCCAGGACATACGAAATTCGACATAGAAATTCAATTTTCTAATATTAGCGAATTTCTGTTTAATTTTCAGAGGTATTTTAAAGAACCTTGTAACTTTCAGAAACCACCTGATGTATTGATCAGTAGAACTACCTGCTACAGATTTTACACCACTTGAAAAGACCTTTGGCTTTAAAATGCCTCAAAAAATAAGGAGAGATATTTTTTATTGTAATTTTTCATTTAAAAAATCAAGTTAATATACTTTATTACTTTCCACCATTTATAAACTCTTAATGAGTATCAACATTTATAGTTTTACAAACTCTGCTTCAAAGAATCTGTGTTTATTATACGATGCTCCAGTCTTTATGTGATAGTAGTCCATTTACCAATATTACTGTATCAAAACAAAGACTTCCTTTCAAACGGGTCAGCCTGAATTTTCTGGAATCGAATGTTCGTAATGTTAGCGATATAAAGAAAATGAAACATAGATTTTTGGAAAAAATATTTGGAGTCTTCAATTGAAAAACGGATTAACTTCGGCTTAATGTTCTTCTTCTTCTTGCGATGTTTAAGGTCCGACACAAACCTTCACGGAAAGTCTATGCCATGAAGCTGCTGAGCAAGTTTGAGATGATCAAGCGCTCCGACTCTGCATTCTTCTGGGAAGAAAGAGACATCATGGCCTTCGCCAACAGTCCCTGGGTTGTACAGGTGGGACATTCTCCTAACTTTACTTCTTTCTAAGATTTTTCAAGCTCCTGCCTATAGATTCAATCAATCATTCTTCTTTTTCTGTTTAGTTGTGCTGTGCCTTCCAAGATGAGCACTACCTCTATATGGTGATGGAGTACATGCCAGGAGGCGACCTGGTCAACCTCACCAGCACCTATGATGTGCCGGAGAAATGGGCCAAGTTCTACGCAGCAGAGGTGGTGATGGCCTTGGATTCCATCCACTCCATGGGCTTCATCCACCGGGACGTCAAACCGGACAACATGCTGCTGGACGGACACGGACATCTGAAGCTGGCAGACTTTGGCACCTGCATGAAGATGGACTCGGTGAGTGTGTTTTTGGGGTTTAGGAAATGATTTGATGAAATCAAAAGTGGGTCTTTTTGCATATAGATAATAGTAATAATAGATTAAAACATATGAAAACTTACAGTTTTGGGATTTGCATTGCAGACTGGGATGGTCCACTGTGACACAGCTGTTGGAACTCCAGACTACATCTCTCCAGAGGTGTTGAAGTCTCAGGGAGGAGATGGGTATTACGGGAGGGAATGCGACTGGTGGTCTGTGGGCGTCTTCATTTTTGAAATGCTCGTGGGTGAGTGACCCTTTCACCAACTCTTCCAGACTTTAAAGGAACCAGAAGCGAGTTGGTTTAATTTCCACTCGCTTTCTTTTAGGTGACACTCCGTTCTACGCCGACTCTTTGGTGGGAACTTACAGTAAGATCATGGACCACAAGAACTCCCTAAACTTTCCTGATGATGTGGAGATCTCTAAAGATGCCAAGAGTATAATCTGTGCCTTTCTGACCGACAGGTAGAGAACAGGGAAACAGCACATCTTCTGAGCCTATTAAATCTATTGATCATTAGTGATTTATGTATTTATTTGTAGGGATGTCCGGTTGGGCAGAAACGGGGTGGAGGAAATCAAACGTCACCCGTTTTTCAAGAATGACCAGTGGACATTTGACACCATCAGGGACAGTAAGTGATAAGCCTTATTCTGATGTTCATGAACTCTGTTTTCCAACAGTTTCATGTATTTAATTTTGTTTTATTCTCCCCTGATCAGCTGTTGCTCCTGTGGTCCCAGAGCTTAGCAGTGACATAGACACAAGTAATTTTGACGAGATTGAAGATGACAAAGGCGACGTCGAAACGTTCCCCAAACCTAAAGCTTTCGTTGGAAATCAGCTACCATTTGTTGGCTTCACCTACTTTAAAGAGGACCAGTAAGTCCTCTTCGTTCTCTTATGCTGTTTCTAATCGTTTTGGAAACTTGCCTCCTTTTACTATGCATGATTTTGGTTTCTTTTCTCCTTCCAGGTTATTAACTTCTGCCAATAATTCCTCAGTCACCCATGATAATTCCAAAGGAGAGGTAAATACTTCTGAATTCATTGTGAGCAGATCTTTAAATCATATGGTGTTTGATTTTCCAGATATACATAAGATGCTTGAAAACATGTTGGATGTAACACCGATGTCTTGTAATATAAGTAGATCTGGTCAAACCATTCACTTGTTTTTTATTTTTGTAATTAATAATAATTCAGAAGGATTTTTAGACTTTAAAGATGAGGTCACAAAAGATCATTGCTGAAAGGCTGGCAGCTCTGATGGCTCTTTGCATGTATGTTTTAAAAGAGAGGTTTAAAGGTGGTAGGAGGTGCTAAAAGAAATGCAAGGACAGAAGATTGTGAAGCAAAACCAAGAGTTTTGGTGAAAATGCACCAAGAGGGGACTGCAGTAGAGTTGGTGCTTCAGACACTCAGGACATAAAGTCAGAACTTGATTCATGTATTTGCTGCACAGTAATAAAAGATAGGAATAATAACATACTTTGTTAGATAAAGGAACAGCTTGTTGTATGATGCTTGATCAGATTAGATTATAAGTTTATTAAAAAAAGCATAATAAGCAAGTGTTTCATTAGCTCTGAGCAGTTGTTCTAAAGGAAGGCCAACAGTTTTACAAATTAGAAGCAGCAGCAGAGTAGGGATGTTCACCCTTAGGTTACATCTAGATCTTTTAAAACCATTTGCTTTTGGTGAGATAAAAGGTGAGAATGGGTCAGATCCTATTGAAGCTTAAAACTCAACGCTTACTTCTTAAAGATTAATCATGTAACCTAGAGGACCCCAGTGAGGAAGGCTGCGGTGTGAAAAACTCCCCCCTTATTGCAATCAAAATCAGTATAACATGGATGGTAAAGAATATCCACTGAACTTTTATGGATTAGGACAAAAATGTATATGGATTGGGTTCTTATTTATCAAACTAAGTAAACCATGTATTGGGGGGAAATATTTAATTTAGGGATGCACGACATAATCGGCCCCCTATCGGTATCGGCCTTAAAACTGAATATCGGACATCGGCCA
>NW_015150474.1:1390147-1409372 GCF_000732505.1 Cyprinodon variegatus
AATTATTATCCATTCACCTAAACTCCTCTGATTTCAGTCAGTGCTGGTTTCAGTGATTACTTTCTGCTGCTACTGTACTGATGCAGCAGTCCTCTGGGGATCAAAGTTCAGCCCTTATCTTGAATGTCTAAATGTATTTCCATTTGGTGCTGTTAAAGCATTAGATGGACTTTTGAATGGAGCCATGACTACAAAGTGAACAGTTTATTAGAAGGTTTTATCGATTGTAAAAAGACCGGCTTTGGATGTCATTAATGAAGCTTTTTACATCAGATTAAAAGAAAACATGAGAAAATATATTTTGATTAAAGCTCAAAGTTCCGGTTAAAACCCTTTTAGCCTCTGGTAAACTTCCCCTTTTTTAGATTTATGATGGTCAAGGAAAATGTCATTATCATCATCATCAGTAAATGGCGTCGGATGGTTGGGAACAATAAAGTATTTTTGAATTGACTTAACTTTTCAAATTTGAATTAAAAACAAAATCTTCCCTCTCTTACCATCCAATTTATTGTGGGTCACAGCATTAATTATTTTGCACATTTATTTGTATTATAGATATGGACAGGAAGCTGTTTTCCGGATGATAAAAATCTAAATTAATTTGCCTTGTTTTAAATGTTCTAAAGAATGAAACTGTGAAATGATCTGAGTCATGCAACATTTATAAACATCCAAGCTAAACAGCAGATCACTGATTACTAATTAGAAGTTTCTATAAATGCATCACCTTTAAATAAACAGTCTAATAAAGTATTAACAGGATGTTTAAATAATACATGTATAAGATAATTATAGTCTTTATCTATTTTTTTTATAGGGATTGTTTTGAGTGCTGACAGATTTGGTGTTGGAGTCATGATGCTTCAGCCATATAAAGTCATTTTACCAAGTGATGTGATAGACTGATAATTTGTCTAAACAGTAGTATGGATAAGAACAAGCTTTTATTCTATACTAAAGAAAAACTATGTCAAGGTCTGTGTCTTTAAAAGTTTGGATAATCATGTTTTCAGATATTTTCGCATTTATATTTTTTTGTCTGAAAGCTTTGGTAGCATGCTGTTTTGTTTTAAAGGAGTTTTATAGTAAGATATATTCTAAATGTTTCTACTCCAGTTGCTCACTTACACTCTGGTTGAATATAAAGGCTTCCTTAATAAATTATGGCAGCTTTTGGCTTTTGATATACTCTCTCTGTGTATCACTGTTTAAATGTCTGCGCTCTGTATTTTTACCTTATAAATACCAGAGGTAATATTGCACATTTGTGTGAAAAGTAACCATGAAATATATTTCCTCAGCAGTGGTGTGCATATTATAGATTAAATTAAAAGTATTAAAGTATTTTAAAAAAAAGTGAAGTCCAAACTATTTAAAAAGCACAATAACTATCAGCTGTGTTGGTAATGCTAAAAATACAAAATGAACGTTTGTGTTTACTTAAGTAGAAGCTAAAGCTGCTGAAGCTGGCTAGTGGATGGATGCATGAGAAAGTACTACAATCAGATGGCAACGATGTAAAACAATGTTTAAGTGTTGAATAGTGAAAAAAAGATGTTTTTTTTAGGCTCAAAAAGGGCTGAAGAAGCTCTCAACATGAATACTTTCCGTATGTTGTTTTATTTTAACAAAAATGTATGGATTTTGTTGTGTTTATTATTTTTGTATAGGCATAGTGCATGACTGCACCTATTTAAGGCTTTCCATGTTTTGTTTTTAATATTGAGGTTAGAAGCCATGTGAAGATTTGTTTTGGTTATAATTAGAGTAGTTTAAAAAAAACTAATTGTTATTTTAAATGTAGCTTAAATTCCCCTGAGGCAGCTTAAGACCTGAGTAGATGCATCGTTAATCGCTGTAATAGACAGATGCATCGGTTGATGTTTGACCTAATTGAGGCAGGAAATGTTGTGCGTTTTTTGAAAATGGACACTCAGGAGAATGAGAATGGATGTAAGAAGGAGCCTAAAGGTACCCCACACATTCACAGAGGAGCAGCACTTATTTAGATGAAAGATGAAAAGAAACTAAATCAGGGTCGTTCCTTCTAATGCCAATACATTTGACTACATGTAGGACGGGGTAGCTGTGGTTCTCAGTTTTAGAGGTTATGATAATTTTTCAAAATATAGAAAACACCTGGCTGACCCCATTCTGCATAGCACAGTTTAAAAGGTTGGTTTTTTGTGGGTCATGCTTAGAAACGGCAGAACTGACTGCAGTCAGGTTGACATGTGTTCCAGCTTTATTCTCAAATGAAACTCGGAAAGTATCCTCCATAAATCCCTCCTCCATAAGCTGCTTGGTGATGGGTTAATGCGTTCTGTTTTCAGTCTGCGGCGCTTCAGAAGAAGCTTCACCATCTAGAGCTTCAGATGAATAAGGACAAGCAAGTCAAGGAGGAACTGGAGAACAAATGCAGGTGCAAGATCAGTCATCCATTAACCTGCTGTAATGTGAAAACTTAAAACCTGCACTCATGTTTTGTCCTCGTTTGCCTCCAGAGCTACAACTGTCCGTTTAGAAAAAATAACCAAAGAGCTTGAGGAAGAGGTAAGTTCCCTATCTGAGATCAGATGTTTTTCATTAGATCGGCTGTGATTTTGATTTACTTTTATTTTTTTCTCTGATTGACTTTAGGTGAGCAGCAGGAAGAGCCTGGAGTCGAACCTGAGGCAGCTGGAGCGAGAGAAGGCCCTGCTGCAGCACAAGAGCCTGGAGAGCCACCGGAAGGCCGAGAACGAGGCCGACAGGAAGCGCTGCCTGGAGAATGAAGGTAACAGACGCCCTCTACAAATGCAGGATCCCTCACGGGTCTTTAATTTATTTGCATGCCAATAATTACTGCTATGAGTTAATTCTACTCCATATTACGGCCAAGTGATAGTAAAGTATTATTGGCAATAGATTAAATTGAGTTAGAAGATGTGTGCAACGCTGCCACCACCTGGTCAAACTGTGAAACCTTTAGATTTTATCAGACCTTATGATGTTTCTCCTTTGTTTTGCATACATGAAGTTTTAACATAAAGGACTCTAACTTATCTGTGCTCGGCTTCTGTTCTGGTGCAGTTAACAGCCTTCGAGATCAGCTGGATGACATGAAGAAGAGAAATCAAAATTCCCACATTTCCAATGAGAAGAACATTCACCTGCAGAAACAGGTCCTTTGTATTTATCAATTTACTTTTCTTAACCTCTTTTAAACCCGGTGAATCTGGAGGAATGTTTCCTAATTGATACACACATTTAAGTCTTAAATATGAGGATCATCTCCCAACTTGTGGTCATTTTGTTCTAAAGCTCCTTTAGGTCAAGATTTACCTAAGTTCATCAACAAACATTACCAACTAGTCTATAGTAAAAAGGAATTTAGAATTGGGAACAAAGTACCATCAAATTCACAAAGCTACTGTGTTCTTCAGTGTGGTTTTTAACCTTTTTTTTTTTTTTTGCATTAGGTGTCTGCTTTATTTTGCGTGCAAATTCACATCAGAAATTTAACTACCGGTAAATGGTTTCGGATCTGAAAGCGTCTATCTGGAACAAGCAGGATTTAAAAAATACTAATATTTCAATTTAGTTTTTTTTTATATTGCACCAATTCACAATACACATCATAGATAATTTAATCAAATCATACAGATATGTTTAAAGTTTTCTATTTATTGAAACCCAGCTGCTTGCATTGACTCATTGAATCAACAACAATTTAGAACAATTTCTAAATGAACAAATGTTCTTAATTTAGAGAAAAATAGTTTTCATCCTAAGTAGATTTTTTTAAATATCTTTTTGTAGATTTATGTCACCGTTCTTTCCATTGGTGGGTTATTTTTTTCAGTAAAATCCATCTAATAGTCTATGTATCTCTACTCTAGGTAGTGATTCAATTACCAAATTAGCTGACGATTATTTCTATTTATTACTGTTAGTTAATAATTTCAAACCTAGTCAGGTTGCATTTGCGATCTTTGCAGCCACAAAGTCATCAGGTGCAGAAATAATCATAAAGAGAACTCCAAGTTTTTAGGAGATGAAGGGGCGCACAGGTTGTGTTTCTGAAAGATGAAGCAAGCCTAGTGCCTTTCATGGCTGCAGTTCTGGTTGTGTTTATATATATATATATATATATATATATATATATATATATATGTAAAGCTTAGTATTTAGATTTTTAAGAATATTACTTTATAAAATCCTTTTAACTGTTTTTGCTGAATGGTGGGTCGGGTCTGAGTTGCAATGTTTTGTAAGAACTTATATTTACGTCCTTTAGCCATAAACTCAGTAAACTTAATCATGGATCACTTTGCAGCTGGAGGAAGCCAACACGCTGCTGCGGGCCGAATCTGAAGCGGCCACGAGGCTCCGCAAAGCTCAGACAGAGAGCAGCAAGCAGCTGCAGCAGCTGGAGGCCAATGTGCGTGAGCTGCAGGATAAATGCTGCCTGCTGGAGCGCAGCAAGCTGAGTCTGGAGAAGGAGTGCATCAGCCTGCAGGCCGCTCTAGAGTCGGAGAGGAGGGAGCACAGCCAGGGCTCCGAGACCATCAGTGACCTGATGGGTGGGTGAAACACATGAACCACGAGCCAGAAGGCTGTTGGTAGAGTCCTTTGTTAGTGTGCCGTTTCCTCTGATATCATTCCTCTGTGTATATGATAAAACATCGATTGGAACATCCATTAGTAAAAGACTTTAGATACGCTTATGACTTTTCTTTCATTTACAGCCTATGTTTAAATGCAGTGCAAGGATTTTTTTTTTAGGGTGTAGCTGATTCTGACAGCTTATTTTATCCTTTTCAGGACGTATTTCTGGACTGGAGGAGGAAGCCCGCCAGCAGAGACAGACTCTGTCGAAAGCTGAAACTGAGAAGAGACAGCTCCAGGAGAAATACACAGATCTGGAGAAGGTAAACGAAACCATTGTTTAGAAAAGTAAAATTACAAATGTATTTCCTTAAGCCTTTCTGTGTTCCCCTGCTTCAGATCTATCAGTCAAATTGAATCATTTTCCGGTTACTTTTCTGCTTGGTGTCACCTTACAAATGAGAACAACTTCTGCCTTTTATTCTTTGTGCAGGAGATGAGCAACAAAGAGATAGAACTGACCTACAAGCTGAAGGTTCTGCAGCAGGAGTTGGAGCAGGAGGGGGCCTCACATAAAGCCACCAGAGCACTGCTGGCGGACAAGAGCAAGATTAAAGTGACCATCGAGGGGGCCAAGTCTGAGACCATGAAGGGTAAGGGTGGCCTCACGCAGTCAGACAGATCTGAAAGCACTAATTAAGTTTGTTCCTGGAAACCCAAAGGCAGATTTAATAATCGGGTAGATGTAATAAAAAAATGCATTAGAGGAGCAACAGATTCATGGGACCCGACAGTTTTTGGCTCTCCAAGAAAGATGGACTTAGACTCAACTTTATTTGAGTCCAAGTTTATCTTGTTCAATGCTGAATATGCAAAGCAATAAAAGACCTGATTGTGTAAAATGTTTTGCAGAAGAATTACTCACAGTATTGCTAAAAATCTCTGATATACTTTATTTTTCCCACCTATGTTGTTTTAACCTTCCTTAATTAGATATCTAGTTAAATGGATTACTTTTTTCAGTCATTAATAATTCCTTGTAAACTCTTCCTGGATCCTTCCTGCAGAACTGGAGCGTAAGCTGTCAGAGGAACGAGCGGCCAAGCTGCGGTTAGAGAACAGAATCCTGGAGCTGGAGAAACACAGTAGTATGATGGACTGTGACTACAAACAGGCTTTGCAGAAGCTGGATGAGCTACGCAGACACAAGGACCGACTCACGGAGGAGGTCAGAGCGTTACCAGTTAGAACCTGCATGTGGGGATATACCATCATTTAGGGTTGTCAAAAGTATCGATACTGAAACGTTGTAACCGGATACAATACTCGTTTTTAAAAGTATGACTGCTTAGGTGCCACCACCAGTGGCACCTAAGCAGTCATTCATCTAAAGTGCAGAATAGTGGACAATGCACTTTCAGAACACTGTGTGATTGAATAATTCTGTGCACTTTTCAGTTTCAGACTTTTTTTTTGTAAGAGGTGCAGCTGCTGAGAATTATTTTTGTTTCTTAACCGGTTTGGCTAGTGTCATTGTTATGTGTGCAAAGCATAGCCAAGGAAGGAACACTTAATTTTAATTTTATACGTTTCTTATCAAGCTTGCTTAATATTGTGCACAGCATACAACCTTTATTGTATTTATTTATTGTATTTTATTTATAAATGAAAATATTTCTGTAGAATTTTGGAGTCTTTTTATCCTTGTGGTATCGAAAATGGTATCGAGTATCGAATATTTTCCTTAGTATTGGTATTGAGTTGAAAAGTTTAGTATCTTGACAACCCTACCATCATTTAAAGTGGTTCCTCCTTTTTTTTTCCCAGGTGAAGAACTTGACACTGAAGATTGAGCAGGAAACCCAGAAGCGTAACCTGACTGTAAATGACCTGAAGGCCCAGAACCAGCAGCTGAACATCCTGAAAACCTCTGAGAAGCAACTTAAGCAGGAAACCAACCATCTGCTAGACATCAAGCGCAGCCTGGAGAAGCAGAACCAGGAGCTACGCAAGTCCGTTCAGCTTTTTTCTGCTCTTTGCTTTGTCGTCACTATCTTTATGTGTTAGTCGCTTAATTTGCCTTTTTAACCTGCAGAGAAAGACAGGACACAGATGGACAAATGAAGGAATTACAGGACCAGCTGGAGGCTGAGCAGTATTTTTCTGTAAGTATGCAGGGAAATGATGCACTAAATAATGCAGGCTGATTTCATAAGTTCCTCTGTTGTTTGTAAAACATTAAATAAAAGATGATAAATAAGGGGAGGGTCCCCCACTCAATGAACAGACTCGTGCAGTTCAGGATGCCT
The DNA here is from genome assembly GCF_000732505.1 of Cyprinodon variegatus. Classification (NCBI taxonomy): domain Eukaryota; kingdom Metazoa; phylum Chordata; class Actinopteri; order Cyprinodontiformes; family Cyprinodontidae; genus Cyprinodon; species Cyprinodon variegatus. The sequence continues at coordinate 1,397,050 of NW_015150474.1, forward strand.
GTGCAGTCTGGAATTTGATTTATGTATTATCCAGGTCTGGAAAAACTGAAAATATTTTCTTCCCTGACTTTATTCCCCTTTAAAGGCTGCATGTGTAAAGCCTAAAAACTGTGGAAAAGTTTTCCATAAATCCTCAGTGAACTTCTGCTTTAAAACGTGGCTGTAGGAGGATATAAAAAAATTGGGTCTCAAAGAGGAAGATTCACCTGTTCTTTATTTACCCACAAGGGGGAGATCCAGAGCTTTGAAGTTTGGAGAAAAAAGGCTTCTGTAGAATAAGATTAGATATGAATTTATCCAATGCACTAAAATAATAGCAAGGCATTAGAGTGGAACTCAATAAGCCAAATTAAGAGGAAGAGGGGAAAGGTTGGTATAAAACTGTGGGGAGATCATTTGTGACATCGATACAAGCAGGAAATCAGGACTCTGGAAATGTGAAACCACAGAAACCTGCGGCATTCTAGAGCTAGATCCAGTTTCTTAAACACATAAACAGCATTTTTGGTTAAACCATTGCCTTTATGTGGGAAGCCACATATTTAGCAGATTTGACTCTGAAAACATTCAAAAGTTTAGTTTTTATTTAAAAGCATGCAAAGTCAACTTTTTTTTAGTATTTGATAATGATATATTTCTCTCTGCTTTTAAAATGGTATTTTACTCGATTCCTACATGCCTGAAGATTCAGTCTGTCCAGTAGCCACTTCCTGTCCTGTGAAAAGGAGCAGCCATCACTTTCCTGCTTAGGAAAGTGATAACCTGCTCCCTCCAGGAAGCAGCTACCTCACTGTGCTGCACCTGAACATTCAAACATATGAGCCAGTTTTTTCGACCAGGAAGGGCTGATGTTAGACAGAGCGTGATGTTTCTGGCTAACTGTTGAGACGAAGTGACTCTTGTAGCTGATAATCTGCAGAGGGCAGCATCTGTTCCTTTATAAGCAAATGTTGAACAGCCCCCACATAGTTGAATGGAGGATGTACATACTTTGAGCCACTCCCATTTACATGTAAGCCTTCACAGTAGCTTTTCTTACATTTCTAATGCCTTCATTTCCCACAACGTCATGGCATCATCACTTTTTTCTCTAGCTATACAAAAAATAACAGAAACAAAGACTAGATGATACTTGCATCGTTTCTGTCTGCGTGAGGTGGGAGAAGAAAGGGACGGAGAGTGAGTCGCTGCCAGCGATCACCTGGGGAGCAGCTTGGTGTTTCATTCAAATCATTTCTCTATGAATGCTCATTCCTGGTGAAAAAAAGATTCCCTGCCCAGCAAAGTAGTTAAACAGCCCATACGCAGTAGTAGTAAATGTGCCTAGTTCGCGTCTGTCCACGGAAAGTCGGCCTTGAGTTTGCAGGCTTAGTGCAGATGTTTGCAGACACTTGTTAATGTGAGTATTTGGGGCAGAAAAGATAAGGAAATCTGTTTTTGTGGTGGGCTGCCATTTGCGGCGCCCTGGGAGCAGTGTGGGGTTAAGGGTCTGTGGGAGTTGGTTTCAAACTCAAAACCTCAGGATTCAAAGCTCTATTCTCTAACCACTATGCCATCGCTCCCTATTATTGGCCTTGAGAGGTCTTAGACTTTGCCTAGCCTTTTGTAAGTAGCATGATACAAGGTCATGAAATGGGTGGTGGGGAGAAGCTTTGAAGGAGAGTTTTCTTCTTGGTTGTAAAAAAAAAAAAACACACTATTCAATAAAGATTAATACTGCATAATGCTAAAGAGATTATTGTATCATACAGTATATATATATATATGCCTATAGTTTACTTAAAAAGGCTTTAAAAGCAGGATATACTGTAGATCCTTTAAGGTTTTTTGTTTTTTAGATAAGTTTGAAAATATTCATCTGGAAAAATGACTTTGCTATCATTCAGCTTCTGAGATCATCTGAAGCGTGAATGAAGGATTGTTTTTATTTGATGATTAACTTGTTGGTTTGTTTTGTCACATTTGAACTTAGACGTTGTAGCAGCAGAGATTTCTAAAGATGACAGAGATCCTTCTAAAAGGCCCAAAGTTTTAGGTGATGTCTGACTTCTGCCTGTTTGTTTTGGTTGTTTTCCTAAAGCCTTACATTCCTGCACAAAACAAACAGGCAAGCCAGTGTGTGAAGGGAAGCCCCCTGCTGAGGTCTGGTTCAGATGAAGGCCGTCTTTATGCTTCACTCTGTATGGATGCAAGTTTTTCTTTTGTTCACTGTGTTTGTATAATGATGACCCAGTCAGTGGCTTTGAATGGAAGCATTTAACCCTGTAGTTTTACCAGAATATATGTATATAGGCAGTGTTTGTTTGCTTTGCAAAGCATGAAAACTTCACCCAAGCATAGTCTTTCAGATGACCAGTCGGGCAATTCATCCAGCCTAGGTTTTGTCTGCTGAGGAATAATGTGATTTAATAAGAGAGGAGGTAGAAATGTATCTGCACTGTAAAGGTTAGTGAGCTCTGCTCTAACAAATGTAAATCCTTACCTAAATCTGAGAATCCCAGAAGACCGGCGACATTTTCTATTCATGTCAGATGATTTGTAGGATTAAAGTGAAATGACTAATTAATTTCACCTTGTTCAGCCCAGCTGTTATCTTGTCAAGTTTGCTCTCTCACTTTGTTGCTGACTAAATGAATTAGTCTGGATATGTTAGAGAGAAAAACATTCTCTTAATAAGTTTAATCTCTTTGCTTTCTTTGTCTTCTTTAAACCACCTTAGTAGAGGTCTTTCTTACCACTGTTGTTTGGTTTGGTGTACTTTGAGGCTTTTACCGCCACCAGACTATTTCTTGATCCATCTCTGATATTTTATTTTTAAAACCGTGGATAACCTGTAGCCATATTATAGTTATATCACAGACAGATTGTTTGTCTACATCTAGCAGAATAGGCTGGTGATAGAAGGTGTTTTGTGAAACGTCACGTGTACATTATCTGGCGTTTTTTCCAGACACTTTACAAGACTCAGGTTCGGGAGCTGAAGGAGGAGTGTGAGGAAAAGAATAAACTCTACAAGGACGTACAGCAGTCTTTGCAGGAACTGCAGGAGGAGAGGTGAGCACGCTGCTTGAAGGTCTAAAATAAATTAGTTTTGGGGGTATTTAGCTCTTTCAAAGTTGACGTTTATTTTCCAACCTCTTTCAGGGACTCCTTGGCAGCCCAGCTGGAGATCACTCTGACAAAGGCGGATTCAGAGCAACTAGCTCGCTCCATTGCTGAGGAGCAGTACTCTGACCTGGAGAAGGAGAAAATAATGAAGGAACTGGAGCTGAAGGAGATGATGGCCCGGCACCGTCAGGAGCTGTCTGACAAGGACATCACAATCAGCTCGGTGGGTTTCAGGATCCTCCACCTCCTGGTCGTTGGACCTGCCACTTGGTTCTGAGTGTGTTTTCTGCTATGTGCAGCTGGAGGAGGCGAACAGGACGCTGACCAGTGATGTCGCCAATCTGGCCAACGAGAAGGAAGAACTGAACAACAAACTGAAGGAAGCACTTGAAGGTTGATGAAAGGAAAACTTTGACTCATCTAAACAAAACACAACATGGCATCACTGTTTAGTTTTTTTTTTTCCTGTTTTTTCTTTCAGAATCTGATAAATCAAAGGATTGGGAGCAGCAGATCAACCAGATGAAGCAGTCTTTTGAGAAGCAGCTGCAGTCAGAGCGCACGCTGAAGACTCAGGTCCCAGTTTACTCATCTCATTCATTCCCTCTGTTCTCTTTGCTTCTGTGAGGTCCTAAAACTACACCCCCCCTCTGCAGGCTGTCAATAAGCTGGCAGAAATCATGAACAGGAAGGAAGTTCGCGGCGGAGGCAGCCGCCGTGGAAACGACACAGACATGCGGCGAAAGGAGAAGGAGAACAGGAAGCTGCAGCTGGAGCTGAGGTCAGAGAAAGAAAAGCTCAACAGCATCATGATCAAGTACCAGCGGGAGATCAACGAGATGCAAGCAGTGAGTTCCGCTGTCCTCCATAACTCTCCTGTTCGCAGAGCCGTTTGGTTTCAGACGTGCTTTCCTGTTTGCAGCAACTAGCAGACGAGAGTCAAACGCGTATTGAGATGCAGATGGCACTGGACAGCAAGGACAGCGACATCGAGCAGCTGAGGAATCTGGTGCAGTCGCTGAGCGTTCAGTCTATGGACTCGGCCAGCGTCAGCAGCGGGCCTGAGTTTGACACTGATGATGCTTACGCGGGTAAGACACCACCTTCCAAGAAGTTTTTATTAGAATGGTTCAAATGAATGCGAAAATGTTGCTAATATAAAAACCATTGCATTAGAGGTTCCAGTCCATTAGGAGGATTCATGATTTATTTGTATAAACTAGAACTATTGGGACACAAATGCTTCAATAATTAATTAAAATCAGTCAGAAACTTTCTGCATTAACAACATCAATGAATAAAGTTACATGGGTTACATGGGTGGGGTTAGCAAGGTAGAAGTTTAATGTCCAGAGCTTGAAATGAGAACCAAAAGGCTCCACTAAAGTGAGGATTTTAAAATAAGAATGGAAATGTTTTCATTCTGAATATTTAAAACATTTTCTGTTTCCTCAGAAACGAGACTGGAGGGCTGGCTCTCTCTTCCTGTTAGGAACAACACCAAGAAGTTTGGATGGGAGAAAAAGGTCTGAATAAACCATATCTGAACTTTCACTCAAACTCACTTAGCTCAGAAATAATTGTCTTGTTCTTGTAGTACGTCGTCGTGAGCAGCAAAAAGATTCTCTTCTACAACAGCGAACATGACAGAGAGCATTCCAGTCCCTGCATGGTGCTCGACGTCGAGTGAGTGGAACTCCTGAACTGGAAAACACGGAGAGATGTTTGCTTTTGTGTTACAATGTTATTTATTTCCATCTTGCAGCAAACTTTTTCACGTGAGGCCCGTCACCCAGACAGATGTGTACCGCGCTGATGCCAAGGAGATTCCCAGAATATTCCAGGTGGGGCTTCAACCTCTTTATTACTCGATACAGGAGTGTTTTGAAGGATGGAAACGACCAACCAGCCTCTGTCCATCTTCTAGATCCTTTATGCTAATGAAGGAGAGAGCAAAAAGGAGCCTGAGTTTCCTGTTGAGCCGCTTCCCATTGGGGAGAAGTCCAGCTATATCTGCCACAAAGGCCACGAGTTCATCCCCACGCTCTACCATTTCCCCACTAACTGCGAGGCGTGCACAAAGCCCCTTTGGAACATGTTCAAGCCGCCTCCTGCTCTAGAGTGCCGGCGCTGCCACATCAAGTGCCACAAGGACCACATGGACAAGAAGGAGGAGATAATTACTCCCTGCAAAGGTATTAAGATGTTATGATTTTACCAACTATATGTCAGCCTCCAGTTCGTGTTCCGGTCATTGAAAAGAGGTTTTCTCTTCTGCCATCAGTGAACTACGACGCTAAGAACCTTCTGCTGCTGGCCGCCTCCCAGGAGGAGCAGCAGAAGTGGGTGAGCCGGCTGGTCAAGAAAATCCCTAAGAAGCCTCCACCGGCGGAGCACTTCGGCCGCTGCTCCCCACGTACCTCCATGAGAGTTCAGTCCAGCCAGTCCTTGAGGAGGCCTAGTCGACCGCTTCCAACCAGTAAAAGCAGGTATGGAAAGCTGCTGATTGGTCCAGGGAGGATTTATGGTGTTTATTCTAACAGGACTTTTCTATTGCTTTGATGGTTAACTCGATGAAAGAAACAACAACTCGATAGTAGAATTTAATAAAAGTAACCATCAGAACGAATGTCCTCCTTTCAGACTGGAGGAGTTTAGTCTTCAGGACTGGCTCTTGGCATTGGATGAAATTGAAGAGGATTATTCCTCCATACATTTCTGATCAGGGTAATGCTCCGTGTGCTGTGTGCTGTGCTTGCAGTGCAGTGGCTGAATTCAAGACATTCATGCCGGAATTGAGCATCAAGGCCTGCAGCGTGAACGTAGCCTTTGATGCTGTGAATCAACATATGTTTGAATGAGTAACCGAGAAAAGGATTAGAGTAGTCTTCTAGAGGATGAGTGGGACTGAGAATGAGGGAGGAGATATGGTGGAGGTGGGTGAAAGTTTGCTTGCATGTGGGAGAGAGAAGTTAGGTCAGGAGCTAAATGAAGGGGATCTTACAAGATGATCGGCTACGGAGGAGGTGCGACCCCTGAGATAATTGGCTTGAGCTGAACGAGGAACATGGCAGGTGGCTCAGGTGAAGCTGATAAATCTTTCAGATTGAATTTAGGCTTAAGCTTAATTTACTGATTTATTCAGATTAACACTACTTTTGTTTTTTTCCATTCTAAGGGGGCTAATAGGAATAAGCCTTTAACACGTGTTTTTTATAAAAACGGGATGTTGAAAATTACGTTTTAAAAGTTTCTGGTTAATTTAAAAACAGATTTAAATAGATTTCAGAGAATATCAAAAATGACCTAGTTCGGATCTTCTTTGACCATGATTTGCTGTAACAATTAATACCGGTATGCGCTGGGGAGAAAAAGAAATCAATCAAAATTAAAATTAAATAAAAACTATAGGCAATATATTCAATGAGGTGACTGAACATACTGCAAATAAGAGAACTGTCTATCCTATAGTGGGAAATGCACCTGTTAAAAACACCTAAATACGAAATCCACACAAACAAAATATAGGAATAAAACACAAAATCTCTCCCAGAAAATATTAAGCTATTTAGATTAAAATGGTTTTCATGAAGAGCTATCTGCCTAGACGTAGTGCTGCAGTAAATATTTTTAAATTTAAATGCCTCATTTGTTTACCATTGTACAGAGTGGTAAATTATTTTTCTTTATTTACTTGTAAAAAGAGTGTTTGTTTTTTTACTGTGAAGATGTGCTCCACAGCTGTTCACTCAAACAGCCAGCTTCAGAAAAAGAAAATAAAGCCACTGTCTGCTGTCATTGTAGCTATTTTCTGCTTTGTGTGCAACCATTTCTATTTTTTTTTTACAAGTGTGAAATGGTTGTTTCTTGTTTTGTTGAATTTTCTTCTTGTTTTAGTTTGTTTTTATTTATTTTTTTCTCTATTTTTTTTGTGCTTAAATTGGATTGGCTAACATTTGTCTATACATCAAGGAATATCTTACTGCATGCATCCTCTGACTTTAGCCCTCGCAGATCAAACGGCTTGCAAACAAAACCCGACGACTACAGCAGCGTTTGGTACAACTGATGACTTCTGGGATCTTGTTGCTCATGTAAACGACAGAATGAGTCTGTGTATGTGTCTGCTCTGCTGTCACTCAGCAGTGGTGTGGGCCCACAAGCAGGGGGTGAACACACTTTCTTCAGTGCACACTGTGCAGCTTGTGAATCGGTTTACTTGATGGTCAGGATCACTTTGTCACTGGGTGAATCAGAAGCTTGAGCTTCCCTTCTAATGCATGTATAAGCAGAATATAATGTTCAGCACACATTTCAGCTAAACATCAGAGCAGCAGGGAGTCTAGGTGAAGCTTTCAGATCCCAGAGGACATCCCCGACCTTAAAACATGGTGCTAGTACCATAAGAATATTTAACTCTATGCCAGAAAATCAGAAAAGTTAGTCTAAATAGAAGAGTGATCCAATGTCCAGCCAGTTCTAGTATGCAAAAACGTGCTCAGGGCCGATGTGGATTAGAAACTCTCATTGTAAAGTAAAACCTTTGCTTTCAATTCTTATTTAAAAGTAAATGTAATTTGGTAACCCATTACAATAAGCTAAACAAAATGTAATGAACTATTACAGAGTGCCTAGGGAACTAATGGGTAGTTAACTTATAATTATTGTGGGATGCTCAGCCATATTATGGAAAACTGCTTAGTTACCTGGGAGAAACAAAGTAACTAAGAAACAACTAATGGATAGTCTTACTTTACTTAAGGGTACACAAAAACAATAGTTTATGGTCAGGTACTGATTAAGTAATCAATAGCTCCTCAGTAAGTACTTGGTATGATTTTTTACATCTTTACTTTAGGGTACATGAAAACATTAGATAATGGTTAGGTACTGATGGGTAACTATTAGTTCTTTAGTAAGTACTTGATATGTTGCTTCACACAATGAAGTCCATTAAATAACAGCTTGGAAATAATTTTCTACTCAGTAAAGTAGATTTCATATTTGTGATTCAGAACCATAGGGTTATTCAGAACAAACATTTATTTTTCTATTCTAATTTGTCATTAACCAACCAGTAGTCCCCTAAGAAGTACTTTTTAACTCCCCATTAGTTCCTGATTAATTCATCTTTATTTCCATGGTAACTCCCCATTAGTTCCTGTTTAGTTCGTCTTTTGTTTCCTTGGTAACTCTTAATTAGTCCCTGATATGTTCCTTGTTAACTCCTCATTAGTTTGTCCTTTGTTTCCTTGGTAACTCCCCATTAGTTCCTAATTAGTTCATCTTTGTTTCCTTGGTAACTTTGAATTAGTTCCTTGTTAACTCCTCATTAGTTCCTGAATAGTAACTCTTGGTTTCCTTGTGCTCTCAAGTTCCTTGTTAGTTATGTAGCAGGTGATCCCGTTTTCTGTTCCTTATTGTAAAGTGTTTCCTATTATTTAAATAATCAGCTATATGTGCAGTGCTGAACATCTGTCTCTCTGTTTTCTCTAGTTAACCCTGCTTGATGCGTCTCCAAGGTGATGCAGTTTGTTTCCTACGAAGTTCCATCTGCAGGTCAGCAACTCCACATCCATCCCTTGCTCCATCCTGGGAGGAAAGGCTCCCCACTCCTTTCAGTCACTTCATAACAACCAAGCTTGGCTGCGTTTCTGTGAGCTGGAAGGCTTATGAACAAAGTCTGCTGTGCTTCTTGAGAGTTCCTCCTTCTACAGAATAAAAACAAAAAACAGGGAGAGGCTGGATGGGAATTCACTTACCTCAACGGTTCTCAACAGGAAACAGTGCAATGGATGGAGCATGCAAAAACAAAAAAGCTTTGGAGGTTCAAACAGCCAAAAATAAGACATTCAGCTTAAAAACTGTGAACAGATTGAAGGGTTTAAAGGGGAACATGACACTTAAAAATATTCTGTTGGGTTTTTATCCCAATGGTTTTTTGTTCTCCACATGATTGTAGCTTTTTCGCTTTCCAAGGTTCTGGTATTAGAATCCGAATTAAGGTACAGGAAGCTGTTACTTCACAGGAACTCAGAGTAGGAGGACAGAGTGAATAACTCTCTGGTTGCCTCTTACTGTGATTTGTCAGTGAAACACTTGCTCTGCCTGCAGTAGCGGTTACAAAGCGAGCATCTTCTCTCCGATGGCATCAAAAGGAGGAATCCCCACATCTTAAAGAAACCTGCACTGTCCAATCCAAGGGATGATGTTTACCGTGTTTTCCTCCTTTTTTTGTTCAGTTTGAATGTAGAATCTGGTGCTGTACCAGAGGCGACACCGGGCATCCTATTACCAAATGTACTTGATTAAAGCCTATGTTTCCATCAGCTGCTTGGAGCGAACCTGCATGCTTTCCACACGCCTCCACCAGGGTGTTTTTTTTTAAAGCAGCAGCGACCTTTAAGGCATGAAAAACCTCGTCCTGAGCAGCACTAGTCCACTGAAGGCTTTATATTTTTGTCTATTAATGGTAACCAAACTTTTAGATTGGATGCGTTGTGTGTTTGCGGCTCATACAAGCGCCTGGAGAGTAAACTGTATGTTGTGTACAGACAGCTCTCCTTTAACCAAGAAGCATGTTTTATACATATAAATACCCACAATTTATATTTTACATGCCATACTGTGCACATTATATTATTTATACAGCCTTGTCCACTTTGTATTTAAGGGCCTTTACATCGTGATTGCATGTTTGCTACCAAACGGCTCTATAATGATGATATTAATCACTTATCAAAATAAAGACATGGATGTGCCTTTTTTGGTTCAGATTTTTATTCAACTTCTTCAAAAATGCATTTTAAATTTCAGTAAAATATTCAATATTTGTATTTTTTCAGCATTACAGAAAGGAATTTTACACATACAGTATAAAAGGTCTTAAAAATACAGTGTTTGTCATCTTTGTCAAAATCCTAACAGATAATAACATTAGATGTGAATAAACTGGAGTTTTGACGGTAAAACTTTTTGGTTAAAAACAAATACTTCAAAGCTACAGGAATAATCAGTATTGGAATGTTTGATCAGTATATTTATATAAAATCTGAAGAAGTAAGTTCACCCTATCTCTGTTCATAAGTTCTTTAGCAGGCGGTAAATTATTTAAATGTAACCCGAGATGCTCAGACTGCTCCAGTTCACATTATTAGACCCATTTCTTAGACTATATTCATAGGAGTCAGGGATTTCTATGATTTTCTTTAGGGATAAACAACACACAAAAATTGAAAGTAGATATTAATATATTAGCTTTTTATGGTTTTGGGTGTTTTTTTTTTATACCCTATCTGTTTCAATAGATTGAGGTTCTGATCTCATTATGGGCTATCAGGAGAGTCAGAGCTCTGATCAAATACAGTGGTCCCTCTTTCATGTAGATGTTTACTGAAGTCAGTTTTCTGACGAAATATTATAACTTACTGTAAGGTTCTAAAATGATAGACGGTCAGAACTGATCGCCTTTTGAAAAACTGACTCAGCCAAGAAGGCTGGATGTATAAAAACTAAAAACTGGAGGACTAAGATGGCCAGAAACAAATGAGAGATTTCTAACTGGATTGCCACGTAAACAAAGTCCAGCTCTGGGTTATTCCTCCCTTTTCAGACATTCAGTTATAGTTTTTCCCACTGTGGTTTGACAAGTTTGGACCAAGCCTTTGCTGTTGAATGAATGACCTAACCAAGAGTGGTCTACGAGTAACATTCATAGTGATGTTTTTCCATAGGAAAATATCCCCCTTTGTGATTAAAATTGTTTATATTCTCAAAACATTAATATGACATGTCGTAGAAGCGAAAAATAAAAATATTTTTCCTTCCAAAGACTTTTTTACATCAAATCAGGTGTTAATGGATACCATCCTCCATTAGTTTGTTTCTAATAGTTGATAAATGTCAAGAATTTATTTATCTAAAAAAGCATTTTAGATTTTGCCAATAAAATCTGTGACCAGATCTTTCCTGCACTAAAGTGACACCAACTACCTGAGACATTGAAGCTCTTGGGATTCCTGCATTTTATCTGAGCTTTGCAAAGTTTGACCGCAGAGTTAACTGAAAAGGACCTTTACTGTTGATTTATGCCTTGGGGAAAAAACGAGCAGAAAACATTGCTTCTCTTAAGACTTCCTTCAATCTTGGCATTGTGTTGTTAGACATGTACGCTCTGTTGGTGTTCAAACCAGGAGTTAATATATTGATCAGTGTGATCCCTGGTCTAATTAGCAGCTCCTGGCTTGAACTTTCCTCTTTAATCCTATGGAAATATCAGGGTTTTCATTCACCAACAGATTTTCATCAAAATACTGGAAGTATATACCGGTAATCTTTTTTTTTTTATATATATAATAAAGGTAAGATTTGATCCATTTAAGAACGTGGTAAAGACCAGAACTTTTTTTATATAAGTAAAATCCCTGGCAGTGAAAAAGGGTGAATCTCTTTTCAGCTGAAATGTAACCGTTAACCTGTTAGACTGTTTGTTCCTATATCATTGGCGATGCAGTGGGCTCCGAAGCACAGCCCGTCCAGGTTGCCCCCTGGATTTAATCTGCTTTCTTTGAGCTGCTTCTTCTTTGTTGGTAATAGATAACAGTGAGCAGCACCCACAAGTTCAGCAGAGTCATTGCCACAAATCGAACGAGAACTGCAACAAGAGAAAAGACCATTACCAACAAGGTTTATGCTTAATTTTACTGTGTATTCAAAGCTGTAGAAATATAAATGTATTTGCTGCCTGTTAAATGAAAACTTTAGTCTTCTGCAGTTCGGGAAAGCACTGTTGGGGGTGTTGGAGTAAAAAACTGGCATGGAAAATTTCCAGACTAAATGCAACGGCAGCCACAGCTGTGATGACATTTAAAAAAAAAATCATAGATTTTCTATTTTATCTTTTTATTGGTTCCCTGTAAAGCCCAGAATACAAAGTTCTCCTACTCATCTATAAAGCCCTAAATAAGCAAGCTCCATGTTATCTCAGAGATCTGATTGTTTTCTATGTTCCTAACTACTTTGCTCTAAAAGTAGAATGGGAGGCAGATCTGTTTGTTATCACGCTCTTCTCCTGTGTAACAACGACCAGTTTTTGTCTGTGATACAGAAAACCTGTCTAATTTTATGACCAGGCTAAAAACGTTCATCGGCTTAAAGGAATAGTACACCCAAAACATGATTAGCCTTCATTTTCTACTCACCCCCATGCTGAACAA
>NW_015150474.1:1412236-1422272 GCF_000732505.1 Cyprinodon variegatus
GTTGCCGCCATGTGATTGGCTGCTTAGAAATTAAGTGTTAACGAGCAGTTGGACAGGTGTACCTAATAAAGTGGCCGGTGAGTGTACATAATATAGATCTTTACCTTAATTTTGAGAAGCGGATATTTTCTTTATGGTCAATAGGCAGAGGTTAAAACCTCAGAAAGTTCAGTTCCTCTATTCCAAACTGTTCAGCCTTCCTGTTATCTGCTCAAAATCTGATTCTTTCTCACAAGCAGAAGAGTGTATCAGACGTCTTGCAAGATCTAGAAAATGCAGTTTAAAAGTTTCTTTGTTCTCTGTATTTCTCTAGCTTCCTTTATGATTCCTCCTTAATGCAGGAAAATACTTTTGCATGACACCTAACCTCCATATTGGCCTACAAAGCAGTTCTATTAGCTCAACCTAACTATTAATCTACTTATTAGCTATCTACGAAAACTGATAAAAATCTCAATGTATCACTATTAGTATATTTTTTCTCTGAATATATAAAATATGAATATTACAGATGATTAGAGCATTATCTACAGGTAAGCTATTAACAGTTTAAAACTTCCCAAAAAATCCTCAGAAAGACTTTAACCAGCTATAAGCTTAACACATTATAATGTTCATCTTTTAAAATATTAAAACTACTTTTTTTATACATGCAATATACACAGATATCTGTATGTGCTGATCATTGTTTAATATAAAGCAGTACTGCAGCACGATTGCACACAGCTGCTGCAATGGAGGACGTCTAGAGTAGAAAACCAAACATTTTTATGCCAGCTTACCCTGCACGTCTCCTGTCGTCACTGTGGTTGTGTAAATCCGCGCTGGAACAAAAAGGAGGCTGAGTTACTGACATGCACATTTTCTGACTCATATTTAATTAATGAAGAGTTGAATTGCTGATTTGCTGAACATGTAGCAAAATGAAGAGATTATCCATATTCATGACCTGAAAGTGATGCAAGTGGAAGAATTTGTTGAAATTTAGCAGCTGATGCATCAAAATAAATTCATTTGAGATTATATTAAAAGTCATTTGAAATGCAGATATCTGACTTTAGTTCTTTCATTTCAAATTTCTAGTTTACCTGTTTGGGTGCATTCTTCCCGTTTAAGTTTTTTTGTATGTCTATTAAATATAAAACAAAGTTGGGGGAGGGGGGATGCAAAGGTGTATTTATCAGATAGGACTAAAAAAAGCTGCAGAATGCATGTATAGGAATGTTAAGTGGAAGGAAAAAGTGTGATGGAAAAAGGCAAACGAGGAACGGGGGTAACCGCAACTATAAAAATAAAATAATTTAGGAGAGATTAACAAAGATTAGCAAGGCATGTACTGCTGCTGGTGTGCTTCGAAGGAACCACACCCAGGAGCCCATATTTACTCAGCATTCACTTTCTAATCTGGACTTAGAAACAATCTTGGATCTGTTCCAGATCTGTACTTTTCTGCATTAAAACACACAAGGTTTTAGTTATCCTTTATTTTCCATATTCCAGCAGTGGAAGGCCTAAACACAGAGTTAGGACTGGCTAAGGAATATAATGAGAGTGGTCGATAGAAAAAGATCTTGCATAGTCCTTTTTCACATCTTTTCTGCCTTGTTTGAGGAGGTCAGGAGAAACTTTCCAGAGATTGACCAATTTCAACTGCAGTGAATTAACAATCCCTTCAGGCGTAATGTTGGGTGGGGTCACATCTTCTGCTTTAATGCCCCCTTTTCACACCTTATTATAGGGTCTTTCTTAAAATATCATATAAAGATATTGCTCTTTTAAATAAGTCATTACTGCTCAGAGTTATATACTTTTTGTAAGTTTTTTTCTTTTCAAGCAAAAGCGATGCTGACTGAACCTTATTGGCTGGTTTATGAAGTCCTCTTTAATACCCTGAAGCAGCTGGAGGAAGGAGGGCGGACTTCCTGTAGCAATGGTAACCTATATTAAGTTATATTAATGTTAAAACTCCAAGGAGTCTCATATCTCAAAGGTCAATAAAAATGATGAATGCTATTTCCCCAGAAGGCAATTTACTGTTGCATAGAAATAAGCTTGGGGAGAATTTTGAATACTATATATAATTTAGAATCAACCTGAAATTGTCATTTTAACTGAATAATGTGAAAAGGATCAACCTTTCAAGAATCATAGAGTGACTCAAACAAGCAAATATAAATACCAACAGACATTAGATTGTAAATAATCTAAAGCTAAAAGGAGAAACTTTCGGGTGAGTGAAAACCTATTTAAGCAAGAAGGGGGGACCTGATCTGTAATTTCAAAGTGTAGCACCACTTATCGCCAATGGCAACAGTCTCCCTCAGTGTTTTGGATTCTGATAGCCAACCACTTTGCATCAGCAAACTGAGAAGTCATGGAGTTACTAATAAATTCAGTGCTGCATTCAATCTTCTGGATTAAATCCTACATCAGATAAACATGTTTTTTTTATGTTTTGTTGCCAAACAATTTTTAGCGTAGTTATCTCTGGTGTTTAAGGGAAGCTCAGACTGCTGTAAAGCAGGGTTCTGGGTCACATGAGTGATCTGACCCTCTAAAGTTAAACAGGGTGAGTTTTTGAGAAGGTCAGCCCATATGGAGCATTGGAAAACAAGCGTCATATATACTGACTTGAAAAATCTATTAATCTCAAATTAAGCTAATATTTAGTTTTAAAAGTTACACACTGTTGCTTGAAATTATCAAATCAAATGCAAAGGTACGTTCACAGCTAATGCAAATTTCACAGCTGAAGTGAAAGATTCCCATATTATCGATATGTAGAGGGCGGAAAGTAGAGTTGGGTATTGTTAGGAACCTCACGATTCGATTATTGCTGTTATGATTCGATCCGATCCGATGCAATTCGATTCGATTCAATGCTGAATTTTTAAACCGTGTGACTCCAGGAGTTTTAAGAGCAGCCTGGGATGCCAAGTTGAGCACATGGGCAAAGCAGCCAACATGTAATAGCTCAGTGATATCGACAGCAACTAGCATGTTGGCAGCATTATCTGTAACAACAGTGGCTACGTTTCCGGTTATGCCCGATTCGTTTATTGCCTCCATCAACATGTTCGCTATGTTGCTCCCTGTGGGACTTCCGTGAAGCGGCCTGGTCTAAAGCACATTTAAAACTAATTCCCACTCATTTGATATGAAATGAGAATTGATGGTTATGTAGGGGTCAGTCGCTCTCGAAGTCCAGCCATCGCACGTCAGCGCGACTCTTTCAGCAGCCTTTAGCGACTCCAACACAACCGTCTTCACCTCTGTGTAGAGTGCCGACAGCGCCCCCAATGGTCAGGAGGTGAATCGATTCTGAGGGGCTCCCGCATCGACTATGAATTTTGCGTGTAATAATTGCGATGCATCGATTCTTCAATTAGTTTACCCCTAGCGGAAAGCGACGAAAAGTGGAGCGAATCTGAGCGAGGCCAAGGTGATAAATTTCGGTTGGCGATTTTGGTTAAGTTGCTGACATTTTATTAATGAATCAGAACTTTTGTTAACATTCCTGTTGCAAAATCCAGTTATGTCTTCCCAATGGAGTAGTTAGCTTCTATTATTGGCCCCAGCCCTCTGTAGCCTCTCCTGCTGATTCCCTGGGGGATCCTCTGATCTCCCGCTGTGGTTCCATAGTTCCAGACTCTGACACGGCTGGTAGCCTGGTCCAGGTTCTGATTTTTTCCCCCTGTTCTTGCTCTGATTTCCCGCTTCTCCTGTTAGAGCTGCAAAATGCCGCCTCATCTATCAGGACAGCAGGGTCAAGGATAGGTGGAAGTACAGCTGACAGCTACGGTCAGCCAGACTTAGCTTATGGAGGAGATGGTGGTATTCTCCATACCGGTTCAGTCTGTGGGAATCTGGTAAACCTAGAAACACCAACAGATTTGTTTGGCCCTCTAAAGTAAAAAAAACACTGCCTGTTGCGTTGTAAATCCATGTCCGCCATGATGAGGTGAAACCAACGACCAGCAGAACCTGTGATGTAGGAGCCTTTCACCCACCATGCAAAAGGCTTTCCCTGGTCAGATGAATTTCTGGGCGAGCAAAAGGAGACAGATTTCGCTAAATAATTGCATGTTTCGCGTTCGGTCTTAACGCAACTTAAAATCCGAGCCAGGTTTAACAAAGCATCTTTTTTGAGAAGTTGACCATTCCTCCCTGACCCAGTGGGGCGAGTATGGTTGGTTGACAATATAATTTGGTCTAAATCTCAGAACCTAGTTAATCTCATTAGTGCATCAATCTCCAGCTGAGGAGCCGTCAGCAGGGACCGGTCAACCAATCAGGAGAGGACTTTAACAAAATATGTCAGTGAAACAGCCTTTGAATAATGGATGCCAATTTTTGTTTTAAACCCTTCTTCATGTCAGAGACTTTCTAAAATTCCAAAAATATTAGAAATCTATGACATGTAATTTTATTCCATTTAATTAAAAAATATTGTATTAATCCAAAAGGAAACTCATTGCCTTTTTTTAAGTTTCAAACATGTTCTATTAAAGAATGAATCAGTTCAACAACAATAACGATAAAAAGCTGTCAATTTAAAACTAATTATAGAAGGATTACAAATTTTTACACAAGGAATTTAACATAAACCAACAGTAGTTCAGACCAAACCTTCTTTGATAAGTATTCTATGATGTATTGTGCAATTCTGGATATTATAAGGTTATTTGGAAGTGGGCAGTATTCTCTACGGCCCACAGTGAATGGAAAGGCAGGTCTCTCACTCACCCATACATGTGTAGGTGGCCATGGCCCAGGAGAGGGCGCTAACCTGTCCGGCATCCTTGGACCTCCACATGCACTGCAGCTGGGCGAACTTACTGGCTGCACTAATGAATGTGCACAGGCTCTGAGGGGACATCGAAGGGTGACATATTACACAGTTAGAAGGCGACAGATTGAACACTGCAGGTGGGCTGGGTTATAAACAGTAAAAAGTTACTCTATGTGCCATCTAACATCTCAAACTCTAAGTGGCAGAATACTTCCTTTACCTATTGAAATGTAAAATGCCTACAGACATGTTCATCTCATTAACCAAGCAGGTATGGCTGAGTTTCAGGGAGAAAGAAATGAGCTCTGGGTGAGTCTCTTCTCAAAGCTCCACATCATTACTCCTGACTGATGACGTGCCAACTCTTTACGGTGTGTGACTTATTTAAATCTGATGCATTACCATGGCCAGATCTATGATCCACCTCTCCACAGTGAGGAGCTTCCAGCCTCCGATCAACCTGAGCGTGCACCGTTAAGGCAAAGCACAGAGCGCCGAGGGGGAGGGGTTATACATTTCCCTCAGCATCAAATGACCAGTTTCACAGCTATTACTGCCGGAGAGCGAAAGGATACAGCAAGGCGTAGACCAGGCTCTGCCGCAGGCTGCCGTTGTAGTGAAGAATCAGGAGCAGGAGAATGACATCTGATGACACACAGAGCAGGTTATAAACGTGCTCCACTCCAGGCTGGGTTAAGGCTTCATTTCAGGGGCCACTGATGTACAACCTATTCATAATGTTCTAGAAAAAGAAGCATCTTGGAAACATTTCCTGATTTGAATTCCCCGTAACTCTTCTCCGCACAACGTTCGACAAACAGGCTGCAACAAGTTTTAAAAAGCATCCCCACAAAAATGTCTTATAGCAATTTGCAGAGTAACTATATAATTTTTCTTTACACTCACTGGGTTCAAGGTAGCCTACAGCTGTTAGGGTTGTTCCTGATCGATTTTCTGTCATTTAAACGACACAGGGGACACACCTGATCCATCCTACTTTTACCTACTATACAGCGATAAAGAAAACTACCAGCTGGATATAATCATGATCCAAATCAGGCATTATTTGATCAACTCTAACGCTTGATGAGAATGAATGCATATATATATGAGCTTCTATGTACAATTTGACCTACTATGATTAGAAAAAATTTAATATATATATGCATAATTCACATTTTTGAAACTAAATAATGTAACACTGCATAACTTTTAGCCATCAGAGGGTGTCGGCCTGTAACTTCCAGGTTCAAACTCGCCTTTACGCATTAAATCCTACATTATGAAAACAAAATATCTGATCAGGTAGGTTTCATAATTGTTTTGTTGTTAAACAACAAAGTTTAGCTTAGTTTGCTCTATTTTAGGAGGAGCTTTGACTGCCTTAACGCTCGCGGCAGTGATGGATCCGAGCCTAGTTTTTTATAAGGGCAGGCTAAATATAGCATCAGTATTCGCCTTCATGCTGTATATTGAACTAAGAATTATTTTCATATATATATATGTATAATAAGGTATTACTTGCGTCAAGTTATTCATTGTTGCTTTAATTTAGTTAATGCTGGATTTTCTCTGTCATAAAAATGTGCGATGTCCTGGGTCGGTCCTTCAGTGGCTGAGAAGTGATCTATGAGTTTATATAGTCTCCCCCTGCTGTTCTAGAGGACTTCCGTTTTGCAAAGCCAGTGTGTTGATTTTTTTTACATTTATCTACTTATTTCTTGCGGCTGTTTCTGTTTTTTTGCATGTGTTTTGTATGTTAGTCTATTTTTTTGTTTGCAGGTCACAGATTTACAGCCGCACAACCAGTGTTGGGAGATCCGGCATCACCGAGTCATCTCCATGTATTTGTTCTGCCCAGCCGCTGACCCAGGTGAGTCCAATCTGCACAATCTAATACACTGTTCAGTTTGGACACACTTGGTTCAGCGGCTGAGCAGAACAAATACATGACATAGAGATGACTTGTTGACTCTAAATCTCCCACCTCTGTACACAAGCAGTTTTTGTATTTGCTGCATGTTTCCGCATTTTCAGTGTTTCTGCATCCTTCATCCGTACATTCCTTATTTCTGTGCAACAATTACATACATTTATTAATTTTTTTTAACTAAGATTTTAATGGGCCAGTTCAGACTTTCGCTTTTCAGGTTCTAATGGCATCCAGTATTGGTAAATTCTCAAATGAAAAAAATTCTAGAAATCACACCGTTCTAATTCATTACACTCATTACACTTAAAATACTCATTATATCACATTACTTCCTAGCTTACCTTGAGCAATGAGGATGGGATATTCCAGGTATGTTGGGGGTGGGTAGTTGTAGTACATCTGGTAAGTTACAAAAACTATGAATCTGAAAAAGATTAAAAATATTTATAGTTGTAATGACTTCCTGGAGCGGAGGAGAATTTTTTGACAGATGTAATCGGTTCAGATCAGAAGAGGATTCTGACATCTTGGGTTGATTAAGAAAATCAATAACTATGATGGGAACCCCCGACCTCCTCAGATACATGATGCTGATGAGAAATTATATTAATTATATTAATTGCCCACTCTTTGATCTTTAAGACATTGCTTCCTGCTTCTTGGACAGTATAGAAACTTCTGCTTCCTTGAGATTCTCTTTTTTTCCCCAGTGATGCTAAATCTATCTTAATAAAGAGTGCTAAAAATACCCACAACACCTTGCAAATTTAACCAAACTTTTGAACCTTCTGCAACGTTCAGACCGCACGCTCTAGAGGCAGCAGAAGCAGCTAGTTTACATGCAAAGTCAATGGTTGATGCGCATCAAGGTGCAGCAAAAGGTATGCAGTGCATTTCTAGCAGCCGGAGCAGTGCATCTGAGCAGCTGAAAGAGCGCCTCACAAGCTTCTGAGCATCTGATGCGAAAAAGCAGCACCTGCTGGAGTTGGAAAATTTAACTTTTTTTGCTCCGTGCGCCACATCAACCAATCAGATAAGCTGATCTGGGAGCTGGCAGGGAGACAGACACAGCACTGATGATGCAGATCGCTATCATCACTCCTCTGACATACTTTAATAACGCCTTAATTAACTTAAAATGTCGAAACCTGCTGACAAAATATGTTCACTTTTATTCTGGTGCCTGCAGTTTGGATTACATACATGAAAAACACCTTCCAGCCGCCACAAATGTTAGCCCCTCTCTTTCAATGGGATTCCCAGTAACAGAGCGCCTCCGGTGGTCTGAGAGGCTTCGACAGCGAAATGATATTTGAAGGCAGGATCGTAATCTTAATGAACTGACCTCAGAGACGATGTTTTCAGGTTTCTCACATAAAAACATATTTAAACTGCTTTTTACCCACTTATAACAGCAAATATAGCAAAGCTGCTTTCTACCATTGAACACAAGAGCAGCAGAAGCATCTGGACACACTTTTTTTACGCGTCTCAGGAGCATCAAAGATGCTCTAGATGCACGTCTGACCTTAATGTGTACGAGCATCAAAAATGAAGTAGCAGAAGCTTTTTTGCTGCTTCCAGCACTTGCAGTCTGAACTCCCATTACTCAGATTATTTTACAGCCACAAACTTCAATGCTTTTTTTATTAGTATTTAGTGACACAGACTAAATACTGCATCACTAAATATTAATTAAGAAAATGGGTTGTGCATGTTGCTGCAGTCTGACCATTTGATGTTACTAAAAAAATAAGCATTGTAGCTTTAAGATTATTATTAAGGAAATCAGGCCTAACAAATTGGTACTTTTTATTTGCTATATCTGGGGTCTCCACAGCCACAATCAGCTTTTTAGTTCAGCAGCTAAGTATATTGAAAGGTAAACTAATTCCCTGTTCTTTGTTCATGCTCTTGTTTTGTGCCCCCATGAAAAAAAAAATATTTAAGAACTTAATTCTAAAAATAAAATCACACTCAGAGCAGAGGCGTAGCCAGAATTTTTTTTATAAGGGTAGCCAGGCAATAAGCCATGTACACTGAGGGGTGGCTGAAGGTGGATCGGCCCCAGAACCTCAGGGTCAATCTACACTATAGCAACAGGAAAATTAACAAGCACAACATCCATATTTCCTACAGCCTTTGCTAACAAATAGACCCAAATATTTAAAAATCAGTGCTTTCTAAATAAATATTGGATACAATTCTTTCAGATTTGAGTTCTGGGGCAAACACCTCTTCCTTTGTCATTACTTACCTACTTTTATCAACACTTATTCTGCATAAAACTGATATTTACTAAAGTATAAGTATACTAAAATATACATAAATTCATTATTAAGGTTTTATTAAAATAGTTATTTATCTATGATTTCACTAAAGACTCCTAGAAGACTTTCAGAGACTCACCATTTTCTCTTTACCCCATAAAACACAAAATCTAGTTCTGAAATAAGCATGTAATATCATCTTTAATGTTAGTATATTGAAGTGCATAATTAACTACATTGTTTTTTTTGTAAAGTAATTGTTAATATATTAACAATTATAATATATTGTTACATGTTAGGGGTGGAACGGTTCACAAAATCCACGGTTCGGTTCACGGTTTCATGGTCACGGTTTTCTGTTCGGTATATGTTGATTGTTAGCCTGACATGTTGGTCATGTTGCTGTTAGCATAAACAAAACGTGTTGCACAATGCTTGCACACTGTTGCACTTTCATCCACAACTTTCTTTCCACCATCATCGTAGGTAATGCTACGTTCACACCGGACGCAGCAGGAGCAGCAAAATCGCGTCTGCTGCTTCATTTTTGCTGCTTGTACAAGTTCAGTTCTGACGCGCATCTGAAGCAGCTTTGGTGCTCTGGCTGCACAGTAGAAAAAGTGTGTCTGACGCTCGATGGGCGGAGCTACTCTATCCTTTCTTTGCCTTGCAGCTATATTTGCTGTGATCAGTGGGAATAAAGTAGATTTAATATGTTTTTAAGTGAGAAAATCCATCTGAAAACTTAATCAGTGCAGTCAGTTCATCCAGATTACCATCCTGCCTTCCAATATTATTTCTGTCGGAGCCGCTCAGACCCCCACATACCGGT
Source organism: Cyprinodon variegatus (assembly GCF_000732505.1). Taxonomy (NCBI): domain Eukaryota; kingdom Metazoa; phylum Chordata; class Actinopteri; order Cyprinodontiformes; family Cyprinodontidae; genus Cyprinodon; species Cyprinodon variegatus. Next base: position 1,422,064 of record NW_015150474.1, read on the forward strand.
GGTGCACTGTCAGTAGGAATCCCATTCAACAGCAGCCTATGGCCCGGTAGCCTCCTTGAGGTTCGCCGTGGCGGCTGGAAAGCGGTTTTCATGTACATAATCCAAACTGCAGGGACCAGCATAATAAAATCAAATGCGCTTTGTCGGCCGGTTACAGCATTTTAAGTTAATTTAGACATTAATAGACTGTTTCAGATGAGTCATCACAG
>NW_015150474.1:1422784-1483770 GCF_000732505.1 Cyprinodon variegatus
AACAGTGTTTGTATGACTCCTGATAAAGTTGCATCAGCTTATAAACTACCTGGAAGATTATAAAACAACCTTTGTGCGCAGTTAGAAACAGAAAGACTTTCCTCACATCTGTCAAAGTTCCTCTTTTCTCCGCCTGCAATCAAGTCTCCAGCCCCACTAGAAGTGGACCAGAGCCTCCTACAGAGCAGCACCTACCCGATGAGCTCCAGCAGCAGACTGTTGAGGCTGACCCCCGTTGAGCTCTTCGCTCTCATCAGCACGAAGATCTGCGGAAACTTCAGCACCATGCACATAAACAGCGTGCTGAAGTTGGCGATGTGCAGCAACAGGTCGGACTCCATGCTTCCGAAATATAGGAACTTTCTATCTCTTTTAAATCTTTCTTTATTCTGCTTTAACTACTGTAATACTAGCTTCCAGATGCTGCCGTGATGCAAACACTGTGAAGGTACTTATGCTGTAACAGGAAGTTAGGTGTAAATGTTTCAAAATAAAGTTGGTAATTAACCTTCTATGCTCGCTAAGATGCTGTTATCAGGAATTGTATGACTCTCTAAATAAAATAGAAGTTTTCAAAATATTTAATTAACCACAAAAACAGTGTTATTCGTAATATAATAAAATAATCAAAGAAAATATGCTTTTAATGTGAAATAAATGTGGCTTACTTCCGGTGATGTAATGTAAAATTGACAGCTTCCTGTCGACACCGGCATCATTTTTTCATTTCCGCGTATATCCTCTGAAAGCTGATTGGTTCTGGGTCAACCATAGGGTTTGAAACCTGGTTTGGAAAAGTAACGCAGCTTTACTTTCGATTCTACTGAAGAGTTTATGATGGAAGAGAAAAAAAAAAGATTTCCTGGATTATGTTTGCACTTATAGGTTAAAAATAAATTTAAAGCTAAGTCTGCTAAAACTCAGAAATATATATATATTTTTGATATTTGCTCTAGTTATGATGTTAACTAATTTCATTTAGGGTTTAAAACATATTTTCTTCACTGTCTTATTTTTTATTTTACTTTGAGAAATATTTTTTTTTCACAATAGTTAAGCAGTATTGTACTTTTATTTATTATTAATTTTGTTGTAGATACAACTCCAGGAAGAAATATAAGCAATTAATACACCTTCCCTAATGTTTTAATTGTTTTGATACAGCTTTTAATTACGTTTCTGCACAGTACCTTACTATTTGTTTGTTTTTCTGTTTGATTTAAAGAACAAATTATTATGATTTTTAAGTTTCCTAATTAATGATCTTTTAGCATTTTCTGTACAGATTCAATATTTTATTTATTTCTATCTGATCTTGTATTAAAACGTATTGCCTTTTACATCTTGGTAACAAGTTTGATTCCAACCAATCATTATAAGAGTCCTCTTTTCAGCATTGGATGGGATCAAACTGGAATATGAAACATAAACCCAACAAAAAGTTTCCCAAACAGCTTTAGGTTTAAAACGTGGCATGCAGCGAATGATCAATGAACAGTGATGCCAATCCAGTTACAGGTCTTTGGAGAGACTTCCAATTTTCTTTAAATGATTGTCTTTTAAATGTTGTTTTCACTACTTTTACACCCTCCCTCCAACTTTTAAAACCATGGTGCAGGAACATCCAAATAAGTCAGAAATGTAGGAGTTTGCTTTACCTAAATATTCACAGACCATGTCAAATAAAATAATATTTTTCATAATATGAGGTATATTAGAGAGTTATATAGAGAGAATATGATACAGGGCTCAAGGTTTTTAAAAAACACCCTTTGATGTCTCTAGTTGAACCAGTTTACCAGGTAAATTATACCCATATGCATGTAGTTGAGAAGAAGGACTAAAGAGGCTTAGTTTATTAAACTACATCCTGGTTTTCATACGGAACTCTGTTCTAATTTGGAAAAGGTTTAGTATGCTAAAACTACAAAACCATAAAGCTGTGGCAGGCCAAGTAAACCGAGGATGGTGCAGATGGAGTAATAGATCAGCAAAGCAGCCAAAATGCCCATAGGAAGTGCATGGATCCACATTTAAGTTGAAGTATCTGTTAATAGAACGCTGATTAGTTTTTTGCTTCCTAATTCTGAAATTTACGGAAGAGTGATGGAAGGAAATTCATTTTTTAAATGAGGCATTTGGAGAGGCTCTAGCTTTTATTTGGCTACATTCCAGAGGATATGTAGATATTTAGAGGAAGACAAAATATCTGGTCTGATGAAACTAAAAATCCAATTTTCTGAGAAAGGCTACATACAAAATCCCCCAGAGTGTCCAATCCCTACAAGTAGAAGCAAAAGCTTTCATGTCAGTATCAGCATTGCAGTGGAAATGTTATTTAAACAAAGACAAGCTGGTGAGAGCTAATGGGAATAGGGATGGAGCTAATCACTCCTTTGAAGCTAAAAATTTAAAGCGAAATTGAACATTCTAATAAGACAACCAAAAATATTCACCTAAAGTCATAATGGAATAACTTAAAATATTATTAACAATTGGTGATAATAATTGAAACATGAAATCCAAAGCTGATCTCTTTACGTTATCATTTAATTAAAATTATTCTGGTCAGAAGAAAATGTTGATCAAGGTTTAGATAGACTTTCAGATGGATTGCAAGTTTTTTTTCTCTAGTAATGACTCTGGGGATGGATCCACACCCACACTGCAGTTTTTAAAAATAAAAAAATTTGAAAATTTGTACCATTTTTTCTTCAGTTTCAAGTTTACCTTTTGATTCCTGCCGGTTTATCACATAATCGTTCAATAAAAACTGTTAAAGATAGTTTCTGTGTTGTTAAAATGTGCAACAGCAAAGTTTTATTTGCCTTACAGTTATACAGCTACCTTGCAGTTAATGTTTGCTAATTTTCTTGCATTCCTATGAATCTGCATACTTTCAACAGTGAGCGGATGAGGTGATACAACCTTTCAGTTGTCCAAATAAGCTCAGGTGTCTGTTTAACCACTCGACAGAGCTCAGATTACATGAAACTGATCTGTCTGGATCCTATTTTCTGAGGATGCAGTGGCATACTTTTTTAAATTCCTGTGGTTAATGTCAAATGATAATCAAGAAATAATAGAATGCAAAAATGATTTTGGACCATTTATTGGCTTTATAAGATATCCAGGTGCAGACCCCTGCTTTGGTGACACATCCTGGCTTTAACAAGGCTGCAGCTCCAGGTCTGGCTTCATCCTGCGTCTGTGGCTTCCAGACCAGAGAATCAACCTGTCCCGTCTGACCATCTCCCTCCCCAGAGGTGTGAACTGTCTGTTCCCGTAAATCTGATTGGTGGTGTTGGGTGAGCTATCAGAGAAGACTGAGATGTTGTTGGGTAAAGATATCTCTTCCCTTGGCCCACCCTGCAAACATCCATATGGGGAGTGGAAAAGATAGTCATGCATTAATAGAAAACATCATTGTGGATTTAAGTGTTGAGGAAAGCAATATTTGTTTTTGCTTACCAGAGTATCAGATTTTAAAAGAAAGTCCCAGGTCTTCTCCCTGTGGACCACAGCTTCTTGATTAAAGTGATAACTTGTTTTTTAAAATAGAGTGATCTAAGTTGGTTAATCTTTTTTTTGCCTTTCCACACATCAGCTCACCATTGCTGTGCTTGTCTCCTCTCTCTGCACACTAAATCTTTCCACAGTTCGTCCTGTTTTACCGCATTTTTCCTGGACCTATCATGTTCCGCTGGATCCTGCTGCGTCCTGCGGTCTCCTGCTGCGGGGCTCGATGCGGGCCTGATCTCCTTTGGTCGCTGCGAGACCCGGCGGCCTGCTGAGGACACCTGTCTGACGCCGGTCAGGTCCATTGCTACGGACACGCGACTGTTTAGAATGGAAGTGGACACAAATCACGGACGGGTTTTTGTTTACGTTTCCATGGAAACCTTTGAAAAAAGAAGCTGACGTAGGCTACTTCATCAGACGTAGCTGGCAGATGCGTTACCAGCCTATGTAGGAGGCCTGTTTGTTTGTTGATTCTTCATTAGCTCTAATAGAACTACTACTACTACTATTACTACTACTAATAACAAATACTTTTGTGTAGGCTTAAAAATGTAACTTATCGATTTTAGGGCGTCAGTGACTACAGTAAAATATGCAGACAATAAAATAACTTTTTTGAATTATTATTATACTGTGCTTACATTTCAAAAAAACATAAATATTAGGGGGTTATTTCACAATTTTTTAAATACCGTAACTCGATTAACTGATTAATTTAGTAAATGGATGGAAGTACCTGTATGTATTTAATCCAATTAGTTTTTTTTTTTTGTTTTATTTGGTGTAATTATAGAGTTAAATTAAACTTGTAGGATCTTTGTGCTTGTCTTTAGTTAAGTCTGTATTTATTATTTTCGGAATTCTGTGCTTTTATTTCGGCACCGGAAGTCATCAATGCGAGCTTTTATTCTGAAGGGTAAATGCCAAAACAGGAAGCATTGGGAGTGAGGGAAACATAATCCGCTAGTCCTAGCTCTGTGGGCATTTTACTGATGAACTGAAACCAACCACTGAAACCAGGTAAGGTTAATATTTATCCACTATATTTGTTCTACACATATCCGTTATTTACCCCACATTTGAATTAGCTGCTGCTCGAGCTGGGAGTTAGTATTTTCCAGGGTAAAAGACCATCCTTGGTTCGCTGTGTGTTCCTCTAATTTAAGGATACAACTGAGGAGTGTGGAAAAGGACTTGACCAACTTCTTTCCTGCATATTTTCAGTAGAAGCACAGAGTCCTGAATGCTAACTCTAACTAGGTATATATGATGCAGCATTAGCATAAAGTTCAGCTTTTATAGTTGAAGGTGAGCAGCTAACCTAACGGCTAACCGGCTAACCTACAGAGAAACTTGAATCCTTGACCTGCAGGAGAACAGGCAATGAGAGGCCACTTTTAATTCAATTAGAGACAGAGACAGACAGACAGATTTGTCATTTTGTTACACAAGTGTAACACAAAAAGAAATTTCGTTTGGAAATAGCTCACTGGACAATTTCATTTTTTTAAAAGTGCAGCCTTGAAAAATGGTAAAAATGACTGTAAATTTACAGTTCTAACATTTTTCAATTTATTTCTATAGCACCATTTCACAACACATGTCATCTCAATGCCCTTTACAGTTCACCAGATCATCCAATCAAATTGATTTAAAGTTTTCTATCTAAGGAAAACCAGTTAATTGCATCTAGTCATTGACTTGAATGCAATCCCTCACACTAAGCATGCATGTTGTGACAGTGGAGAGGAAAAACTCCCTCTTAACAGCAAGAAACCTCCAGCAGAACCAGACTAAGTGTAAGCAGCCATCTGCCGAGGCCGACTGGGGTTCAAGGAGACAGAAGCAGAGATACTAATGAGGCAACACCTTCAGTTCCTGCTGCTGTGTTGGCAACTTCGAGTTCATGAAAAAGAATAATATAAAAATGAGATAATAATCTCAATCCAATGCCTTATTCTAAGCTGATTGAGTATAGCATGAATTATTTTGACCAATGTTTTTTTTTTACAGGTGTTGTCAATTATCCCTGTTAGAGCAGATAGTATTATGATGGGGGAGTAAAAATAGGGGTGCACCGTGCAGGTTTCTGGCCAATCACCATTTCCCAATCTTTTTTAATATGAGAATCAGAAGTTTATTGCCAAGTAAGTTTGCACTTACAAGAAATTTGACTTGTGTTGGTGCAGACAAATTAGATATATATAAAGAATACAGAATCCATAACTATATCCAATATAAAACATACAATATACTATATGCAATATATAGTATATAGCTTTATACTATATACACAGTAGGCTCTGCCTTAATTTAAAGCAGAAGATCTGGAGATGCCACGATGGTGTAGCTCCTAGGTCCTGAATGGGGAGGGAGAGAGGCAGTGTCAGGTGTCACCGGGGTCTCTGGGCCTTGTTGGTTTTGGTCCTGCCAGAGTGAAGTGTCTGAAATAGTTTGTTGCTGGGGTGGCGAGGGATCAGCCATAATCTTCCATGCACACCTCAGAGTCCTGCAGGCATACAGGTCCTGGAGAGATGGAAGATTGCAGCCAATCACCTTCTCTGCAGACCGGATGACATGCTGCAGTCTGCCTCTGTCATTGCTGGTGGCATCAGCTTAGCGGATTGTGATGGAGGAGGTGAGGACGGACTCAGTGATGGAGGAGTAGAAGTGCACCATCATTGTTCTTGGCAGGTTGAATTTTTTCGCCACTGTCAGTTTTTATAAGATTACAAAACTTACCATCTTACTGTGGGACACTAATCAGTTCCTGTAAAACAATAAAAACGTCTAAAATAACTGCTCTCAAATATAAATAAATGTTTAGAGCATTGATTTTCAGACCTTTGCAGAGGTAGATAAGATCTGTGGAAATTGTTGGTTTCAAACCTAAATATCGGCCTATCACCGATAACCGAAAATTACGGAAATCTAGGTGGATAAATCGGCTGTCCGATCAATCAGTGCACCCCTACAAAAAAACCACCCGCATCAAACCTGTCTTATCGCATGTTCATTTATACTAAAGGTGACCTGAATGAAATTGAAGCTTTATTACCAGGCCTGTACAGATCCTGTGGAATATGTTATTCAGACGTGTCGGAGCGGTGATTAGCTTAAAACTTACAAATCAGAGTCTAGGTTCACCTCACACATTCCTGAAGGGGTCAAGCTGATGTGTTTAAGAATGATTTAAAGACATCAGAGATGTTCACCCATCATGCTGTTCAGTACACGTTGTCCGTTTTAGATGAACACACTTATGTGTAAATGTGCATTTTAATCCTAAAAGCCTCAAAAATGGGATCATGTAAATATAACCTTTTAAACTGTTGTTCCTTAATACCAGGAAATGGCAGATTTCTATTCTACAGATGGAGACCCTGTTGGACACCAAAACCTGGTCAGAGGTCATAGTTCAGCTAGCTTTAGCTAACTGGTACCCCAGTGACTCTGTTCTAGATATTCTGTTGACAAAAGTTAGAGATGCACTGATTGGAATACATCCATTTGTTCTCTTTACTGCTCTTGTTAGTGATTAAAAAAAATAAAAAAATACCACAATCTTATGGCTATAAATGCAACAACTAAGAGTTTATACTTTTTATCAAGTTTGAGTTAATGTAATTCAGTAAATTTCATTTATAGAAATACCATTTTAAGATGAGAGTTTTCTTTAAAAATGGTTTTCCCAGTCCGATATTGATATTGGAAATAATCCGTATTGAAATATATCGAACTTCATCTAAAATCTCTGCTATAAAGCTGATAGAAAAACTCTGTTAATTAAGGTTGGTTAATGAGAAAGGAATCATGACTATTGTTTACTGTTGTTTTCAGAGTAAAAACACTCGATCAAGCCTTTTATAACATTCTTTCTACAAAATGAGTAATAAAAGTATTTAAAATATCATGTCAGATTCATATTGGTCAATAGTCATAGCTGTAATAGCTGAATGGTGTTAGAAATATTTTATCAGGAGACCTAATATTTAACTTATCTGGTCAAATAAATATGATATAAAGGTGTTGAATATTTTATTAATATTATGATAATTATTATTAATTCAAACCCAGCATGCTAAAAGCTGCATTAACTCTGATTTAAAAAGAAAACATTTGGGGTTTGGTTCAGAAGGCAAGCAGATGCAACACAAGACATAGAAAAAATGTATTCAAGAAAAAAAACATGTAAAAGATCACAAAGGGACAGACGCTGAGTATATATAGATGGGGAGGCTGACAATAAAATACTGGAAACAAATTTAATAGAACCTATCATTGATTCCCCAATGTTGACAATAGACTGGTTTGAAAATGTGCTAATCTGATTATTTTTCTTGTGGATTTACCAACTAAAAAAAAAACCCTTCAGCATTCTGCTTACAGCCTCTAACTAGAAAGGGCGGTATTGTGAAAGACAACCCTAACCGCGTCCCGTGCCCTTCTGCACGGTGTTTATTTGCACTGTCACCCTACAGTCAAATTCTCTGCATTGTGGATCCTATGTCTGGTAAATCAGATGAGTTGGCAGCGAGGTCAGTGGTTCACATGTGAGAGTGAAACTCCATCCTGGGAGATCAGAGCTGAGACCACCGTGGCTTTAAAGTCTGCAGACCATAAATAGAAACTGGATCGACCTCATAGTCAGAGGATAAACGGGGTGTAAAAGGAAAGGGTGAGTTTGGAGACTGAAGTAATAGAAGTCAGTTTACCTGTGAGGTTATTTTGGATGTTTTCCTCATCTATTGGACCCAGTCTGTGTCTTTTGATTGTTTTTTTCATAGCTTAGATCAGCTGAAGGTTTCTAATGGAGTTCATCAAGAAAGGGGCTAATGGAGAGGAAAACAGTAAGTGTCAGGCTGTGTGTGAATCTGTGCTTATAGTTGATTTATAGTCTTCAGTGCTCCTTCTGCAGCCCATGTGTTTGAACCTTAGGCCACTATAGTTTAAAAATCTTCAAGTGGATCAGGTGAAGTCTTCAATGTGCTAAAGCTGCTTTTATTGAGAGTGAAGACCTACTTGTGTTCTCAGAATAGACTTTCTAATATTGTTTCTGCCGCAGGCCCTGAAGGGGAGATGACAAAAGAGGATATTTCAGAGCCCGCTGAAGGAGACAGAGTCCTCGGCTGCTACGCCAGAAATGCTCCCCATCAGCGGGCGGTTATCCACCAGGTGGCCTCTGCACCCATGCCCAGTGACAGTGGTGAGGATCTAACTCTGCACGTGATTGAAGGGGGAAATGTTGAGGTGTTAACTTAGGTCACATTTTAAGTCTGGGTGGTTTAACGGGTAAGTTTAGATGAATTATGAGAAAAGTCTTTCAAAGCAAAAACAAGCAAAGGAGTAGTTTTTAAAGTACATAACTAGTTATTGCTTCCAGTGGCTCTTAAAAGTATGGAAGAGGATTAGGGTCAATGGGGGAAAAAAAACAAAATAGCAACAAAAAAAAAAGGCCATTCAATAAAACTCAATGGCTAGTAATTCTGACATTAATCTCAGATTTATGACTTTATTCTTCAGATTCTACTTGAATCTATATTCCAACTTTGTCAAAGTGATAATCTTGAGCTTTGGTGATAGAGGCCTAAATAACTATACTTTATTTTTAAGTTTAAAATTTTGAATTCTGAGATTAAAGTCAGAATTCAAAAGCATTTGTTTCTTTTATCCTCTTTTTTTTGTAAAAATTTGAATATTTCTTGTAAAAGAGAAAAGGGATTGACACATTGTTCTCCTCAGTTTGAATAGATGTGAAAACTTATAGGTTAATGTTTTGTTGAAGCATCATCAGTTTGAGCATTTCCTTCTTGTGATCAGAGTCTGTCCTGATCACCCCAGAGCACTGTGCTTCTACAGCACGTTAGAAAGGGGGATTGCTGTGCTTTTGAACCTACCTTTTTGTTTTAAGATCGGTTTCATCAGATAATGACAACATTGCCCATGAACTTTGAGATTAAATTCAGGCCAGAATGTTTTTCATTGGAAGAAAATGTTTCTGTGAAATATTGCATTTATTGTAGCGTATTATTGAAATATTGCGATTAGGTTTGTGCATCCTTCTCCTGTCTCATAACTTTTTAGAAATCTCTTTGCTCTGTTGTAACCTCTGTGCAAGCTTTTCCCTTAGCTGAAGCCCTTTAATTGTCAGTAAATCTAAGCTGGAAAGCCATTTTCTAGTTCTTTTTTTGGATTAATAAAGTTTTTTTCTTTTTTACTCAACTGAAGTTGAGTTTAGATCAGTTGTAACTGAAGGCTGTTCACACTTATTCAATCATCTTAGACTTAGACTCAGTTTAGATGTCAGATATTCTGGTTTTGGGACATCTGGGGATTATTTGTTTTATGGTTTAGTTAAAACTGCTGATAATCTCATTTCTGTTTTCTCTCTCTCTCTACCAGAGTTTTCCTTCTTTGATCCTTCTGAGCCGCAGTGTAGAGAAATTCTTCAGGATCCAAACACCACCATCCCTGAGCTGTTTGCTGTTCTCAGGCAGTGGGTTCCACAGGTCCAGAAAAACATTGACGTCATTGGAATTGAGGTGACGGTTGTTGTTTTTTTTTTTTTGTTTTTTTTAAGCTGTCTTTCTCTGTTACTGCTTTAGCTGCTGTTACAACCAACATCTAAACAAAAACTCTTAAAAAGATTGAGGTTAAACTCAGATCCTACGGCCGGAGCGATCTGCATCTGGTCCTTTAAACTGGTTTTGCTGGAAAGCCTGTTCAGTGTTATCTGCTTTGAAAGCACTTCAGTTATCCCTTGCAGTGAATGCTTAATCCTCTCTGTGGTGCCTTTGACTTTCTGTGTATTATAACGTTACAGGAAGGAAGATGGTTAAACTACAGAAACCAAACTTTAGACTTATCAAGAAAATATAAAAATGTAAAAGAAATAGAGATAGGCTTAGCTGCTGGTTTAAACACTGGTTTTATTGTTGATTCCACGAGGTTCTGTTGAATGCAATTATTGCATCCTGTTTATACATGCAACAAAACTATTTAAAGGGAGTGGTGTGTGAAATAAGCCATTTGATCATGGATCACTTCCATTTAGACCAGTTTTTGTGTCTCTGGGCTTTAAACAAATGCAGTGGTAGTTTAATAAACTAAAATACTTTAAAATCTTTTTATATCATCACTTTAACTGTTAGCATGATAAATGCATGGAAATTCTGTAATATTCCTCATCTTTAGTTCAGCTTCACGAAATACTGAAGTGACTGGGTTTCTTTCTGGTTGTAATACACCAAAAATAGCTGTGCACTGCCGGCCAGCTGGCTGACAGAGGGCTACAACGCATTTCCTTCTCTTACTTGAATGTTTGTTATTTCTAGACATTGAATAGAAGCTAACAGAAACCCGTCCTTTCTATGTTTATGAGGTACATCTAACTGAAGCAGCTATCTGCTCAGGCAGCCAACCTAAGGGTACCTGAGCAGATAACCTGATTATTGAAAGATACTAGCTAAGTATGTTGTTTTGTTTAATCTTTTAAGAGCAGAAGTGCTAATGAGGTATTCATAAGTATGTTTACCTAGCAACAGTGTTATTTAGCAGGTGGTTTTCCTGATTTTTGCTAAAAGTTTGTATTTAAAAAAATGCATATAAAATGTTAAAGGAAATTTATTAATATATTTTTTTGTGTTGAACCATGAATTTTTGCAGCAGTGACAATAGTTATCAGTTTTATTGAAGGCAGTACAGTCATTCAAATAAGCCAATCAGGTTTGATCTTATATTAATATATGTAATGGTCCCGATATTAAAGAAATTAGTATATTATCAGTAAAAATTGCCCTTTGGGAAACAGGTCTCAGTTTTCACTTGATTTGGTTTAATAAAATATTCCAGTTGTTTTTAGAGAGTGAGGACTCATCATCAGTAATAAGCTCTCTGAGGTGAGTGATGTTTCTGGTTCCTCTGTGGATTTCTCCCTCAGTCACCCACAAACATTTTCTATAACTTGTTTTCCTGTTGGGGATTTAATTAAACAGTTTTTCCTGTGTACCTTCTTTTTTTCTGTCTCTGGAGAAACAAATATCTATTTTTTTATGCTCCTGTTGCTTGAATATAAAAAAAAATTGTCCCATTATTCTTCAGTTCAGCCTGAGTTCCACTGTTATTTTACAGTGAGAAGGCCTCTCTGTGACTCATTGTGTCTTTGCACAGATCCTGAAGAGAGGTTGCGGTGTGAATGATCGAGATGGTTTGACAGATATGAGCCTTCTGCACTACTGCTGTAAGGCCGGGGCCCCTGGAATCGGTTAGTACTTCCTTTCAGCTGTTTAAACATGATTTCTTTGATTAATCTGGCTGGTGGAAAAAAAACTCTAGAGCTTAAAAGTACTCTTGTCCATCAACATATTGTTTAAAAAAAAAAAAAAAGTGTATAAATGGTCTCTCCTCAGGCGATGCAGAAATTGCAGCCGGTTTTGCACGGCAGCTGCTAGCCTTGGGTGCCGACCCCAACCTTCGCTCACGATGGACCAACATGAGGGCGCTGCATTATGCTGCCTACTTCGACGTGCCCCAGCTCCTTGGTGTGGTGCTACAGGCGTCTCAGCCTGGAGGTAAGAGGAGAGAGATGCTGCCATGCAATAGAGGGGAGGGCCGTGGCAACAGTCGGTGCAGGTCAGGCGTTTCTATTTTAAGCACCAACTGCCACTGGGATTAAAACCGTAGCAGTGAGTTTATCTTCTTGCTGTGGTAAACATTCTGGGTGGTACGTTTATTAGCTGCTTCCACGGATGAACGGAGGCAGCAGATGGTGGTGCTGTTGTATTTAATGGAAAAGCTTTTTTCTGTTTACTGAAGTTTTTTTTTTTCTGGTTTGATTGATTGAAAAACCAATTATCTGACATTTGCTACAAGCTATGCAGGAGGAAAAGCAAAACAGTGTACAAAGGTTCCTTTTTCAAGTTGGAGCAAAATGCAAGTTTTTAGCCTACATGCATACCTGCCGTGTGTGAGTAAAATTACTGTACCACATTCAGTGAAAAACATCTATCATCTGTGAAACATGGTAGAGATGGCATCATGCTGTGGGAATGCTTTTCATCAGCAGGGGAAGCTGGACAGAACTTTTGATGAGATATGCTTCTTTTTTACCAGCTCCATTGTTTGGTAAATGTATTGGGTTTTTTTGTTTTGTTTTTTTACCATCCCCACTCTTTTTGTTTGAACAGAGCATCTATGTGACAGGACAGACTGCCATTTACTGGTTGGCCATGAGCGTAATCAGCTGCATGCTGGCAGTGGGATGGGGAGAACTAAAAGAAGGAAGAAAAGAGAATAACCACAGGGTTTTCCCTACATTGGTTGAATTTTGCACAACGTCACGCCAAAATAAAAGCTCCCAGCATTAGGAAAAAAAAGTTAAAATAATTTAAAAACATGATGTATCTTTCTATTTGCACACGTATTCTAATCATAATCAGAGTTTGAAATCATTGAAATCTCATTAAAAATTTTTTTTCTGTTTGGAGAAAGCAACACTGTCTGTCTGGCTGTCTAAAAAGCCATCATTGGTGGCTGCAGTGCACTGCACTGCTATCAGTAATGAATAAACAAGGTTTAAATACTTTAGACATTTTCATTGGTCTTTATTTTTAGTTTTCGACATGTCAGTACCTTGTGAAGGTGATGCTTGGTGACTTTGTCGCAGTCGTTGGGGACTTCCAAATCCTCTAAGAATTAAAAAATTTTTGGGGGGAATTGGAGACAAATGTAGTGATTTTTCTGTGTTTTTGGTGAGTTTAGAAACTTCACTTCTGTTGCTGCTTCAGCACAGCAGTAAAAGCTTCTGTTAATCTCTCCCTGAGCGCTGTCTCACAGGCACAGGCCGCTGCAACGTCCTGAAAGCCCTGCATGCAGGAAGAACAGAGAGGAAACCTGCTCTGTTTTCCCACAGCTAATGTATAACACATGCGAAAAGCTACTAGTTATTTCAGCCTAGATTAAAAAGTAGGATAAAAGTATAATATATGTTTTTTAATCCCGTCTCTCTTTTTTCCCCCTTGAAACAGTTGCACTAAAACAATTACCACACAACTTAAATCCCTTATTCACCTCACAAAGCATTTGCCACTGGCACTGATTCAGGCAATGTATAAAAATTAAAGCACCGTTCCATACATTAAGGTTAACGTATGTTGCTTTTCAGTGATACTTTAATTAATCCATTTACTTTTTATAATGATAAAACGTGCCTCACGGTTAAAGGAAAAATGATTTCAGCTTTCTGAGTTACTGTACACACAAACTTGGCGCAGTTCATCACAACTTAAATCAACCAGTCACAGACGTACACATGTTATCCCTAAAACACCATGAAATGGCAAATGGAATAATTTAAATCAGGGGTGCTCAAATCCAGTCAACAGCTACAACTTTTTGATGCACCCTATTTTTAACACACCTGAATCAAATAAGTGGCTCGTTACCATGCCTCTGCTGAGCTAAATGAGGGGATCGAGCCTTTAGATTCAGGTGTGTTGGAGAAGAGATGCATCTAAAAGTTACAGGACGGTAGCTCTTAAGGACTGGATTGAACACCCCTGATCTAAATGGAAATAGAAAGTGTGTGTGAATTCAGGAGAACAGGGAACACCAACAGGTTCTGTACGGAGTGGAGTCGTGTGGACCTGGATCCTTCAAAGGAAAAGGGGAAGAAGAGAGGGAGAGGTTTAAGGAGAAAACTATGGAAGTAAATCTGTGTCGCTGGGATTCGAATTAAAAAATGCCACCGAAATTTAAATGTTGTATGTTTGTACTTACTGTTTCAGTGTTAAAATATATTCAGAACACATTTTGACCTAAAAAAAAATTCATTGTCATTATCTCTACACAGTTGAAATTTCATTTGTTATTTTCTCTTCCGGCTAAAAATTCACTTTATTATTTCAAAGTGATTACATTTTCAATACTTATTTTTCAGTTTAATTTTTGAGTGTTAAAAATCTGCATGTAAAAAAAATTCAACCTTTCAAAATTCAAACTCAATATTTTCAGCCTCCTGAGATTCAATTGGGTGGCTCAACGGTGAGTTTATTACTTTCATTTTTCTGTAGTTGAGTTAGCGTTAGCTTGCATGACCGGCTCCGTGATGCTGGTTTTCCTTCAGTATGGGCGCACAAGCGTCACGTGACTAAGAAAACGTAACGGGATTGGCTGGGTGTTGGACACCACAATCCATTGCTAATGTCTGTGACCTGAAGTAACCCTTCCCTTTTTACACTGAATTTAGACGCCGAATTTAAGACAGTGAAATAGAGTTGAATCTCAGGAGGTTGAAAATATTGAGTTTGAATTTCGAAAGGTTGATTATTTATTTTTTTTTTTTTTTTAAATGCAGATTTTTTTAACACTCAAAAATTTAACTGAAAAATAAGTATTGAAAATGTAATCACTTTGAAAAAGTAATGTGAATTTTTAGCCTGAAGAGAAAATAACAAATGAAATTTCAACTGTGTAGAAATAATGACAATGAACTTCTTTTTAGGTCAAAAATGTGTTCTGAATATATTTTAACACTGAAACAGTAAGTACAAACATGCAACATTTAAATTTCCGTGCCATTTTTTTATTCGAATCCCAGCGACACAGATTTACTTCCATAGGAAACATGTTGGTAGCCTTGTTTCCATTAAAATGAAATTCAAATTTTAAACAAACTTTTAGAAAAAAAGGAAATACGAATTTGTGGCGTTTCCATTTGGTTTGAAGCAAATTAGTTAAGGACTGCAAAGGCATGGTACGTCGTCGTCCATATTACGTCGTCACGCTGATGTAGTAAACAGGAAGTAGAGACTGTAATCTGACCACAGATCAGTAATAAAGGACAGTTTTAATGAATGTGTTGCTATCAGTTAAGTTTGCTGACATTAACATGTCAGTTAGTAATGGCGATGCTGTTTCCAGTCATGTCTAGGAGCATTATAGGAACATCCAGGAAGACGGCGACGGCTGAAAGATCTGATCAGTCATGTGAGAAAAGTTTTCCGCGTCAGATCAGGATTTTGCGCATCAACCCTTTTTCGCAAAAGCCAAAAACTAACGTAAGCAGGCGCAAAAAACTTTTTTGCAAATTCTAGGGAGTTTATTGGAATTCTGCTGTTTCCATCAAACCTTGCTGATGCATTAGAAGAAGCTGAAGAAATCTGTAAAGACTTAGCTGCTCGATTTTGTTTATTTTTCTTCAGGAATATCAGCCTAGAGGCTTCTGATCATAAATACATCCCCATGTTTCACATTTCTTTTTGTAAAAATCAAATCACATATCTTTTTCCTAACCCTTTAGTTGATCCATCAGAGAGAAAGTTTGAACAGGTTTTATTAATGTCCGTGATGCGACACATTGTAAAAAGGTTTAAGAGGTAAAAACACTTTTGCAATGTAATTGAAAACACAGAGCTCTCTGTAGTTTATGCCTGAAATTAAATTAGATTTCCTCTGCCTTTTTTTTCCTGCAGAGGTTGATGCCACCTGCAGTGACTTTGACTTTGGCACAGCTCTTCACATCGCTGCATCCAACCTGTGCACGTCGGCTGTCAAATGTCTGCTGGAGTTTGGAGCTAATCCAGCTTTCAGGGTGAGCTTCTTATGTTTCTCTTCAATCACACGCCACCCAACTTTACTTCTGAGTTCAGGAATTTTTTCAGCACACCATTGCGACTGTTTATTTTTGACAGAGTTTGTTTTGTGGCATCGATCTGCCTATTTTCTCTTGAATCAGAAAGTGAATCCATTATTTACAGTTCTTTATAACGAGATCAGCTTGTTGGAAGTACATTTCGAAAAACACAATATTGGAGAACCGGTTTAGAAATAATTTGCTACTCTTTTTACTTGAGCAGCTGTTTTCTTTGAGCAGACAGTAAACAGACTTTTTTTTTTTTATATATAGGATACTTAAAAAGAAATGGAATCCAATCTATAAATGGAGTGAGTAAGACGTCATGCCATGGAGGCAAATCAGATGCTACCGGCTGGTTAGATGGAACAAATAAGAGTTTATGAAGATTAAGCAAATCACATTAATGAGTTAACTAAAACTTTGCTCTTGCTTTGATTTTTGTAAGGAGATGTTTGTCCAGAGTTCAGACAATAAACCTTTTACACTTTGTCTGCGTGAGGAGTCATTGACCCCAAGTGCAGAGTCAAGTTCAAAGTTTAGACTGATGTGTCATAGTAATAATTTAGTATAGTAATACTATATTTACACTGATCATGTATGCCAAGGAAATTGCTGAAAAAAGGGCTAAACATTTATAAATCATAATAAAAATTTATCCATTGTATTTTGCATTTTTTAACTATTTTCTATAAGATTATATTAAAAACACAGTAAGTGAACATAAAAAATGAATGGGTAATGAATAAACAAGATAAAGAGTGCAGTGGAAACATTATTTTCAATATAAATAGAAGACATAATGATTAGATGGGATGAAGGAGGGAATGCTCTTTATAGGTGGGTTTAAAAAAAAAAAAAAAAATTTTAGGATTAGTATTCGTCCTCGTCATGTAGCCTTCAGAGTTGACCCCTCCCCCTCTCTGCTGCACTCTGCCCGGCTTCCCGTCTCCCCGGTTAGCCTTCGGGGCTAAACGCAGCCAGGTGTCTGACTCAGATCTACCGCTGTCTTCCTCCAAACCACCGGCAGAGAGTGAGCCAGAACGGGGCAGAGTTGGTGGGACCGTACCTGTTCTAGTGCATTCTGTCCAACGCCTGATCCCCCATGGAGCTTAGTCAGGAACAGCAAGAGATCAGTGTAAGAACCCCCGGCAACGAGTGAGCCACAGCGGGGGAAAGTTGGCGGACCGTGCTCCACGAGCTAACAGCAGGAGATTGAAGTACTTGATCATTTTTTCCCGAGCTGGCACGTTGTTAGACACTTCATCTTCACTGGTTGTCCTGCAGTTTGATTTGATGGATGCTGTCGGATCAAAACAGCGTGGATCTAATTTGATCAGATGTTGTGCTGACAGAAAAAAAACACACAGATGCACACATACACACAATAAGAGACACATAGCGCTCTGTTGACGTCCTTTTTTTGTGTTTGGGTTTTGAGGAAAGCAGCAAGTCTTGTCAAGTCAAAAGAATCAAATCCAAGGGAAGTCACAAGTTAATGATGTGAAAGTCCGAGTCAAGTTTCAAGTCTCCTCATATTTATTCAAGTTGAGTCGAAATTGATTGATTTCATGATTGGAGTCCAAAACAGCCATGTATGCGTGCAGCAGTGGTTAGGGCACACCACCCATGTACGGAGGCCTTAGTCCTCGACGCGGCCAACCCGGGTTCGAATTTGGCCTGTGGTCCTTTGCCGCATGTCACTGCCCCTTTTCCGCTCGGCCTACTTTCCAAAAAAATGAGCCACTAGTGCCGTTAAAACCCCCCCGAAAAAAACAAAAAACAGCCATTTATACTCATTCACCAGCATAAAGGGACTGCCTGCAGCCTGAGGAAGATGTAAGTAGGCTCCTTTGAGTCAGAGAACCAGGAAATAACCAGAAGCCTGATAGTTTCCTCCTCTACATGAAAGCAGGCAGTTAAAACACTGGCCCCATCTTAACTCAGATCTTCACAAAGCTGCAGGAGGCTCACTGTGGCTTCAAGCATTCCACTGTCATTCTCGTCCCCAAGGTGCTGTAAACTAGCCTTTGTTTGCTGCTTCAGCTCCCTATGGCTGATAAAGTTTTACTGCACCTTTGAAAATGCATCATCATGGTGTAAAATGATTACAGATCTGTAGCTTTGACGTTTCTGGCCTTAAAATCCTTTAAGTGACTGGTTTCTAACCAGTCAAACTCCAATAGACATAAGGAGAATAGAGATAAATCCTAACGTCTAAATATTGTAATGAAAGACAGTAATAATATATATCTAATTTATTTGTCAGGTATTTACTAAAGTGTTTGTTGTCTTTAATGACATGATTCAGTAAAGGTATTTATTGTGTTATGCAATTTATTTATCAAACTGTTTATTAATTTCTAGTCCTCCATGCTGCTGTGGCCTCATTAAATATTCATAAAAAGGCTGAGTTGCACTCTTGAATATGTTTTAAACTGACCCTGAAGAGGGATTTAAAATGAAATATATCTTTAATTTTTAATCAACATCCCTTCAACAAACAGATTAAACAAAAACTGAAATCTATAATACCTGCCATCTTGGTTCTCTTCAGTGTCTGTTGACTGCTATAAAGATTTCCAGGTAGATTTTAATGCATCATATGTATTTTGGTTGTATCTTTGATAGAAAGCCTCTTGATTTTAATGTTTTAGCACTAACTACCACTGGAGGTCACCAAAGCACTGTGAACAATTACACTATCATTTACTCACTCAGACGTGAATCCATAAGTTCTCTCTGTTCATTATTCAGTTTCTTATAGGCTGTGAAGGCGAAACTCTGAGCAGACTCACTCGGATGTTTTCAGCCGTTCTGCCTTTAAATTTAGATTTGATTAAAATGGTAACATAAATGTTGCCTCTTTTAGCCTGTAGCTTTCTTTATAGTATAAAACTAAGTAAGATGAGGGTTTATTAATGCTAAAATTGCTACCCTTGTTTTTTATCTTTTACCAATATCAGTTTCTTTACACGGACCTGCTTTATTTATTACTGAACATATAGAAGTCCTCTTCTTAGTTTTCTTTAGGTTGTATTTTTTAATTTGGAAATAATAATTTTTACATAAACCATCATTTTTTTTATTTTAAATGTTTGTGTAATTCTTTTTTTTCTTCCCAGCATAACACGTCCAAAAGTGTAGCAGCTGTTTAATTATTTCACCAGTTTAAAAGTTCAATGATTTATTTATTTCAGCCATTATGTCAAAAGGGAGTTTTGTGTTATTGTTTTAATAACACAGTGATGTGTTAGTGTTTATCTTTTGATTTTAATGTTTTATTAGAAAATACAATGTTAGATCTTATTAAGAACACTGATTTAGTTTTGGAAATTAAGTAGGGATGCGCATTAACATCAGTATTGGGTTATATAATTTTTAGCATATTGGTATCGTTCTAAAAAAGTAAAAGTGGGCCAGTTTGAACCATTTTTATTTTTATTTCCATCCTATTGTTTGTTTTTTTAGGGAGGGTAGGGGTTGGTCATGTTATTCCTTTGGTCATGTAACAGTGAGGCAGCATTGTGGAGTGTTTAACTGAAGCAGAGGAGCTATGTCAGTGGTGAGGTCAGAGGGGTAATGTGGTATGGTTAGATATTGGTTTTTGGACGTATGGCTGCAGGCCGCAATGGTCTAACCCCTTTAGACTTAAAGGCCTGTGTAGAGCAGTGATGTGGAGTTCTGTGGGACCTTTTTAACCTCAGCTTTACCCAGGAGGTGCTTAAAGTGTTGTGGAGGATCGCCTGCCTTGTGTCGGTACCAAAGAAAACTCAGCTGTCTGTTTTTAATGACCACAGATCTGTTCGTCTAAAATCCCAATTCAGGAAGGTCCTGGAGAGACTCCTGATGGGCACGAGGTTCAAAGCCCCTGCTCTGTGATCGCCGTATAATCTACTAATAAATGCCTCATTTTGAATATGGAAATCCTTTTATTATATCATTTAACTAGATATAAGTCTACATCGTAGCTTTTTAGAAACTGTATTTTCATGAAGTATCAGATTACATCACATTTTGTCCTAATTTTTCATTTTTTTAAATTCCATTTTAGACCGGCTAGTAGGGCTGGGCGATATGACCTCAAATAAATATCATAATAAATTTGGCAGTTTGACCTCGATAACGATAAATGCACGATAAATGCTCCAGCCCCTCTGTCTGAAAATAATAGCCTGTGCAGCAAATGTAACAGACCTATATTTTATTTATTTATTGAATAAATAACATTACATAATAATTTCGATTAAATATTATACTCTTATACCTATTCAAGAACATTCAACAATGTCTTACTGAACAGGAGAATAATGTTTCCTCTCTTGCAAACGTTTTTGCGCATAGGTAATAGAGCTTTTTGCACATCTTTAAACTCAACATGATGGCTGTGCTGTAAGTGGTGGAGGCTGGATGTGTTACTTTGGGTGGTGCCAATAATTTTCAGGCAAACTTTGCATTTCATGTTCATTTGCTCAACATCTATGGCGTAATTTGGGTGCAAAAGAACTCTTGGTGCTTGGAGAACAATGTGCATTGTTAAAACCTGCACACCCTTACTCAAAACCAGTTGGCTGGGCGCTCAACTCCTATAACGCTTGCTCAGCTTCATGTCTGCACCCCTTTTCGCTCACCTGCCATTCTCTTAGTTTACGCTTCTGACTGGATGGATGGAGTCACGTGATTGCACAAACCTTGCCGTGTCTTAAAGAGTAAAAACCAGCCACCATTGCATGCAGGCAAAACAAGAACAGCCATAGTGGACCAAAAAAAGCAAAAAGCAAACATGTTTGGAGCTGCAAAGATGTAAAAGTCTTGTATAAGTTTTTATATGGACATTGGGATCCATCCAACGCTTTGTTTCCAACAGCCACCTGCCTGGCACCACGCAAATTTTTGCAGCATTGGAAAACATAATAAATGAATGTTTGTTTGACCTCCTGTACACCATATTAAAAAAAAAAAAAAAAATCCATCTTTTTACATTTTCATAAAGTTTTGAAAAAGCACCAGGGAACCACACGGGGGACGCTAAAGAGCCGCGGGTTCTAAAAAATCTGCAATATTTTTGATCACCATATTGAGGTTCCTCAGGTTTAAAATCTGCCAACAATTTTAAAACCTGCTTTTTGAACCAGGCATTAAATGGAGCCAAATGTTTACAAATTACCAACAAACAGGGAGGATTTATATTTTTTACTGATAATTGATAAACTAGCTCACTGTCTATATGACGCAAGGAAAAAAGGGCTAAACCATATTTGTTTATAGGAATCAGTTAAAGGGACTTTATCACCATATTTTGTGTTGTTTTTTTTTTGTGAGAGCAGCACAACTTAAAAGAACTTGCAGACTTTATGGCGATCGATTTTCTGGGAACGCAAATCACTGAAGACAAAGAAAGAAATGACTGTTCTTAGAAATTAAAGAATAACTGAAAAGGCTACTTTAGAACACTGCAGAAATTATTCAGTTCAGCTTTATCACCGAAGGTGACACGACTACTGGATTTAATCATATATTTTTTTTAAAGTATTAATATTTATTTCTATGTTCACGAATTTCTGTGTAGAAAATAAAAGATCTAAAATTGACCGAAAGGTGCACACACCGATACAAAACTTAAAATGTAGATGAGCAAACACAAAAATAAGAGAAACACACAAATGAAAGGGATAAAAGCTGCAAGTTGCAAAAACAACTGCATGTTGAGAAAAGCTTCTAACTGGCTTCGCCTTATAGAGGTGCCCTAGACCACTAGGGGGAGACGATCATTGAATTATATGGTATCAGGAAATAGTCCTATTGCCCCTTGCAGAATAACGACCATCAACTCTTCCCTAAGATATGCAGCGTTGACTTCCTACCTTTTAGTCGCCTCCAGTCATAGATGTGATCACACCTTCAGTTGGTCTGCTCCCTTGGATTAGTAACACCCTGCCGCTGCAGTGTTTTTACACCTTGCTTCCAATTTTACTTTCTGTTTGTACAATAAAGAGTATTGGATCTGTTGTTTATTTTTTCCCAATTTTAATATCGACTGAAAATATGGTATAGTCTGTCAAAGACTAGATTTCTATTGGTTGCTCGAAAGTGAATCTCGAGAAACACTACAGACGGCTCTGTTTCTCCTAAATTTTCTGATATTTCTTGCACAAAAAACTCTTTTTCTATTCAGTTGTTCTATGAGCTGTTGTGGATAGAAATGTGAAACCCTTTTTAGTAATTGGGCTCTTCGTCTCTGCTGTAAATGCCTCTGCAGCATGCTTGTTGACGACCCCTGAACGTTATAATTTAACTGTTGTAGACACAATAGGGCGGCTGTGTGGGAGAGGGAGTCATCAGCGGCTCGTCGATGTCAGAGTGTGGGAAAGAGTTTAAAGGACGTCTGTCCTGCTGCGAGGCAAGGCTCGGGATTAAATTTGATTACGAACGGTGATTAACACAACTGATCATGTGAAAATGACTTGGCTAGAGTTTTTTTTCTTTATAAAGACAAAAAGTATTGAGTAAAAGCATAAGCAGCATTTTATTTCTTTCTCCAGTGTCTCACCTTCCCACGCCAATTTGAACATTAAAAAAAGCAACTGGTCTTTTGTGAGGATTATAAATCACATGAAATGATGACATGGAACAATCCTGCTCAGGTTTCTCCTCTGCCGGTCCTCTACAACAACCTCCCTCTGCAGCATCCTCTCATAAATTTAGCCTGCTGACTCAAAGATGTCTATCTTCGCTGTCATTGAGTCACCTGGGGAAACCTTCATCCCGCCTTCTGCTGATAAGCCTCTTTGAAACAAAACTGATGGGGATTTCATGCTGAGAGTTGCAGTATAATTAAAGAATCAAAGACCCAAAAAGCCTGTCTCTTTAGAGAGGTAAACCCAAGTTTAGAAGTTTCCTCGTGATCCAGAAGCTGTTTTTGTTTGTTAAACCGATAAATTGCAAAAGGAAGTGGCAGCTATCATAGTTACAGTACCTTCAGACCTTTTTTAAAAAATAACCTCAACCCTTCTTTCTTTTTGACTCACAAGCTAGCATTATGTAGCATTAACATTGCACACATCATCCATAATATGGACACTAAGTTGGTATCAGAATCTGATCAATACTGATGTTCGATACATACTTTGGTCTAAGATTCAATCCTTTACTCACTAATCAGTAATAGGTAGACTCACTGTTATACTTTATTTTAGAAAGAGCAAGAAAACAGCTCCGCTCATTACATTTATTTCATTAATGTAGTTTCTCAACTCTCTTCATAAAAGAGATTTACTTTATTTTTCAGACTATAGAGCGTACCTCACTATAAGGCTCGCCCGCTAAGTTCTTTGAAAAAACTGGGAACCTATATATATATATATATATATATATATATATATATATAAAGCCGCACCAGACTATAAGCCACTGATGTCTACTGAACTGTTCTCCACCAAACCTGGAGGGAAAGCTCTACATATAGCCCCTAGAGTAGGGAAGAAGAAGAATGCTGGCTTCCGTGTTAGCACAGGGTTTCGTCAGCTCTTTAGCTCTGCAGGAGTTGAGCCCAGTCGCTACATCGGTTTGGCAGCTTTAATGCACCAAATAAATGTCAAAATGTGTGAATTTGGGACATTTGTTCTCCTTCATGTCTACTACTATCATATTCTTGTGCTAAATTAAAATTCGCCCCTTATTCTTTAATTTCAGACTTTGTCTTCCCCTTTTAGCGGTTAGGAAAAATTCACAGAAAAGCCACACCTTCTTATAAGCTGCATGGTTCAAAGTAAAATACAGTAGTTTTTTATTTTATTTATTTTAATTGAATTATGTTTTGTGCTTCCTTTCTCCAAAGAAAAAAATGCACAAGTTATTTCAGTGTTTTTTCTGTTGATAATGTTAATATCATGATAATAAAGTAGTCACCTTTAAACTTGTCCTGTCCTGTGTTTTAACAAAATAATAAGAGAAAACCACAAGAAACAAGCAAATAATTCAAAAGTTTGACACACATCTCAAATTTTCTTGTTATCAGTCTTTATTATCATGAACTAATCAACGAATTGAAAGTTCCAGAGAATGATAGAGAACAAGAAGAGGAGCGTTATAGCCTGTATGAATCAGGTTTTGTTTATTCAATGAAAATAGAAAATAAGTATCAAGAAATATCATTTTTATTTTGTTTTGAATAAGTTAAAAGACAAAAAGTCAGCAGAAATTCAGTCCTAATTGTACCTTGCAATGAGCTTATATGTTCTTAGTTTCCCAGTCAAAGCTACAATATAATAGGATTAGTGGAAATAAGCATTTTTTTGGACACATTAAGAGGTGAAATCAAAATACTTTTAAACTGAGTGGATTAAAATGATCTAAGTGCATTAACATAAAACAGAAGAATGGTTTCAAATAGAAGGTTTTATTAAATGTTATCTCTCTCTTTATTGATATTGTTACTATTTAGGATCAATATAAAACAAAATAAAGTTAAAAATGACATTACGTGATTCAAGGTAGGTTCCCTAAAAAAAACAAATTTCAGCATTAACGTAAATAAAAACTGATCCATGCAAAAATTTTCTTTTCCAGCCTTATAACTGAAGGGTGATGAGGGCTACAGGCTATCCAAATAAGAAAAATGTCAAAAAAGCAAAATACAAAAAAGATCCAATCAAAAAGGGACTTGTTGAAATAATTAATTTTATGTTTTTGAATTAACTATTATTGTTATAAATAATGCTCGTATTGGTTTATTATGCCTATCTCTACCATAATATTCCTTTTTTATTGAAATAAAACCCAGTTTTCTACGAACAATATATAGACCTGCAAAGAAGACAGATGGATATAACGAAGCAAAACAGCCTTCATATAACAGCAGTGCTGCACAATATGAAAGTTGGGAACCACCAGCTATCAAATGCATCTATTTTGGAAAGTGCTTATTTTTCCCCCTTGCATCTTATGGGTTTTTTGTATGGAAGTATTAAACTCTTGAATAACCGTCCGCTGTTATTTCAGAATGAAAAAGGACAGTGTCCAGCAGATGTTGTACCTGACCCACTGGAAATGCCCCTGGAGATGGCTGATGCAGCCACCATGGCCAAAGAGCTCCGTACTCTGCTGAGGCAGGCTTTACCCAGACCCAGCTCACCTCTGCCCCTCACACCGCAAGGCCAGGTCTCTGCTCTCTCTGATAAGGCAAGGAAACAGCTGGCTTCCATGGGAATCCGACTCGGGGCTCGTGTGTTGATAGCCGGACAGAAGGTGCGTTTAATGTTGCTGTGAAAGGAGAAAGCGACATAATCCTCCCTGCTTATTTTGTCTGGTGCAGCAGCTTAAGTCTTTCATTAAACTGAGCCAAGTTTTATCAAGATGAGATGAATTCTCATATCTACAATAAAGCAAATAGTCATAAATCTCACAACACGATACAAATATTTGCAAAAATAATCCAAAAAAGTATTGAAAATTACCATTTCCTACACGCAGTGAGTGAAAATGTGGTATTTTTAGTGTCACATAGGAGTGCTTGGTCTAATTTAGCATTTAGCAAACCTATATGTCATGCAACTGATGTAAAACTAAACCTCAATCTAATGACTATTCAGTACTTTTTCTACATCTTCTTAAATGTCTTCACAACCTCATAGTGATTATGCATCTTCTTCATCTGTCAGTAATCTGCTTTCACACCTTTCTTTGATCTTTACCACCAACGGCGTCAACCAGACTTTGACTGTTGTTCATACTTCTCACTTGAGCTCATTACACATGTTTATTTCCTCAAAAGTGGCACACATGTTATCAGCACAAACCAGCACTCTAATGAGCATTACTACAAAGTCTTCAGACAAGTCAGTGTGTAATTACAGGTTACATTTCAGGAATATCCTCAGTAGTAGACCATTTATTCCCTTGGCTGTCACATCTTTGCAGCGTCACAACAGAAAACTCTAATTTATTTAAGATAAAAATTGTATCAGAATATATTTTCAGAAAATCTCTTTATACCTGAAAGAGATCTTTAGTCTTTCTGATTAGCGATCATTGCCTGTAGGCTGGAAACCACTGTAATCTCTTTGACGTAAACCAGGAAAGCTCTGTGGGAGGAAATATGTTCCCCATTAAGCTTGTGGAGTAGTGTTGAAGTGTTTAGTTTTCTGCTTCAAAATTCAGTTTGGATTGATTGATTTGATTCAGGTTCAGATAACAAGTAACCAACCTACTCATCTTGGATGGGTTACTGCGTTAGAATTGACTATTTTGTAAGTAATAGGAAAAACAGTAAAATCAATCTTTTCACTAATAACCTGACGTGGCTAAGATCGATTATCTTCCTGTTACACAGGAATCACTTCTGCTGCAGTGCTGTTAGGAACCACTTTTACTCTTTTTTTATATTAGTTTTCCTCCTTGATTAATTTGAAAAAAATAATCTCTAAATCTGAAATACCCCCAGAAACAGAGTTTATAGCATCAGGGACTGCTTCTTCCACACTGTACTCAGGAGTTTATTAAATTTAAATGAGGCCTTAAAAATTTTCTGTTTTATGGAAGCAAGAGAGAACATGGTCTAAGGGTCTGTAGTCAGTTTTCAATGATTCAAATAGAAAGTTTCTCTTTGTAAGAAGTTTCAAAGTTCAAATGAGGTCAGCGACGCTATAAAGTGTTGGAGGTTGTTAAATTCGTAAGTTGTGGTGCTAAACTTGAAGGTTTTAGGATTTATTATGCAAATCAAAGTAAATGATTTTCAACAATATGTAAGATTTTATCTACTTTAGTTAAATAATATTTATGATCCAACAGGGTGTGTCAGTTTAACAGATATCAGTTCTAAATGTTGCCCCCTCTGAGACTTGGAGTTCATAATTGTAAACTAAAGCACAGAGACTAATTAAACAGACTACATCAACATCCTTAACGAAGAGTTTTAGGATTAAATTTGCAAAAAGAAAATAAGAACTTATCTTATTTTTAACTGCATAATATTTTATTAATATTGAAGTCTAAAAAAAAACAACCACTGATGTTTTAATGCTATTGTGGTTAATTGAAAAATTAAACAATGCCTGAAAAGACATTTGGATCCATCTGTTCAGAGCGTTGCTAATTATGACTCTTAACCTGTTTTCTTATTGTACATTTTATTTTCTTCTCCTTCAATATAGATGAAGGAACTATAGATGCGCCGATCAGAGTTTTGTGTTTTCTTTTAAATCTTTGTTTTTTTATTAACTCCTGATGGGCCCAGAGTTAGTATTATAACCTTGTGGATTTCCTGACTGCAAAAAGCAGCTGTAAAAGGCGCCCATTCAGATGAGCTCAGAGACGGCTCCAATGTCAGAGGATGAAGAGAGCACATCCAGCCAGTCACAGCAGGACTGCCTAGATGTGCCACTTGCAAAGTAGAGATGAAATAAGATATTATAACAGATGAGCAATAGAAAAACAGATGCCTGTGTTAAAAAGGAATTTGTAACCACTGGAGCGAGTTTGACTGGAAAACAAAAGTTACTTTTAAATGTTGGAGAGGGGTGGGCATGGTTGGAGACCGTACACATATTTTCTGGGACCGGCCAAGGATAAACAGATTCTGGAAGATTGTCTAGAAGATTGAAGACATCATTGATCACCAATATATTTTACAAGTACTTCAACTGGTAGCAAAAACCTAACCCTAACCATTGCGCAATGGCTACAGCATCTAAAGCAGGTATTTTAGATTGTGTCTAACCACTCAGCTATGCCTTAAAATTGAGATATTTACATGTGCCATCTTTTTTTGAGGGACCCTAGTTGTTTTTCTCCTTTCTTTCTCTTTTTATTCTATCTTTTGATTAAAATAGAAAATAGGGAAAACAAATTTTAACAGTATAATAAGCCTTTTTAATGTATGATGTACTTTAATACATCTAGCGCCGAATTTATGAGCTAATCCTCAACACTTTTTTTTATCAGATTGTAAATTATATATTATATTTTTACTTTTAGCAATAAATAAAAAGAAAAGAAAATATAGATAAAGCAGAGAAGATGAACAAAACAAAGAAAAAGAGCTTCATAAATAAAATCCTGTTCCTGCTTTCATCCTAATATATAATCAGCCGTGGCTCATCAAACACATAAATGGTTTGTCTGTGTTGAATATTTATATTACTTTGGCATTTAGCTGCATTTATAGTAAATTTTAATAGACATCCTGTTACATAGTGTTATTCTATGCGTGTTATTTGGTGTTTACAGGTTGGGACGTTACGATTCTGTGGCAGCACCGAGTTCTCTGGAGGCCTGTGGGCCGGAGTGGAGCTGGATAAACCAGAGGGGAAGAATGATGGCTCCGTAGCAGGGGTTCAGTATTTCACCTGTCGATTCAAACACGGTAGGAAACGTCACGCCGCTCTGCTTGATGATCAAACACACCGACTCACCCACTCGTTAATCTGAGTCATGAATCCCATTTTGTTTTCCGTAGGAATTTTTGCTCCCCTGTCCAAGATAAGTAAACCCTTGGAGAAACATAAATCGAGCTCTGCAAAGACTCCTCTACGCCCCCCTCGTCGCATTGACGTGTCGCGTGTTACTGCCAAGATTAACACAGGTAAAAGATAAGAGCTGCTTATCAAGTCTTTGTTGTTTAGACTCATTGGAAACGGGGATGTGTCGAATTTGATGCAGCAGCTCCTGCTGGTTGAGCAGTGATTTCCCTGGTTCTGCTTTTGGGATTAAGCTGTATTCTGTCCCTGTCAGGTTCACTGAACAATGCAACAAGGTGAGCAATGAAGGCTTTTAGGAAAATATGTTTCCCTGAGGAGTTCTGCCACTATGTGCATTAATAAAAAGACATGTCATAACCTCGACCACAGAGTCGAGGAGCTTGAAAAGCAATGAATTCCTGAATATTTGTGAATGTGAGTGAAAAAAAATCTTGTCAAAAGGCAGCAGATGAATGTCATGACACCGAATGGTTCTCGTACCATTCCCAGGAGATGGCCATGGATACAATGTTGAGGAAGAAAAAAAAGGAAAACCTGTTGAGACCTGCAACAACAGCAGGTCGGGGAAGAGCTTCCTTCCTTTGTAATGCCTCTTCAGAGAGTTCAGGTTCAAAACGTATTCTCATTAGAAAAGACTAATTATATTAAAAGGTGTTGATTGTGGCAGGATTAAACTTTGTAAAATGAGATCAAGGTTATAAACTAGTCAGTCTCACAATCAATACCAACTGAAGGATGAACTAAGCTACCTTTGTTATAAAGTGAGGAGCATTAGGGGATGTCTGTGTTTTTCTCAGGATTCACATTTTATTTGGATACAATATTATTAAAAATAGAAATAAAAAAGGAAATAAATCAACAATTAAATTAGCATCCAAGCAAAATAATTGCTTTTGATTTGATTAAGAGAAAGAAACATGCAAAAACAAGTCAAATTATATTACTGCTTGACTGCTACTAATTAAAAATATGGTTTATTAACATTTTATGAACAGGAGATAAAAAAAAAAACTGTTTTTACACCTTAATCTTAATTATAATCTCTAAAGTTAATTCTAAGAAAATAGAAAAACAATTTCAGTCTCTGAAAGCCAGAATGCAAAACGCTTTCAGCACAAAGTCTAACAGCAGCTGTTATCTCATCCTGGGAAGTGATATTTCATCTGGAAGCTCATTTTAAGACTGCCCGCCTGTCTGTTCTGGAAGAGTTACTGAATTTTTCAGCGGTTCCTTACATTAGATGTAAATGCAAGTGCTCCTAAAGAAGCTTAGGGTGCAGTGAACCCTGTAATGTGTGATGTACACAGAATCAGTCTTTGAATGATGATATTTCCCTGATCCAGTTAGCGAAGGCTTCTTTTTTACTGCTTTTGTTTAACTGAACCTAAATTCCACTCAAGAATAAAAAGGAGGATCTGTCACCAGGCTGTTTGCCAATCAGAAGTGGAGAGTTTTGTCATTTTAGATAGAATTACTGCAGAAATATATTTTTCTATGAACAGCTCTTCATACTGAGAAGCAAAAAATGCACAAGCAGTAACTATAAACATAACCTGTATCTGATCAAGGTATTTGACTTTATAGTGTTTTTATAATAAATGTATACTTTGTATGAGACTTGTTTATATCTAGATATATAATTTACACATTGATCCAAATTCAACTTCGTCTTAAATTATTTCAAATTGTTTGCCGGTTTTCCTCTATTAAAAAACTTTTTTGGCTTTTTGATTATGGAATCTTATTTGTTTGGTTTGATTAATATTGAAATCACAAATCATTAAAATGACTAACTTGCCTGACAAAATATTTATTCCAGTGTTGGATATAAACAAAATAAACACAGCGGAAATCAACAAACTCAGATATGCACAATTGAAGGTATTAAAGAGGATTTTCGCAAATTTTTTAAAAGACCTGCCCTCTCCACTCTAAATAAACTGTGCGTGCGAGAGCAGAAACGAGCCCATTTCTCCTCGTGCACGCTCTGTTTAAAAGTTGTTTTTCTTATTGCTTATACAAGCTTATTGAGTTCAAACATCTTCCCCAAACACTAAATGCCTCAATCACTGTATTGAAAGGTGGACTATATAGTGGACTTTATAGCGAACTCAGTCAACTGACTATTTGGATAGATGATCACTGCTTTTTGCTCCGTTGGTCACTTAACTCCTCCTCCACTGCGCGGTGCCTGCGCCATCTTTGTTATTAGTCGCCACTGTTGGGTAGCGACAGCCTATGGCGACAGCAGGCCGCTGTCACAGCAAATCCCATAATGCTTTGCATGGAGAGCTCTCCTTGCGAAGCATTTTGGGATATATCTTTCTTTTTTTGCTCATACACTTTAGACAGTTTTTCTCTTACGACCCTCGGCCATTTTCAAAGAACCACAGTGAGAAAAGTGAGCTTCAATGACTGTCTGAGGCCCCGTCCACACGAAGTCAAAACGAACACGAAACGCTAATATTTTCCAGAACGTTTGTTGTAAAGACGGAGACGTAAAATAAATGTGATCGACCACACGAATGCATGAAAACGCTGCAAAATGTATGCCAGGCCTGTAAGTGGCGCTGTGGTGCCAAAGCAAAAACAGGCAACGAAATGTTGGGCATGCGCACTAATATTTATACAACAACCAAACTGGAAAACCCCTGCGGGTCCATTTTCGTGGTTCAGTCAAATTGAGGTGATGAACTATGTCGTCTATATTGCTCTGTTCTTCCTGGAGATATTCCAGAAGAAGAAGATTCTGTTGTAAGCCCAACAGCAGGGTGAGTAGCATGAGCAGCAACCATTCAACACAGTACGGTGCCATTGTTGTGATACTGTATCGCGCATGCGTGTTTAGAGGCGACGCTATGACGCATGCGTGTAAGAAAAAAAATGCGGTTAGAGCTTAAAGATGGAACCGTGAAAATGGCGTTTCAAAATCTTTCCACTCTGAAGGCCTAATGAAAAAAAGATCGTTTACAGACCCCGAAACGCCGGCTTCGTATGGATGAGAGGCTGGTTTGGTGAAAAATGTGTGCGTTTAGGCCAGGGTTTGACTTCCTGTGGACGGGGCCTGAAACCGTAGCTCACCACAGATATACGCCTGAAAGTGTGCATGCACAGAAAAAGATAGCTAACGGGACGAGCACGTAGAACGGCCTTATGTAAACATATCTCCAGAATGATTGACAATTAGGAGGACCACTTATTTAGATGATCCACCTGAAAATAAAAAAATCGTCCGTTATACCTTTAATGAGAAGATATATGAGGGGATTGTGTGGAATAGAAATGAAGAAAATCTTCTGTGAAGATTCTCAGTCATCCAGGTCATGGCCAAGCTTGGAAAAGTTCTGTTTAAGCAACTGGACGTTACATTTTTTTTAGACGACATTTAATGTCTCATTCAAGAGGCCTCTTCAGTTCTAACTAAGGGTGTGGAACGCTGAGATTAATATACTCTTGCTCTTACAAAGAATGAGGGGAATAAACAAAATGGATTAGCTAAGGAGGTCACATGGGGGGTGTTAATGGTTGTCGTTGACTCCCTCATCAGAGTAGTTTCACCCACATGCCTCATTAAAATTGTAGTTTTTTAGAAAAGCCCATCTGGAATAACCACATTTCTTCAGGTATGTCCTAATATGATTCTGTTCTTTCCTCCTGCCTCTGTTGGTGGTGGCAGTGGTTTCTGCTCATGTCTGAAGGGTTCTGATGACGCCTAGTTTGTGGTCCAGTGGTTGGTGTGAGCTTCAAAACGGAAGTACTGGTCGGTGTGGGTGGGTCTCCTGTAGACTTCTGTGTTGTCTGTCTTCCATGATGTTAACCGCGCAGTCCATGAAGGCAAGGCTGCCATCTTTCATGTCTTCCTGGGTGAACTTGATGTTTCTGTCCACTGCGTTGATGTGTTCCGTGTACATGTTGATATCCTTGGTCTTTATTTTGACACATGTGTCATCTGCATCAATGACTGGGTTTTGATCCCATGTATGAGTGTAGAGCTCTGCTTTCCACTTCTTCCATAGGTTCACCACTATGGGAGACACAGGAAACATTTATCCAGGTGGTTTGGTGGTTACTTGCAGAGTTAACATTTCAATGCAGTAAAGATCCACTACTGCCAAGTGCTTTTTCAGGAGAAGGGATTGCTGAAAAGCTGTGCTTTGGTGTGATTGGATTACCGTCTATATTTCGGAATACGAAATGGGGGCATCTGTCTTTTGAAGTACCTAGAGATGCCATTTACTGTGAATTGGTGCTGTGTAGATAAATTGTATTGAATGTCCTGCCAGTGTTCATTCCTACAGTGGAGGTTTGGGCCTCCTGTAGGGGGGACTGTGGGCCAAGGGGAGCAGCAATCAACTGAAAATGGTTAAGTCATATATAGATGTGATTTTATGCTCATTTTTATCCCGTTGAATATTGATCCTGTTTTATCTTGCCTACCCTGAGTGAACTTTGTTACTGCATGCCTGGATTTATTGCATCTCAACTTTGATATTAATCTTTCATGAAAGTGGGCTCTGAACCACAGCCAAAGGACAATGCATATATTAGACTGATGACGGGAGCCTGCTCTCTCAGTCCTTGAATGCTTGTTTCCACCAACTTCAGACAAATGACTCCAGTTGGTAATTTCCATCAAAAACCTTGTCTTGCGTTTTTTCGTTATTCCTGCCACTCCTCAGGTTTACAGCTATATTGTGTTTTTTTAATTGTCAGAGTTCCGAGGGCCCATTGATTGGGATGTGACTAGAATACCGGACCTCAGAGAGGCCTATGCAGTTTAGTGATTGATAGTCCAATTAAGCCTAGTTTAATAACTAGGGCATAGACAGGCTGAGTGGCCTGGCAGCCATTAATCACAAGGTGTGTGAGTGAGTGTTTACGGACGGCGTGCAATGCATCTGAGGGCAAACGTGTCTGCACCGCCGTGCAACTTAAACTAGGCTAATTTATGAGCGCACACTTCTCAGGGCTTTTGTCAGCACAAACTTTCAGAGCCACCTGCTTTTTACTGTCCCACTGAATCACTGCTGGAGACAGCCTGCTCGTGTTTATCGATGGATTGCTTCGGTCATTGTTGAACTGTCAGTGAGGGAGACGGACGGAGGAGAATGCCAGGCTAGTCTCTATTGTGTCTCAGAGGGCAGGAGAGGCAGATGTGGAATCACAAAGGGGCTCTGCTTTGACTTGTAAAGCCTTGCTCTGCCACCTGAAGTGACCATCAGGGCGAAGCAGGGAATGGACGGCACCAGGGGCGCTCCGCAAGCTAAAGGTCAGGTGACAAGAAACGTTTGCTAAGTTGGAATGCAGTCAAGTGAGGACAAGAGCGTTCCCAGGTGCCTCCAAAGTCAACTTTTTTAAGCACATGCCTGCCGTATGACTTTCTCATGAATCCTCATAAGGGATTTTTTTTTTATTCCCTTACATTTGCTGCACAGATGTTAACTCAGTTATTGCCAATTAAAAAACATTTTTTTCTTATTTGAATAGATTTAATTTACAGCTATAAGCTGGAGAACAACCTTGAAGTTAAATACTTTATAAGAACGTGAAAAGAGGCACATTTGTACTTCAACTTCGGTTACCTTCAGCCCATTGCCATATGAAATTCTGTTCTAAATGCTTTTTGTTTGCTGATATTTTAGATTTTGTTTGGATTTAATTGCTTTTTAGTATTTAAGAATAATTCTTTGCTTGTTTTGTTTTTAACACTAGGGATTTTTGTGTATTGTTGAGTTGTTCTTTTATTTACTGTATAAATACAATTCAGTCAATAGCTTTAGCAACAGAGGGAATTATGCCTGTTTAATGAATGTGTAGCTTTTGTTGTGATTAGCTGCAACCTGACCAACCAACCCTTCTGCATTAGTTAACCATACTGTCTCCTTTTGATGCTCAGAATGGTGTTTTATCTAGACAGTAGAAAGTGTTGGATATGTCCTGGAGCTTCATGGCTTAGTTATTCATGATCTAATTTATAATTACAGACAGATCACCCTCTTGGAAGTGAACAGCATCACATATCATTATATAACAATTATCTGGTCTTTATTGGAATCAGTTATTTAAATCAGTTCAAACTAGGAGACTAAGTAATGTTTTTTAAAGGATGTGTTTAAATGATTAAGTACACTCATGATTATTGTTTAAAGAGCCAAAATTATGTGTGAATTAATTTGTTTCATGTCATTGCTTCATTCTTATCTGCCTTGAACCATTTTAATGACGACTAAGCAGCTATTTAAATGTTTTCACTGATATTTTCGGGTCATTCCTTGCTGATAAGCTACATTTACATTCAAGTTGAATTGCATCCCTGCCATCTCCACTATCTTAATCTCTCTAAGCATTTTCTGTCAGTTTTAAGTGCTCACTCTTGCTAGAGTTTCAAGAATTTTAATCAAATTAAACTCTTACTTTAAACTTATGTCAGGATTATTAATAAATTTAGGGTGAATATTTTTTTTTTTTTTGCGCAAAATTCTTCCTGGAAAGAAAAATCATCATGGTGAAGCTATAGTCTGCACCTACATCGCAACAATAATCAACATGTTCAGATCCAGAACTTTTAAGTTACTGTTGCAGTCATGCTCACACTGCCCTCTACAGGCAACTAAACAAAGCCGAAACAAATACCTAAAATGTTTTTTCTATAAACCATTTTAAACAGAGGTGGGTAGAGAAAGTAGAAACTTAAGTCAAGTAAGGGTATAATTATTATTAATATGTATTTATTAATTAATTTGATGGGGGCCGTGCATGTTAATGGACACACATGAATGTAAACATGCCACATTGTAGCCAAAGGCTAATTTCCATCCGTTGTCCCACAGGCAGGGGTTACTGAGGGTACATAGTTATAAAACAATAACATTAACAAACATTTATATATTTAGAAAGGGGTAACTTATTCATCACTTTCACAGCTCAACATACTTTATAATTCATGTCTGTATTTGGATAGATGTATAATCAACTCTTTTACTTAATTATTAACAGTAGGAAAATATTTGTTAAGTTCTGCAGAAGTACTATGTCCTTATTTGATCAAAATCTGTAATTTAACTTATATAAATATATGATTACACTAATGGAAATATGACATCCTTTGCAAATTCTGCTATTCTGGAGAAGGGATGACAAAAACAAAAAAGTGAATCCTCCCTTTATTTTAAAAACAGAAAAAGGAAAATGCTAATAGCATAGTTTTTAAAATATTTTTTTTATGACAAAAGTTTGTGAGACTGAAACTAATACTTCACAGTATCTGGTGACAAAGACAATACTGGTAAAAATAACATTTAAACACAACAGAATAGAACTAGTTGGTCTGAAGTAGGACTCTTTGTTTTTATTACGGTTTCTCTAAGCATTTTTTCTCCGAGCTTCTCATAGCTCTTTTCTTTCTTTACTTGGCATCATGTTAACACACTTCGTCTAAGCTCCAGAGCAGACATCTGGTTAAACCCCGGCTCTAATGGACGTCGTCACACTAATGGTCCGGTTCGTTTAATTAGCAGCCCTCTGCCGCACTCCTCCTTAAATGCAATAAAACATCAAGGATGTTCCTGATTCTTTGCGTATATCATTTTCCTTGATAGCTTTGTGTTTAAATTAATGAATAATAATCATATTGATTCAGCTTATTATTCATGAACTTGAGGTAAAATTTGATCAGATGATTTGATGTCCTGGTCAGTGCAGTATTTGCTTTTGTTTGCATCTGTATGCGTTGTTAAGAGGGCACTGTCTGTCTGTGTGGAAAGGTTTATCCCCCTGCAATAAAAAAACCCCGGACAGTGAAAAGCGCCCACCGAGTCCCAGTCAAAGCACAGAGGACGACAGCTCAGTCAGGAAGACAGGTAGTGTGGTGTGTACTGACTCCTGAATTGGTTCTGTCTGGTTTAGAGCTTATGGTTTCTGTTTGTGTTTGCATTAATTGTAAGTGTTGTACTAAAGCCTCTGTTACCACTCGATCTTCATGGACTTTAAAACAAGAATCCAGCATCTAAAGTCTGTCTGTAGGGAGCTAAATGATGATCCCAAACATCATTTAGATGCTGAGAACGTGTTGTAAATTGTTATGAAACTGCTATAAAACCCCGAGGCTTTTTACAGGTTTCATGTCCATTACTGTCTCTTTTTTCACAGTTTGTTTGGGGCCTAATCTTCCTCTTAAAGCACTTTGGCACAGATCAGATCAATTACCCTCAAAGCAGTGGCTATTTAATGAACTTACAACCCGGGAAGGTCTGTTGAAGGTAAAAGCCTAATGAGGTCCGGCGTCCAAATGGCCTCTAAGGAGGGAATTGCAGCCCTCTGCCCCGTGTTCCCCCCCCATGTTGGAGGAGAGCATTAACACGTTGGATCCCGCTAATCGCTCACTAGAAACAAAAGCAATAAAGGCCTTTGTTTGTACTGCTGGAGGTTTCTAAAAAAAAAAAAAAAAAACACCTGCTTTAATTGTCTGAATTTCTTTAATATGTCACTAATATATAAGGAATCATCATTAAATCCTAGTTTGAGTCCGACCTGAATGGAGAGATGGTGGATTTATTCATTCAGTGTCTTCAGACAGCTGCTGGGTTTCTACACAGTCTGAGAACGTTTGGTTTCTCTGTTTTCCAAGGAACAGATAGCTTGATTTATTTAGATTCCCTTACTTTTTCTATTCCATCCTACTAAGTTCTCCTTTTTTTCTAAAAAATGTTTTCCCTCCATTATTGCCTCACCCTCGATCCTGCTTTAACTTCCTTCTGTCCATCCTTTTTCCTAATATAAGTCCTCCTTCCTCTCTTTTTTCCTTTCTTTTTCTCTGTACCAATTTTGTCTCCCTCATTTCCTTCCTTTGTTTTCCTTGTATCCTACCTCATTTTCTTCTTTATGTCCTTTCTTTTCTTCCTAGGTTTTACCTCAATTTTTGGGGTGTATTCTCTCATCTTTACTTTCTTCTTCAGTTTTGCATCCTTCCTCCCCTTTCCTGGTTGCTACCTTCTTTTTTCCATTCTTTTTTTTAATTTCCTTTTGCCCTTTTCTCATTGTTCTGTCCGTTTTCTCAATCTGCTACTTTTTTCTTCACTTTGTTCTTCCCTCTTTCCTACCTTTCCTTACTAGTGCCCTTCCTCTTTTTTTTCTTGACTTGCTTTCCTTCTTCCCTTTTTCTGTGTATAAACCCTGATGTAATGTTGGCTTTCTGGATGCTTTATCCTGCTAATATAATAACAGGAATGTCTGCATGTTTTTGTTTTCCACTGAACTTCTGCTTGGATTTTCTGCACAGGGATACTTTCCCGCTCCCTGTCGTCTTCTTCATCTTCGTTGGACTCTCGTCACGGAACGGGTGGCCGTCCTCGTCCTCTGCCAAGGCAGCGCCTCCCTCCTAGGCAGAGAAAGGAGAACATCTCCCCAAGTCTCCGGATGACTCCACCACCCGCACTCCACTCATCGCGCTCCTCAGCTCCTCCAGCTGTCGGTATGAAACACTGACCCAGTGAAGGTTTCAGAAGGTTCCTTTTTTAAAGAAAGTCCGCTCGCCTCAAAAAGATGAACTGTCCGCTGTGTTTCAGGTTTCAGGAGTAGGACCCCCTCAGCCAGCAGCTCTCTGTACGACTCTGAGGTGCGACAGGGGGAGAGGGTGCTGGTGGCGGGACAGAGGACCGGCATTGTTCAGTTCTGTGGGAAAACCAGCTTTGCTCCTGGTTAGTAAATCACATTTTTTCTTTAGTTCTACTTCTCAATATTTAGTGTTTCACTTTATTTTCTAACTCTTAATCTAAAACTAAAAGTTCAGAAATTGTTAAAACATGCGAGGTTTTCTCTTGATTTTATGTGTGTAGAGTTACTAAATCACAATCTTCTGAGTGTAATAGGTTTAGAAAACAAGTTCACCAAACATTTTCAAGATAAAAACAGAAACAGGGTAATAACCCTTTAATATAAGTCAGAATCACAACCAAACTTCAGGGTTATCAGTTTAATAGTTTTAGGAGCCCATCAGCTGTAAAACTAAAGAGTAATAAAAGCCTATATGGCTCTTTGAAGATTTGAATGACATTTTATGTTCCTAATTTGAAATTACAGATAAACCGCACAGAATACAGAAACTTGTAGCTTTTATGGAAATCATTGTTTTGCTGACACACAAAATAAATTTCATTGTTGGTGTTGCGCCGATGCCATTTTTTGGCCCTGATACTCGGCTGTGCAGTATTGGCCGATACATACAAATACCATCTGTTTGAAATTGATGTGTGTGTATATATATGAAGAACTGCATGCTACTTGGATGTAAAATAATTGCCATCATGGCTTTGTCAAGCTGCTGCCTACCTTTGTGAAGCAGGAAAAAGACTAATACAAAGTGAATCCAGTAGGACTTTTTATTGCCTACCTGGAATGGGTGACAATAGTTGAATAAACATTTGGCTCACCAAATGGTATCGGTGCCCTATTTGTTGGTACTCGCCGCTACAGATACCATCATTTGAGTGCTGAATTGGGGCCCCGCCCAATACTGGTATCGTGGCAACACTAGTAGTTGTAGTAAAAGTAATGGCCCTGAACGCACCCTAATATGGCTTTTTGTTTTTTACGCCTCCCTCATGATGCTCAAGGTAAATCAAGTATAATAGATAAATTAGTTTAAAATCAGATTTTATTATTATTATTTTTTTCTATGATGATATATCTTTCAACATTTTTCGTTATCGCAGACATATTATATTTGTTTTTAGTTGTGTTCCAAAGCTCTTTCCTTCAACATACAAAAAAATCCTTTATTTAAACCCTTTAAGCCATTTGGAGGAAAAGAAAGTCAGCTACAAGAGTTTTTCTTGATTTAATGTTTAATGGATGCAGCTTATTAAATTTGTCTACTGAACCATTTGCCCAGAGCTCGGCTGTTTTGGCATATCAGTATTTTCTATAGATCATTCCTCTTTATACTTTCAGAAGAAATATGTATTAAAAACCTTTTACAACATTTCTGTTATTCAGAGTATTTATTTGCCTCAATTTCTATCATAATTTCCAGTCAAATATAATCTGTCCCTTTACTCAGGTTTTAACCTGTTACCATAGCAATCGATACTTAATATACTTAAGATGATCTGAATAACAATCTAAGATTACAAGAATTTCAACTGTTGTCCTTCTCATAATTAAATAAGTTAATTCAGGCAAATGTCAATGTTAGTAAAGAGGAACATGTGAAACTTAAAAAATGTCAGTAAGTTATATTTAAAAAGTCAACATTTTCATTTAATTAAATCAGTGCTCAAATAAAATATAACTTCCTAGATTCAAGTATCTAGGATTTTTTTTTCTAATATATATATTTTTTAATTCAGTTAATCGTGTGCCTGATAATGCCTCATCAAAAGTGTGCAGTTGATGGTTGAGCTGAAACATATTGTAATAGTTTGTGTTTTTCATGTAAGCCTGATAAAACACCCACAAAAACAAATGATCCACTTCTCAAAAATATGGGACCCTACATTTTCCTTAAATCCTGCAATAACTCATATTCTCCCCGAATATGTACTACTTTTTTTATTAAAGAAAAGAAAATCTATGAGGCTTGAAATCTTTGAAATGAAAAACAAATGAATCTTTTTCTATTCACTTGATTCTTCCTTCAAGAACAGTTAATTTCTTTAGGCCGTGGAGCAATTTACTTGTGCTGCTGAAGTTAAATGATCATAATTATTGTTTTCTGAATGTTGTTTTATACTTTCACTATGAAACTGATTCAGTGATAATCAGGAAATCTGGAAACATTCCTGAGAGACAACCTGCTTCAGACCAAATCAGCATCAAACAAAATCACAGCAGCTCACATGACTCATG
Source organism: Cyprinodon variegatus (assembly GCF_000732505.1). Lineage (NCBI taxonomy): Eukaryota > Metazoa > Chordata > Actinopteri > Cyprinodontiformes > Cyprinodontidae > Cyprinodon > Cyprinodon variegatus. Next base: position 1,463,258 of record NW_015150474.1, read on the forward strand.
GCTGAAGAGAACGGCTTCCTAAATATTAATGGATACACACTATGTCTGCCACCATGGTGGGGTCTCAGTCCTTTGATTCTCTTTTGTTCTTAATTGCAGAAAACAAAAACACTTTTTGACAACATGCTTCTTAATAAGACCTTAGTTCTAATATTTGCTCAGTTGTTTTTTAGAGTAAGGAGTTCAGACATTTGTCTGTGTAGAAAGCTTGTTCATAAAATGTAGCTACAGAACTGTTGTTTGTGATCCAGGTCATAAATGGTCAAAGGGAATATTGTGTGGAAGTCATGCTGGCTTGTAGTTACTGCTGTTTACTTATTAAGATAATAACAGAGCTGTGTTTTATAGATGATTTAGACGGACACAATAACACATCATTTAAGTTGAGCTTCACTCTGTAAAAACCTGGAAGTGTAAATTAAGGTTCACATAAAAAAAGGAAAAAAGACCCCATATCTATACGTTCTCTTGTATCCATCCATCTGCTTGTGTTGCTTCAGCTATCAGAGGGAGGCATCCATGGATTTCTGTGTCCATCCACCCACTCACTCAGTGGTCCTTCCTTCCATTTGTCCGTTCACCCAGTGGTCCGCCTGTTTTTCCAAGATGTGCCGCTATTTATCTCTTCTTTCCTCCATCCATCCCTCTGTTGAATTAATCTCTAGTTTTTGCTGGTGCATTATTTTTAAGCAGACAATTTTAAAAATATATGCTATTATGTTTAACTCAACCTTTTTCTCTTTGTTCTTCTAAAATTATCTTAAGAGAAGAGAAGATTTAGGCATGAAAAAAATGTTTTGAAAATGACGCACCCTGTAGTTTAACAATTTTAAGATTTCGTTTTTGATTTATTCATATATTTTTTTTATTTATTATTGTTGGTTTTGTTTTTGAGCATCGGAACTTTAGGAGCGTCCATTTATCTTTCTTTGCAACATTTCCACTATTTGAAGTGATTCCTCTAATGTTCGCTTTAATCTCTGTTTCTCCTCAGGTATCTGGTTGGGCATTGAACTGGACAAGCCTAGTGGCAAAAATGACGGCTCAGTTGGAGGAGTCAGATACTTCAGCTGTCCTCCCAAACATGGAGTATTTGCTCCTCCCTCCCGTGTTCAAAGGTGAGAACTCAAGATTTTAATGTAGCCTGGATCTTGTCCTTACAGTCACTGTTTAATTGTCTTTAGTGGTCATTTGTAGAGAGAGAAAAAAACAGACTTAACCACTAAAAAAAATAAAATGATTTAACATTCACGGCAGATTCAACAATAAATCCCCAAGGCTGCCTTTGATTGCCCTCATATATAAGTCTGATGGCACTAATGAGTTCCTTTGACAGTGCCATTTGCGTGACTGCTGACACATTTGATTTCGCCCTCTGTGCGGTAAACGCTTCTCTGTTCTGGTGATTAACTAGAGTCAGAGTTATCCAATGTGAAGCCCGGGGCCTTCACTCAGCAAGACTTTTCAGTTTAATATGACACCTTGTAATGAGCCAGATGCCGTAACGTCTGCGTTTAAATGAAGATAACGAATATCTAAAGGAAGACGTATTCACACAAGCTGGCTGTCAGCAACGCTGCATGTTAAAATGGGGGTTGTGTGATGCATCTGTTTGGGATCACAAAGTAGAAGATGATTAAACTGCAGATTAGTTTTAAGGCTTTTAGGTTTTGTTAGAGTGCAGCAATAAGAGAGTCTGTATACATGAAGGAACAGCCGGACGTTCAAACAGAAAATCAGTCAGTCACCATCTTTTTTCAACCAGCCAGTCCCCCTTCCTATCTCCTGTGTAAAACATGCAGAGTGTCTCCAAAAGCTTTCAACATTTGCTGCCGATAAACGAGCTGCTGAATATGAAACACAAACCGAATGCACTTTTATTATTTAAACATTTCCTTGGTTTGCTGTTTTTGACCATTTCCGCTCCTGCCAGAGATTAGAATCTATCATTTATCTATCATTTATCTTTAATCTATCATTTATCTTTAATAGCACTAATTATCATGGAAAACAATGGAAACAATATTTGGTTTTATTTATTTTATTAACTCAAAACGTTCCACTTTTTTCAGCCAATTAACAGACCAGCCAATCAGATGGAGGTTGGGAGCTGGAATGTTTTTATGCCAACATGAACAGGATAAACACTATTATCTTTAAGAGGAATTATTGTCATTTTTTTTTTAAGTTTTTTTGCAGATGAAGAAAATATAAAAAAAACAAATTAGATCTAGAATGCAAAAATTGCATTTGAAGCTTTCTGTTGTGCCTATTATGTCAAATTACAGCGATTTTACTTCCTGTCTGGTTGAAATCCAAATCAGACAGAAAGTGAAATTTTTGTAAACCGTTATCATTGGATCTCTGCTGACAAACGCGTGAAAGCTCGATACCTGCAACACGTTTTTATACCCTTGACTCAAAATATGTCTTTTCTCTTTTATAAACAAATTAAATCTTATCATGCAAACTTTTTTTTTTTTTTTTTTTGTAAAATCAACATGAATTGAGGAAGAGTTTGCTTTTTGCACTTAATGCTAACACAAAATGGCTCGGCACGTAACAGGACACCTGTTATTCTGCATTTGATCTCATCCTTATGCTCTGTTTTCATACCAGACTGGTTACATCTCTCTTTTCTTTCCCTTGGTTTGTTTGGATTATTGTATTGCAGATACAGATGTGTTGCCTTAATTGTTGGGACTTCCAGGACGGCTGTTTTACTGAAATAATTTCATCCTGGGGAAATTCTCCCTGACAGTAATATTCATGGAGTCACTGAGTTATCGGATGGCACATTAGCAGCCCGATGCCTCAAGTGTATAATGGTCATAACTGAATAAAAGCCATTAAAAGGCAGTTGACATCTATAACAATGTGTGCGTCTGTGAAAGGCTTTATCAGAACTGATGGACTGTTGCACTTTCATTTCTTCGGATAATTTGTCTCTGTTCATGATGTCCTCTCAGGGTTTTTCCTTCCCTTTTTATATGTATATTTTTTCCTCTACTGTTTGTGTCTTTCTTTAGACAAAAGCAGCTTTTAAGAAAGTCGACTTTAATTCTTTCTTTTTCCTTCTTTACTTCCTAATTAATCTCAAGACTCAAAGTGTGCATCCTTTCCAACTGTCTAATGAAGGATTTAACATTATTCTCCTTCTGTATTCTTCTGCTGTCAGCAGCCAAACCACTTATTAGAAAGTAAAAGCTCTTCTTTCTGTTCTTATATATCTTTGGATTTGTGCTTGGAGCTCCTACGGCTCTTGTGAGGAGACTGACTCTAGTTGCCTTTTAAAACTATTTAAAATGTTCTGTATTTTGTAATAAAATCTAAAAGGTTATTAATTCCTATGCAATGCTGAAATCTCTTTAAAACACCAGCGAAGAGACTAATACTTCTTCCCTTTACCAGGATCCATGGCTCAGTCGATTGCCTTTCAGAGCTCACCTCCTCACGTCTCCGTCATCCAGTCAGTGGTAAGGATTAGTTATTTGAAAAGTATTGCTTTAGTCAGAGGTGTGTCATGCACTAATCAAGTCATTAATTTAGGGTTTGAGCATTGCTAAATGATCATGATGATTGAAGAGTCTACAATATATCTAACTGCAGGGTTAAAAAAGGAAACATTTAATTTCATTCTTTATATACATAAAAGCTTAATTATATACAGTACAGACCAAAAGTTTGGACAGACCTTCTCATTCAAAGAGTTTTCTTTAACACATGTGGAATTATATACTTGACAAAAAAGTGTGAAACAACTGAAAATATGTCTTATATTCTAGGTTTTTAAAAGTAGCCACCTTTTGATTACTGCTTTGTACACTCTTGGTATTCTCTTGATGAGCTTCAAAAGAATTAGACACTACTTCTACATCAATCTGTCAAATGGAAATAGACAGGTTGAAGTAGAAATTCCAATTTCTGCTTCAACTTGCACAAACTTCTTAGACTTTTCCTCTAGTCTCATTAAGTATAGGTCAGTCCAACGACTTCAGTCTTTATTAGACATTGCTTTGTCTTGTTACCACGTTGAAGATGTATGGCGTTGTGTGGCTTTGATTGGAATACAGCAAAATAATGGTGTAGTACCTTAGTAAAAGTAGCTTTGATGACATTCATATCCATGATGAGTGGATTGAAGCTTCCTTCTTTAGCTCAGTTTGTATTTCGTAGTGTGACGTCAGCTCTTTGCATCTCTGTGACTCTCCTGATATCCATCCAGGGACGATTCGTCGCAGTTTGAGCACATCAACAGCCATCGCCACACCAAAGGAGCTGAGCAGGAGAAGCCCCGTCACCAGGTGAGAAGCTTTCCTCAACAGTTTTAAACCTCTTTCTCTCCTGAGGTTTTCAGCTTCATCTGAATCCTTTGCTGCAGTGACAGATTTAGCAGGTTTTAAAATGGCCGCTAGATGCTTCTGCTGAGGAGAATCAGTTGAGGATTAAACTATGGAAGATGACGCTCCGGTTTGTCACCTGGTGTTTATTTACCTCTATGCATATTTTCTCATAAACCTTTCTTTCTGTTTTTGTTTCCTGTACATTCACAAACAAAAACACATGAAGGAGCCGTTCTACTCCTCACCGTCGCCGCTGGAGCACCCTGAGCGGCAGCAGTGGAGGAATTCCCGGAAGCACGGCAGGGTCCAGTCCTTCCGCCTGCTCAGACAGCCAGGTGCGTCTCCAGGTGGGCATGCAGGTCTTCCTGACCAGCGCCAACGAGATGGCCTTTATACGCTTCCTGGGAGCAGCGGACTTTGCGCCAGGGCTCTGGCTTGGTTTGGAGCTCCGAAGTCCAAAGGGCAAGAACGACGGCTCCGTAGACGGCCGCCGCTACTTCACGTGTCGACCTGGCTACGGCGTCCTGGTCCGTCCCAGCCGGGTCACCTATCGTGGCATCAACGGTTCCCACTTGGCGAATGAAAAAAGCTGAAGACTTTGAATATGGGTTGGATCTCACGCTGATTAAACTTTTTGCATTTCTAACTTTTTGCATTCTGATTCTCTGCACTGCGGAGCTTTGAGCTAAAGACATAACTGCTTTAAAGTTTGTAGGAGGCAAAAAGCACTTTATAAAGTTAACAGGAAATCTATTTTGCATAAAACTCTGCACTACTTTATTCTGATTGCACTGACAAGCCTGTCACTATAAGATCAGACTGACAATATCAGTGCTTTCTGGGATTTTATCAATTTATTAGGATCTAATTAAAGGTGTCCTTGTGTTTTTGTTGGTGCATGTTGATCAGAAGCACTTTAGAAAAGGAGACCAGGATTTTTTATAAACAGGGTTTATAATTGAAGTCGTGTTGGACTTATTAGTAAATAAGATTAAAGAAAATGATGCTCTGTTTGGTGGCAATAAAAGTATTTAACCAGTTAGGAATGGTTTGTAATGCTGTCTATAAATCACTTTTTATTAGGTCTCTTTTTTAATATTTTGATTATTAGGCCAGATTAAACATTAAAAGACGAAATAATTGCCAAAGAGAATTAATGTTAGGCCGTCTGACATAAAAAAACCCCTCAAACCATCACACAGCTGAGATGGTTTGTCCTTTTTTTGGAAGAAAAAGCAAAAGCAGAGCTGACTGCTTTTACATGGATGTGTTCCCTAACCTTTATTCCTGATGCACATTGTCCTGCATGCTTTAGATGTTTCCCTGCTGGGAAAAACCTAATTTAAAGGAGGCAGAAAGCTGATATTTCTCTCATCAGATTTGAGCTAAAGCTTCCATATTATTCATCAATCTGCAGAACAATCCATAGCAATTAGCACAGCTGGCAAACATGTCAAAAGCTTCAAAATAAATCCATCTTTAATGAAGTCCCTGATGCTTCAAGTCCTGTAAAATTTAATCATATTGATAATTATAGGCAAGGATCTGTGAACCTGTAGGCTTTTTATTTTTCATAGGTCAGGGAATTACCTAAACCCATCTTTAACTACAGTATCATAATTTCATCCTTTTTAACCCTTGATCTTAATTGTCAAAGGCTCTAAGAAGGCTTTCAGAAAGGTTTTGTCACCGATGGAGGAGGGTGGGCATTTATGCGGAATAACAGATAAGGTCAGTTATTCAATTGCAGCGTTATTTATAAAGCACTTTTAAAACGAGGTTAACCAAAATGCTGGACATGACAATAAAAGACAAAGACAGACTCATACAATAAAGAGTCACCATCAGGTTGTGTTAAAAGCATAAAAGTAGAGGTGAGCTATGAGGCAAGATTTGAAAATAAAGAGATTTAATTTATTTAAAATAAAAATCTACTGAAAGTTGTCATAATGTCAAGATAATGACAGAAGCCACAGATAAAGCTGCTCTGAGCTGTGTTAAACTATAAAGCGATATTAAAAATTGTGCTATTGCTTACAAGAATGATGATCTAAAATGCTATAATAATGCCCATTGTCCTTTATAATGGCTGCTGTTTGGGTTAATCCAAAGAGTAACAGTTTGAATGGTTCCTACCAAACATTTGTAATAGTCTGTGGTGAAAGAGCCATTTTTTTCCTGGGCAAACTGCATAATTCTAGTTCAGTCCAGAGAGCAATGGGCTGCTACGACTCATTGGGAAGGACTGCAGGTCCAGCAAGCCCATGCAGAACATTAGAGATCGTAGTTCCAAGCTTCAGGATATTCACCTACAGATCAGGGCTGGTCACATCTCTGAAGTGGACATTTTATTAGTCTGTTTAATTTGCTGTTTTTTCAGACTTTATCTCTATTTATCAGGGCCTCAGTGGGCTCCTTTAGATGGTTGACCATATGATGAGGAATCAAAAGTTATGCACAAATGTTGTCAAACTGTATTAATCAGGCAACGAAGTGACAAATGACAAAAATTAACCATTTTTAGTTTTCTTGCAGGTAGGGTTGTCACGATACTAAAGTTTTCAACTCGATACCGATACTAAGGAAAATATTCGATGCTCGATACCATTTTCGATACCACAAGGATAAAATTTCAACAGAAATATTTTGATTAATAATTAAAATACAATAAATAAATAAATACAATAAACAATAAGAACAACATTTTGAGGTTGTTTTCTGTGCAAAGTATTTAGCAAGCTTGATAACAAACTTACAAAATTAAAATTAAGTTTTCCTTACTTGGCTATGCTTTGCACACATAACAATGACACTAGCCAAACCGGTTAAGAAACAAAAATAATTCTCAGCAGCTGCAAATGTTACAAAAAAAGTCTGAAACTGAAAAGTGCGTAGAATTATTCGATCACACAGTGTTCAGAAAGTGCATTTTCCTCTATTCTGCACTTTAGATGACTGATGACTGTTTAGGTGCGACTGGTACTCAATACTTTTGAAAATGAGTATTGTATCCGGATACAACGTTTCAGTATCGATACTTTTGACAACCCTACTTGCAGGGGAACCAAACTAGCAAAGTATGGTATTTAACAATTCTCAGGAAAACAGGCTGATTCCAACTCTGCTTTTCCAAACATTGCAATTTTAGTCTGGATCTTTTCATTATATTGCTTTGTGCTTACATCCAAACTGATTTGAAAAAAAAACCCCAAACACTACCAGGGTCAAAGTGATCATGCCCTTGATGCTAATGGTAATAACTATGGGTTCCTTTTTGATAAATATAGGAATATAGGAGTCCCAGCCAATTCTTTTGAATGCTTATTTTAATTCATCTGAGTACAAAGCAAAAACCCTGTCAATTTTCCAGCTAAAAACTGAGGATATTACAAAATATACACGTATCCCTCTTTCTTTATCATTCTTAATAACCTTAATGAGATTCCCAGTGCTTGACACACTGAGGCATCCCCACAGCATGATTCTCTCAGCACCGTGTTTTGCTGTGGGGATGGTGCTCTTTAGGTTATCTTCTTCTTTCTAGTAGAATAATTAAGTTTCTGGGTGGACAGTAAATTAATGGAAGCCTCCAAAATATTAGGTAAGATGTTTGGAAAAGCTGTGGTAAGAATAGATCTGTTTTGAGAACATTTGGTCAAAAGTGTGGAAACTTGCAGTTGCGTACGAGGGCTAATAGTTTTGTCCTAAACTCTATGCATACTCTGGGAAAACAGGAGATGATGTTATTTGAATGAAGCTGTAATAAGTAAGCAGATCACTTGAACATAAAACATTCAGTTTAATTTACCTTATTTAGAACAAAGTAAAGAACATAAAGTATTTTTTAGTATTATGTTTAGGGTTTAAAACAATTTATTGGATTAATCATGATTAATCAATTATTCTTGAAATAATTGTCAACTAATTTAATCGATTAATCATTAACTGGGCAGTAGAGACTCTTAAATATGTCTAACTGACAGAGCAACCCATCTTGAGCAGCAATTATATGAAAATTGTAAAAAATAAATAAATGTGTAAACATTTTGCATTTAAGATAAAAATATTTTTCATCTGTCAATATGCTCTACCCAGAACTCCTCAAGTGGAAAAGCTTTATTTCCAATTGGTTTAATTTAGCAAAAAGTCTTCTTTAAGCAACCTTTTCGATTAATCGAAAAAAATCAACAGATCAATCGATTTGAAAAATGATTGTTAGTTGCAGCCCTAATTATGTTACCCTGTTTAATAATTGTACCCAAATTAATCATAAAAAAAAAAAAACATTTTAAAGGACAACTATTTATCCTATTAAAAAGTAAGATAAACATTATTGTCCCCGGAGGGCCAACAAACACAAGAAAGAAAACAAAGAACCATGACATTATTTATAGTAGAGCAAGAGTGCCAACAAAGGCCACTACAGTTTCTATAAGGACTCATCAGGTCGAATGATTGAGGATGACATCAACAGGGACAGATGAACATTTCTAACTATCTGTATTACACTAATCATGCATCTGCAAACAGGTGGCAGCAGCCTGTAATTACAGGAAAGTGAGTGACTGGTGGGCAAAGATAGCCTTAGTCTTCCATATGATGCTGCAAGAGCTTAGACCTGTGGCTTTACTGGACATCTTTAGCATGCTGTTGACTCTGAGATTTTGGTTTGATTTAAATACTTTATCCACATTTCTACCTGTGGTGCCAAGAAGCTTGATTCAGACAGGGAAAGGCTTAAAGTACACAACGCTGTTTGCTTTAAGGAACCAGGTTGTAGAAATAATTTCTTAGCGTGATTCTCATCCTGATTAGAATCTGTTCTATTAATCTATTTCTACAGTCAGTCTCAAATTTGACTCAGATTTGTAAGCAGTCTACACTGGAAAAACCATCTAGAAATAAGTAAAAATATCTTAAATCAAGTGTATTTACCCTTAATTTGAGTAGTTAAATGAGAATGGAATGAGTGTTTTTACTCTTAAAATAAGATAATTAGATAATATGCACTTGAAATAAGAAAATGCAATAGTTTTTTTCTTATTTTAAATGTAAACTGTCTTGTTCAATTGGCAAAATGTCTCTTTTGCCTCCTCAATCCAAGAACAAATACATTTATTTTAAGAAAAAATGATATCTAGATTTCAAATGTTTCCAGTGTATACCCCTTTGTTCATTACACGCAATATCTGGTTAAGCAGATTTCTTTTGGCTGCGGGTTTGAGCAGACAGAGCAGACACAAAAAGGAAGATAGAAGCACTGATCTGGTAATAATTTCTATGTTGGAGAAGGTGATTCTGCTCTGACTGCCTAATAGCCTTTAGGAAACAAAGTAAAGCTGGGCACAGCAAGTATACTGACCTTTAATCCTCAAACTTGTCTCCCCCAACATGACGCCCATGTTTAAGAGTCTTGGATAGCCACAAAAGAATCTAACTCTAAAGCCGGAGCCATGATGAAGCCTGAGGAAACCATAGTTAGCTCTCTTAGAACACAGGGAACCAAAACAGCTAAAAAAAACTCAGCTTTTTGAGCAATAAACCCTTGAAGTGCAGCTGGTTGACAGCGAGAACCAAGAGAATGTAGCCTCCAGGTGCCAATGCCCTGTTAGGCATTAGCACCTCATTTACTAGACTTTGTTTACATCAAATCTTCAGCAGTTTGAAGCATCAAATCCACTTTGTTTACTGGCAGCTGGGAAGTAATGAAGCAGAACTGATGTCAACCATTCTTTCTTTGTACTATGGGTTTGAAAAAAAAATCATTAGAGTCCCAAAATAAGTAAGAAATGAAGTTTAAAAGCCGTTAAAAACACATGCACATAAGATTATAAAATGTGGAGTTTGAAGTTTAGCCTTAAGTTCATACAGTGAGAGCAGTCACCTAATTACACCATTTCTACAGATGTATCCAACTTAATAATCGTAGCTTTGTTGAGTGAATTATATATTTGTTGAATAGCATTCAGTGGGCCAAGCTGGTAAGAGATGCCTGATTAAAATAGCTTGACACTTGGAACTATATAACTATCCACACATATCAAGGATATAAGCTGCAGTCTGATAAGGTTTGTGCAGCTCAGGTGAGAACAAGTCATTGATTGTGCATGTGGAAAACAAGGCGTCTGTTCAGTAAAACACTCATGGTCCGTCCAATTAGAGCATGCCGGCCACAGCGGCAGCAGCAGATCTCCAGTGGCCCTCCCTCATTGATCTGTTTTGGTCAGGCCCCATGTGATTGAAAAGCTGCAGCCAGTGTTTGCTGAAATGTCTGCAACAGATGAATGAGGGGAAAACAATAACTGTTCTTCTGAAGTGGAAACATTTCCATCTACACTCTTCTTCTTTACATAAAAGCCATCTTTGATGTATTTTTTTCACGTTATCCTTGTTTATAGCTTGTTGTTTCTACACTAATAAATTGTTTTTCGTGGATATGTGACAGAAGGGGTTCAGTCTTATACATTTACATGCTAAATCTCTTTAAGAAATAAAATGCTTTATCATGTGTTATGTTGTTTTTTTTTTCACAACACAAAACCTTTTTAGTTCATCTACTCTTCAATCCCTGCAGGTTTCACCTCATCCAGTGCTGGTAAAACCTGCTATTCAAGCAGCATTATTCACTCATCATAAGCCTGCGTTCACAAATTCAACGTTGGAATAGGAGAGACATGCCTTATTATACCATGATTGTGGAGCAAATTGATGTTTGATTGCTTGCTGTAAATTGTTTTCTACGCTTATCGTTGTTTATTTTTATAGTCCCAGACAGGAGAGGGTTCCACTGAAGCGGAGTTTACTTCTACTCTGGTGGGTTTAAAGTGACACTGGGAAAAAGAAACTTAGTCTGGCTCATCAATAAAGACCTTATAGAAACATTTAGGTGCAAATATCTGAACCCAGTTTGGTCCAAGATTTAGCTACCAGATAGAGTCCGTCACATTTAACTCCAATTCTGTATTATGCAGAGGAGTCCATGGAAGGAACTCATGTATTCTATTTGCAAAACAAAACTTTTTTGCAAAACTTTTCTCCATACATCATAAATACATTACATTTGTTTATGAATACTTGTATTTTTGTTATGAATTCTTTTGTCTCATCTGTCCAAAAGTCTTCTAATATAATTTTGCGAACATGCATTGCATTTTACTTTATTACAAATCAAGCAAATGATACTTGTTAATTCTTGTTTCAATAGACCTTTCATCTCAAACCACCCTTTCATCATTAGAATTATTGAAAAAGTTGTGCTTTATGCCATCTTAACAATGAAAAGCTGCTTGTCATCTTGTCAGGTTTCCATGCCAACCACAGTACAGAGACTGCCCTGATTAAGGTGTTCAATGACATCCTTATAAATTCATACTCTGGAAGAACTACAGTTCTGTTATTATTGGACCTCAGTGCAGCGTTTCATAATGTTGATCACTTGATTTTATTAGAGAATCTGGAAAACTTGGTCTGCCCTTCTGGCACAGCACTGGGCTGGTTTAAATCCTACCTGAAGGATGGGGATTTTATGTACAGAACTTAAAATCAGAGACCAGAGAAATCATATGCAGGGTTCCTTAAAGCTCCGTTCTATGGCCCCTCCTATTCAATATCTTGATACTCCCGTTGACTCTGATTATAGTAAACCACAAGATCAGTTACCATAACTATGCAGACGACACACAGCTTTACATCACAATCTAACCAGGTGACTATGGACCCATCAGAGTGTTGGTTAGATGCTTAGAACAGATCAATATGTGGTTGGACTATAACCTTATACAAATTTATAAAGATAAACTGAGGTAATAATCTTCAGACCAAAGGAGGAGAAATCCAGAGTTAGCTCACAGATTTAGCTACCGGTACTAAGCTAGAAACCACCGATTATGGCAGAAATCTGGGTGTCACGATGGACTCGGACCTGAACCTTCAGAGGCACATAAAGACACAAAGTCAGCCTTTTATCATGTGAAGAACATTTACAGGACTAAAGGAATAATGTCCATGCAGGATCTAAACACTGATTGGTGCATTTATCTTTAGTAGAATTGATAAATGCACGTGTCTTCATAGGTTTGCCTAAAAAGTCCATCAGACAGCTGCAGCTCCCTGTAGCTCAGAGAATAGACTTTAAAAACCTTCTGTTAGTCTATAAATCACGGAATTGATCAGCACCTCATAACAGATTTGTTGTCATTGTATCAACCTCCCAGACCACCCAGGTCTTCTAGTTTAAGCCTTTTCTACACCCAGAACTAGAACCAAACACAGAGAAGCAGCATTTAGTTCCTGTGCTCCACTTATATGGAACAAACTCCCAGAAGACTTTAAAAGTGCTGAAAGCCTGATTTCAAGTCAAACATTTTTTTTCTCTGTAGATTTTATATGCTTGAGTTATCTCATCATACTAAGGCATAGTGACAACTGGTTCTATTGATGTCTTTCAATTCTGGCCTTGTGTCTTCTAGCTTGTAAGGCTGTTCCTTATATATGATATTTGTTTCATATAGTTGAATGTATATTTCTTGCTTCTGTCACTGCAGTTATTGCACTAGTACTTAACCAGCTTATTTTAAATCCCTGTAAGCAACACATCATTTTTAATAGTGCCACCTTTAGGAAGCATTATTACTTTATTTACTTCCCTTAAAATAAAGTTTCTGTTATTTCTAGTTGGTTTTCACAAGTATTTTTATTCCAGCTTTTCCTGTTCTGCCGTCTTTATGCCTATGAAGGTTTTACTAACTAGCAGCCATTTATTGTGTATCTCAACAAGCTGATTATTGCTAGAATGGCCTCTTAAATCAAATGACATCTTTATGTTTAGGGTTTGTCTAAATTACAGCAGAATTACCTTTATAAACATAAACAGTCATCTTCCTGTGTGTTTTACTATAAGTTGTCCTTTGGATTGCCTGTCCAACCTTTTGCTTTGTTCTGTGGAGAGGCCGTTCTGAAAAGAAAATGGGAAAACGTGTTCATGCTGTGTGGCGTTATTACTTTTAGCATAAGGGCCAATGAAAAGGACTTCTCAGCATTATAACAGGCAGGAGGCAGGTAACCTGCAGCCGATGAGAAATACAGCCAGGTTTCAGACGGCAAATCATTTTCAAAGAGAGAAGCTGCAGGCAGGACAAGAAGCTTTTTGAAATCATGGAATAGCTTCCTGTCGCCTTCCTAATCTGTACTCTAGTACAGTTTGTGCTTATTCACATCCGTTCTTCCCTTATTGTTGTTTTATTAAGTCAAGCTCTATTCCTCTCTCAAGCTCTAACCCTCTCTGGGTTTTTAATGAAGACTTGGTTAGCTTTGAATGGTTGTAGCATTCAAGCTTTTCATGCAGATTCATGCTTTGCTTTATTCGACTTTAGATATCTTAGCTGAACTTGTATCTGCAACAGCCATCATGTTTTTTCTTTGCAAGTCAGTTTGCATTCTCTTTTGATTCCAATAATTTATTTTTCTCATCTGCTGGATGTTTTGGTTTAAGCTCTTAGAGCCAAAAGTGCTCCTTTTAAAAATCGTTGCCTGTCTTCAGCGGTCATTTGTGAGGACCTGAAGGACATATTTCTCCTCATTCCTTGGGTGAAATGCTTACTGCTGGTTAGAAAGCTGATTGACGGCACCCTCCACCACTATTAACACTTCTTGCAAATAGGTGCAAAAGGCCTTGAATAAAGTCTTGTTATTGTAGAAGTCTAATCTCACAATGGTTATTTTTAGGACATTTATTTGCTGAGGTGAAAAAAGTTTCTTTTAAGAGATAGTTGCTGGTAAAGTTACTGATATATTTAAACTCTAAGAGCGAGTCGCTCTTCCATATATTCATACCGTGCTGGAAACCATGGACATGAATCTGCAGTAAAGTGTCCTTTATGAAAAACAGTCTTAATTTCTGGTAGTTAACAGCTCCTTGGTGACTCAACAAATATGGCGGACATGCGGTTATGTCTCAGTAGACGGCCAACCCACTTAATGAAGCCTTTACGCATTCATCCATATGCTGAAAACAGCCAGTCTTCTTCACTCTTCTGATCAAAACATACATTTCAAGATAGAAAACCCAAGTAGGTCCAAATCAACAGCTTGGTGTTTTATTTGTTATGGAGACCCAACATGGCACATTTTAGCTATTCTCAGTGCAGTTTTATTTGTCCCAGTTTTCGTGCCTGGAAATCTTTTTATGGCTCTTACTGATAAACAAAACTCTGCATTATTTGAAAGTCTTGTTTCCTCATACTATACACCGTGTGCAGAATTATTAGGCAAGTTGTATTTTTGAGGATTATTTTTATAATTGGGCCAAAATTGTGTTCTCAATTAACCCAAAAGACTGCTTAATATCATAGTTTCATATTTTTGGAAGTTGATGTGGGTTTTTTTTTTTTTTTTTTTTTTTAGATTTGGCCATTTTATGAGGATGTCTGTGTGTGCAGGTAAATATTACTTTGCAGAATTATTAGGCAACGTAATAAAAACAAATATATATCCATCCAGGTAAACCAATATAACAGCTTAAAATTCAGAAGTAAACATTTGCCACATTCAAAAGCAAACAAAGAAAACAAATCAGTGACCAATATAGCCACCTTTCTTCACACTCAAATTCTGTCAGTGTCTTGATCTGTTTGCGATCCACATTGCGTGCAGCAGCCACCACAGCCTCCCAGACACTGTTCAGAGAGGCGTACTGTTTTTCCTCCCTGTAGATCTCACATTTCTTGAAGGACCACAGGTTCTCGATGGGGTTCAGATCAGGTGAACAAGTGGGCCATGTCATTATTTTTTTCTCCTTTTAGACTTTTCCTGACCAGCCACTCGGTGGTGTATTTTGATGCGTTTGGCGGAGCATTGTTTTTCTTGTACTGCTGTTTGAAGAAGGTGTCTTCCAGAAACTGGCAGTAGATCTGGGAGTTGGTCTTGACTCCATCATCAACCCGAAAAGGTCCCACAAGCTCATCTTTGATGATACCAGCCCATACCAGTACCCCACCTCCACCTTGCTGGCGTCTGAGTCGATAAGGAACTTGCTGCCCTTTACTGATCCAGCCTGGTGCCCATTCATCTGGCCCATCAAGACTCACTCTCATTTCATCAGACCAAAACACCTTGGAGAAATCAGTCTTCAGATATTTCTTGGCCCAATCTTCACGTTTTGTCTTGTGTGTCTTGTTCAAAGGTGGCCTTTTTTTCGGTTTTCCTTACCTTGGCCAGGTTCCCGAGTATTGAGCACCTTGTGCTTCTCGGCACCCCAGACATGTTGCAGCTCTGAAATATGGCAAGACTATTGGCCAATGGCTTCCTGGCAGCTTCATGCTTGATCCTTCTCAATTCATGGGGAGTTATTTTACGTGTTCTTTTTTCAACATGCTTCTTGCACCCCTGTTGGCTATTTTGCCATGAACCACTTCAAAAGCTTGGCAATTTCCAAACTGCTGCAGCCCTCTGAAAGACATCTGACAATTTTTGACTGTCTGTCAAATCTCTTTTCTGACCCATTTTGCCAAAGGAAAGGAAGTTGCCTAATAATTAAGCACACCTTATATAGGGTGTTGATGTCATTAGGCCACACCCCTTCTCATTACAGAGACAAACACCACCTGATGTACTTAATTGGTAGTTGGCTTTCAAGCCTATACAGCTTGGAGTAGGACAACATGTATGAAAAGGATGATATGGTCGAATTAGTAATTTGCCTAAAAAATTCTGCACACATTGTATAAGGAACCAATTGGGCTGTATGCTCTGGTTAAATTGTCTCTGTAAAGTGCCTTGAGATGACATGTGTTTTGAATTGTCGCTACAGAAATAAACTGAATAAAAGAGAAATTTTCCTCAATAAGTTAATACCTCAAAAATAGATAACTAATTAAACTAGAAAAGGTAACATTTCCAGTGAAAAGCAATATGAATGCTGTACACTAAACTGTAAGCATGCAAAAATCAGCTGTACTTGAAAGCAATAGCCTGAAATGGTTAGAATTAGCAGAAAGCAGAAATGCCTATTTGCTTTTCTGAAACACAGCGGAAGCCTTAGAAAATGCAGTAAATTAATCAGAAAAGTATAATATCTCTCCTAAAGTATAGTGCCATCAATCCAACGTTGACAACATCAAGGGCGCTGAGATCTACTGAATTGGCAATAATAAAACAAGATATCAAAAAGCTGAATGATACCATAATAGCTGAAGGTTGTGAAAATGTTTTACAAGTTGAATGGTGTTTGTAGCTAAAATGTATGAGGAAGTAGTTTAATGGCAAAACAGGGACGTTTTGAGGTTTTCTACGTTAATGGGAGCAAAAAAAAAAAGCCGAAAAGGTTATGATTTTAAAAAGTAAAAAGTTTTGAAATTTCAAAAGCTGGAAGGTGAATATTGCAAAAGTTGAACAGCAGAAGTAGTTGCCAATCAAAAGGTGTCACATTGGAGAAATGTACCTCTGCATTTAACCCATCCCTTTGGCGCTGCCATTGTGTGGCACCTGAGGAGCAGTGTGGGGTTAAGGGTTGTGCTCAGGGACCCAGAGTGCAGGCTAGGGGATCAAACCGGCTACTTGCAACCTTCTCAAGGCACATGCACACTGCTCTAACCCACTAGGCCAACACTCTCCAGTTGCTTCCTGTATGGAAGTAACCAGAATATTAAAGCGGAATAAAGAGAAACAGGTTTACAGCATTCACACAAGATCAGCCTTTAAATTATTTTAAAAGTGTCTTAGTTGAATGGCACTAGCTCATGAAAACGATAGCTGATTTTAAGGGTTTTAAAACATCCCTATCAGGCTGACAAAAAAATAGCATTTTGTGAAAGTCTATTTAACGTACATATACAGTAGTAAAACATTTCCTGTATGTTGTAAAACTGATCCAATGCCACACGTTTTGCTTTAGTATTTATTAGTAGTGTTTGCTTGTTAAGTGGCTGCATAAATGTTGTTAAACATCAGAATTTTGTGAAATAAATCATCTTGTCTGGAGGGAAGCTCTTCTTATCGTTTAGTAAAAAGAATCCCCAGCGAGAGCCAAATGAGCCGAGTGATGCCCCTGCTTGTTGGTGTGATGGAGGGAAAATGGAGCTTAGCTCAGGAATTCAGTTTTCTTTTTGAGATAAATACAAACCGCCGGCTACACAACCTTTTGTTCATGTTTACAGTGCAGGGATAATCCTGTTGGGTCTCCATTCACCTCGTCAGGGTTTATGTACTATAATGACCAGCTCACTGTTCGTAATCCTGTTTATTACACATTTCAATGACATAAATGAGCTTCTGTACTTTCCTTTATTAGTTAAATCAATTATTCCTTGAGCTTTCTCCGGCATCGGTTTCTAATCTAACCTGGAGATCAGAGCCGAATTTTCCCTTCCTGATAATTGTAACTGTTTCACCTTCATCACTGCTGCTCCTCCTCTCCAGCAGCACTGCAGTGCTTTGCATGTTTATTACACAAATGCTGCTTGAGGCCTGAGCTCAGGAGAGCAGCAGCAGCTCTGTCTGTTTCTGTAGGATCATCAAACCAAAACGCTGTGGTTTCAGAGCCACGAGGAGGTTCTTTCTTTTAAGAATTCCTTCTCTTTATGTCCCGATGCCTTAGAAAGAGAGATATCTTAGAAAGTCCCCAGTTTTGTTCTCGTGAGACGTTTTTCTTGAGTTTCAGCTCACTCTCTAGAAACTAAGGTCAGAATGAATGTCAGTGAAAACCAGTCTGGCATCTTTATTAGATGCTTTCTCCTGAGTGTCCATGCTCTAAGAGACTTCTGGACTGCTTCTGCTGCTCTGTAAGAAGAAATTGTCATATTGAATTAAATGCACATCGCTGCAGAAGACAGCTAAAGGCGACCAATAATGATTTAATCACTTACGGCTGGCTCCAAATTGAAGAGGGACATTGTGAGCAGAGGTGAGGCATCAGTCAGAGTTATTTATCGGATTATTGAATCAGACAGAAAAACAATGTTCTTGAATCAGAGCAGTAACAAGTCTTGGCACTTCAATAATAAAATATATAGCTGAGACAAAATGTTTATACCTAAAGCTGTTACTTAACTCTTGTTGAATCGAAATAGGATTTTAATGTACAGTTAGGGGATAAAAATAACCGCCATTCGTAGAAGAGTTGCTAATTAACTTCTCTCAACTAACTGATTATCATCAATTTGACTTCTTTTATAGAAGCCTTCAGTGATTTAGCTGTCTGGGCTTCGGTTTCCAATGAGTCAAGGTGGAAAGACTTTAGCAATGACCAGTGAAGCTCAGTAGCTGCTGCTCATTAGAGTGGAGTTAAACAAAAGTCCATAGTTCTACAGAAAGGTGGATTATTCATGACTTGGAAAACATTTTGGTAAACTGCCCTGATGTCAGACTTTATGCCCAGGAAAATACAAAAACTGCAAAATAACAAGCTCAAGCTCCTCAGATACATTTCATAACATGTATGAAATGTATGTTTAAGAAACATCAGAGCAGACTCTTCCTGCTGAGGAGGCTGAGGTCTGTTGGAGTGCAGGGGGAGCTCCTAAAGACCTCCTATGACTCTGATGTGGCATCATCTTCTAGGGAGCTATTGGAGCAGTAGCTTATCTGTAGCTGAGAGAAAGTGGCTGGATAAGCTGATCAGGAAGGCCAGCTCTGTGATTGGATGCCATCTGGACTCAGTGCAGGAGGTGGGAAACAAAAGGATCCTAACTATAATAACATCTCTGTTGGATAATGTCTTCCACCCCATGCATGAAGCTGTTGCAGAACCGGAGAGATCCTTGAGTGACAGACTGCTGCGTCCTAAATGCACTTAAATGATCCTTCCTCCCAGCAGACTCTATAACCATCTCTGCTCCAAACAATCCCAATAAGTTGTTAAATTTATAACGATTTTGCACAGTTTCTACCTTATTCAGTTTAATAATGCTGCTGTCATTTTGCACATCTCTGATGACATTGATATTTTCAAATAACCATTAATCTGAAAATGTCCATAGCTGTATATTGGTTATATGTTCTACAGGCGCATAGTTTTGATATTGTTAAAACACTTTACAGTAAAGTATTTTATTGTTTTCTTAAAAACAGTATGACCTTACACAGCTTCATTGAAAATACTTTGTGCCATGTGTTAAGTAGAGGATGAATTATTTTCTGGGCCATATCACATGGGCATTATACAGTCATTCAGTAAACCACACATTCTTTTGTAGACTAAAACATTTTAATCATCCTCTAAATGAGCCCAAACACAAGAAATCTTTAGCAAAATGGACAAAAAATGAAATAAAACTGAGGTGCTTCAAAGCCCTAGTTAAAGTACAGACCCCACCCTAGTGGACATGAATGTTTTTCGATGTACCGGTATCTCTGCTCCAACCCTGCTGAATGAAATGACAGAAGCACATTCTCAGCTAACTGCAGCCTGTCAGCTGTTTGACAGCAGGATAATAGAACCAAAGCGCTGAGATTATAAAGAAAAGTGACATTAAAGCTACAGAATGATGTTAGACTAAGAGCGATGAAAACATTCTTCGTAACTGAATCATTAATATAATTTCAAGCAGAATTAGAACATGGGGTTCCATAATGAACTGGATCTGTCTAGCAAAGCATTTTGGGAAAACACTAAGCCGATTGGTAAGTTAGTTCTCAAGTTATCCTCTGTGTCTGGCTGCTAGGGTTGCCAACCGTCCCTCTAAAAACGTAATCGTTTGGTATTAAGAAATAGAAGTGCTGCACCTGTCCCGTATTTAGTGGAAAAGGAACGCACTTTGTCACATATCAATGTGAGAGTAGAAATAAAATAGTCAATAAAAAGCTAATGGAACATCAAGAACAAGGGCACATTCCCGGGCCCTGTCCTGCGTTGTCACAGATGAGCTGACAGCATATATGCAACAATCCAGAATACCCTCATCCCATTGGTGAAACCAAGTGTTGCTCACCGAGAAGATAGCGGGAGACAACAGAGCAGCAGCATTCGTGGAAAAAACAGACTATACATAAAGCGGCATTGAGCTGTATGAGATGAGAGGAACAGAAAACGAAGGGCATAACAGCAAAAAGAAGACAACATATAACCAAAGTAAACTTCAAGAGCAGCGGGAATCCTTTCCATGTGTGTTAGAGTCAGAACCTATGGTTACAACACAATATTAATCTTTAGCTGCAGGATAGTGTTAAGGATTAATG
>NW_015150474.1:1483780-1497525 GCF_000732505.1 Cyprinodon variegatus
AACCACGGCGACTACACAATGTTTATCAGGGTGGCATATGTCTGTAGCTGTAGCTTAGTATTTTAGTATTAGTGGATATAAATATTCGGGGACGACAGTAGCGTCGGATGCAGGTGTTTGCCGCTTCAAGCCCCACTTCCGGCTTTCAGTGTCGTTGTGTGTAAATGACATATGTAAAGATTCAAACATTTTCCTGTTTGTTTTGCTAGATTATACAAATATCTTCTGTTAAGGTGAAAGCTTACAGGAGCTCCTGGAAGGTAGAGGTGAATAAGCTGAAAACAAACCCAACATTTCTTTACATCTAGAGAAAACAAAGACAGACATCAGGATAATTCGTTAGGCTGGCTAACATCATTCAAACCTCACAGCTAATGTATAAAGGTGGATATAAACAGTTACCAGTCAGCATGCAAAAACTATTTGTTGAGAGAGACGGAGGGTATAATTACAGGGGTAATCTGTAATTCAAAATATTACATGCTCAAACAAACAGGAAAAAAATAGCCTTTCCCTTAATGGTCTACTGCTTGGAAATAGCTTTAAATCAACACTGAGGTTTTTTCTTTCTCTAGAGTTTCACACCATTTATTGAAATACACAAACTGTTTTGTTTAAAAGATATGAGGTAGAAGGTCGGTAAGCACTGATGGGAGCTCTTTGTCACTGTAGATGGTTGTATACAGATTTTTGCAATAACTTTCATGCGTGAATGTTTACCTGTTGATATGTACATAAACTGATTTTCTCACCTAATGGACTTCTTGGTAGTATGAACTTATTCATGGCAAAAATGATCTAGAAATAAGAAAAGATTTCTTCAACTAAGTGTTGTTAATCTTGAATTGAGTGGGCAAATAAGATTTCCAATCAATTGAGTATTTTCAAACTTAAAATAAGATAATTAGATAATATGTTCTTGAAATAAGACAATGCACTTATTTTTTCTTATTTTAAATGTAAATTATGTTTTTCCATTGTCAAAGTGTCTCACTTACCTCCTCAATTCAAGAAAAAATTAACTATAGTTTCACTTTGTACCCCTTTTTTTACTAAATGATTACATATAATATGATTACATATATCAATAATTATGCATACCATTTGTGTGTGTTAAAGTTGTAAATTGACCGGATTTTCTGAAGTAGAGTTATTCATTCAGTTGCTGCCCGATACAGCTGCCACTTCTTTTAAGATGTCCGTTTAAAGTCTCAGAACCTCACCAGCTCAGTTATGGTTTGCATCCAAATGATTTGTTACAAATATTATAGTCATAAAGATGCGTTAATATTTGGAAATCAAAGCAGCAGACACACAATTATTTATATAGTAATTTATTAATTTTGGCGGATGTTTTCTGAAGGGGCAATGTACAGCTTTTACCAGAGCCAGAGTACAATACTTTATAATTCTACAACATTTACATTTGCGGTTGGGTTTTCTACATCAAACGACAGGTGAGCCGTGAAAAGAGGAACACAGAGTGAAAGTGGTTCAACAGCGGCACTGGAGACGAGGCAAAGTAACTCAGAAGCCAATAGAAAACTTTAAATACAGAGCGTGGTGACAGCTCGTGGACTGACCTGTGCCCAAATACCGTCAAAGCAAAGGCATTAAAAATAGTCTTTCACTTCAATATCGATAACCAATCAGAACAGAGAGAAGCAGACGGAGTAATAGAAGCGAAACTGGGGTTTTGTCCACATGTGAAGCAAAAAGCTACATTTTCACGCCTTCATTTTCCACAACAGTCTCCTGGGATAGAATAAGGGATAAAATATACAAATCTGAGATTAAATTAAGAGTACAAGATCAATCCATCAACAACAATGGGTTCAATATGTAGAGAAAAAACAAATATTTAACAGATTAGCAGTGAAGTTTCTAAGAGATGTGAGTGGAACTCCTGAAGATCTGCTTCTTGTTCTTTAAATCCACCTTAAAGAACAAATCTTGTAACCTGAGTTACATTTTTAGGGGGGTGGGGGGTATGTTTTTGCTCTGCACTGATAAAATATATGAAAGCAAATAAAACAAACCAAAAAAACAACTAAAATAGATGTGTTGGATTTGAAAAGGTGTTCATCAATAAATTATACTGCCACCTTCAAATAATAAATAAATGAATTTATAAATAAACAAGCAGGCAAGCAAGACATCAACACTTTTTTTTTTTCAAATCCTCCAGTGTTTTTTTTTTTTTGTTGATTTTGTTTTTACCAGTATAAATTTGTCTGGTAATCCAGTCTCTGATATTTGAAAAATATTCTGATAAGTCCTTGACTGTACTGTGCTCCCCATGGTTCTGGTTCTGCAATTCTTCCTGCGGCAACGGGCCACCAAAACTTGCCTTAAACGTATCCGGCTGGTAAAATAAAGAGTGTCCGTCCTAAAGTCCTTCTGTCCACACACATACAGGAAGTCAAACTCTTCACACGATTTCTTGGTTTACTCTCTGCATTGAAAAAATACATTTTTAAGACTTAAAATTCTTTTACTCTGTATTTTCTTCTTTTTCCACCTCTCAAAGCTTTTTTTATGTGCTTAAGGTCTCCAGGATAGTGTCCTGTGAAAGGCCCATTTTAGAGAGGGGTTCTATCATGAGATTAAAAAGAACCAAAACTGAGGGACATTCATGCCTCAGGGCTAAAGCACAGTGGCATTGTGGCCCTCCATCCTGGGCAGCCTTGTGTCCTGCACTGTCCCCATGGTAACGAGCAGTGGCCGGCTGTCCTCAGACATGCCTGTGCGGCCCAGGGTCATCGAAGTTGGCATGGGGGCCCCTCTCTGGTGGCCTGCAGAGGATGGTACAGAGGTGCCTTGCTGGGGTAGAGGGGGGTTGCTGTCCAGTGGCAGGCTTGGTTCCTGGTAGCCATATCCAATGTTCCCACAGGGGAACCTTCTCAGTCGGTACAGGGGGACTGGGGGCAAGGCTGTTGAATCTAGGAGCAGAGGTGACTGGGCAGCAGGAGGGGGTGGGGGAGGCAGCAGCGGCCTGCAGAGACCCTGCTGCTGCTGCTGCTGTTGATGGTGCAGCAGCTGTAGTTGGTGTTGCTGCTGCAGGTGATGCTGAAACTGCTTGTGCTGGTGCTGGAGACCCAGTGAGCCCGCCACTTCGGCCACTGTCCGGCCCACGTGCTCCTGCCCCTCGCCGGGCACCCTGCCCACGCTGCCCCCAGGCCCTCCCACCCCTCCCTGCCTCTGCTGCTGCTTCCTTTGCTGCTGCAGGAACCAGGAGCCGTAGGTGGGATTCCACAGACTGGTGTTTTTTCCACCGTGGGCGTCCTTCTCCTGTTGGTGACCCTGGGTGAAAGCCAGGTTAATGTGCCCCCCCTCTGAGCTTGGCTGGGCTGTAGCATGAGGTCCCTTGGCAGTGAGAGACGACGGAGCTGCAGCGGCGACTGAGTTAGTTGTCGTCACAGAGGTCTGCATTTGAGGCTGGTGAATGCAAGCCTGAGACGGAACAGATGCCTGCACTTTAGCCTGCGGTGGTGCCCCGGGTAAAGCCGTATGCTCCCCTCCTCTCCGGTCCTCTGCTGGGTAGGATGGGGGCTGCTGCTGTTGCAAAGGTTCTCCATCAGGCACCTGTGCATTCAGCAGAACCGGGGGTTCCTCGGGGTGCGTTGCAGCTTGCTCCTCCTCCTCAGGAATGGGCCCATACTCAATAGGCAGAGTCATGGTCACAACATCAGGGTCCTGAAATGAGTCGATAAAAATCCTGTTTAAATTGTTCATTTATTGGCAGTTTATACTATACAACATAGGGAGCTTGGATTCATTAACATTCATCGAACTCTCAGATGGGTGATGCATACAGAAACTCTGGCAGTGAATATTGGCATATGTTCCTAAAACTGAGTTAATGGGCTGAATTATTGAGATATTTTTGGCTGACGATCCATATTTAATATCAAGCGACTCTGTAACTGTGACAGTCACTGTGTTGCCAAAAATATTTGCTCATCTGGCTTCAAACACCCACCAATGGTAGCTATAATGGCTGCAACTCTTCTATGATGGGTTTCCACAAACATTAGAAGGGTTTGACAATTTTAGGCCATTCTTCAGCTCCTGTGTTGGACTGTTTCATGCCCAAGGTTTTTGGTTTTTCTAAGGTCAGAAATATCAAATTCTACTACTCCAAAGTCACCATCCATCTCTCAAGAACTTTGCTTTATGAAATAATGGGCAGTTTGAAGAAGAGGCCGTCCTCAGTGTCTTTATGTGCTAAAGCTTTAGCAGTTCCTTCACTTGAACGAAGCAACCGAGACTCGTCCATCAGATTATCAGAGAGACAAATAATTTATCCCACCAGAAATCACCTCTTTACTGGATCTCACACTTTGCGTTACCATAGAAACCCATTCTATGAGGCTTCCAGATGTTCTGAAGGCCACATGATGTTTGGAGAGCTGTAGCTTTTGGTGAACTCTGCGCCTCAGCATCCACTATCCACAGTCTGTTATTTTACACAGCCTACCTGTTTGAGACTGAGTTGCTTTGGTTCTTAAACTCCTTACCCCTCTCCATTATATTTCACAGCTGACTATGAAATATATAGTAGCAATAAAATTTCATGACTGAACTCATTGTGCAGACTGCCTCCTATCACAACACCAGCCGGGAACACACTGAGCTTTTACAAATGTTTGTAGAATTCCTCGGCACGCTGAGCCTGCTGAATTCTATACAGCTGTAGTCCTGGAAGTGATGAACACATGATAAATCGATTGGAGTTTCATTAGAAATGGGGTTTTAGGAATTAAATTAACAGTTTCCTTACATGCAAAGGGAAACACTTTGAGTTTTTATTATTATTTATTACTAGAAATCTGAAAATGTTCTCTAATAATGATCTAAGAATAATTTTAGTAATAATCTTAGGAAAGACTGCTGATCTGACAGTTGTTTAGCAGACAGTCCTTGCCTCCCTTTATAAAGACAAACCACAAAAGGCATTTTTTAAGCAATGGCTGCTGTTTCCAATTGGAAATAAAGTGGAAGGAAAAGGTTCACAGGCAACAGTCCTGAAGCAGAGTTGACATCAGAACTGTTTTACCTGATCTAAGAAAAAAATAAACGAGTTAGCCTTTTCTTAAGGTGTTCAATGCACTCTCTTAAATGAAAGTAGGTTTAACATTTAATTTGGAAATCAAAAATCTATGGAAAGAGTAGTGAGCCTAAATCCAATTTGGCTGAGGTAGGTTTCCAGAAGGCAGTGGATTTGGAGCCATATAATCTGTTGTTGTTGTTCCACTGTTTTTGCCCACACTGCAAAAAGTATGTTAATTGCTTTAATAAACGTTATATTACTGTGTTTATCTGACCAGCAGCCCGCTGTTCAGTTATGCTTTATGCAGATAATGATCGAAGTGAAAATGAGACATGTGGACAAAACTACTGCAGATTTTATACTCCATGCTTTTCCTCTTCTATCTAATATTCTGTCCGATTCTAGGTGGGTGTGCAGACTGCAGGCCTACAGCTCCACACAATATGTAGAAGCAGAAAACACAGCTGTTCCCAACATTTCAAAGCCTCTTCCCGCCAACCAAGAGAGACGGTCATTTCTTTCTAAGGGTTTTTTTTTTTATAATATGTGGATTGTAGTGTTATTTATGGGCTAAATCATAAAATACTTTTATATTTTTATAATTGCAAACCTATGACCTATTACTAATCCAGCGGCATTAGACTTAGGTGCAACCCAATCTCTGATTAAGTGCTTAAATGACATAATTTTCACTGCCAGACATATCGGGCTTAAAGAAGGCTGTAAGAGGAATCAGACTCAACAATTCTTGCCGACCTGTGCTGACCACATTAAAACCACATACTGATCTGCTTTGGTGAAGTAATTCATGGCAAACGAGCCCCAACCAGTCACTGACTCCATATTTAGCACAGTAGAGGGATGTACATTTTGTGATTAAAAACAGTTTTCCATAAAAAAACAAAAATTTAGTTGAGGGTTTTTCTTGCCTGTATGCCAAATATATTTAACTCTAATGGAAATAACAGCTTAAAAGTATGTAACACTGTTTTCAGTATAAAATTTATTGAATAGATTTTTATCATATTTAGTTTTACTAACGTGTGCATGTATGAGGTGATCACATAAACCCATCAAACACACAAGGAGAAGCAGAAGAACAAAATATAGATTTTTGTCATGAGTAAGCTCATTTATCACAGCTAAGAACAGGTTTGCAAACTCTTTATTCTACTTTGTATAACCAATTGAATAATTGAATGATTTGCTTCACCTGTAAGCAGTAGTCAAGTCTCTCCAGAATAGTAGAGAAGTTCGGTCTATCTTCAGGCTGATGCTGCCAGCTCTGGGTCATAATCCGGTACCTAAAACATAGAGCAGGAATTACTTAATTAATCAACCCCTCTGCGGAGCTCCAGAGAACAGAAACTCTCTAGCTTCATTTATTCGGTTCATTTAACAAAACACACAGGGATAACAGCGATTGAAGGAAAAAACTGTTTCTATTTAATTTTTCCTTTATTTCCTTCAAAGGACCTGCTACAAAAAGCTACCATGGTCAGGTCAGATGAGTTCATTTAAAATAAGTCAATCATCGAAAGAGCTCGGAACTACTACTTAATAAGATTGTTTATAATACATATACATACAAATATTTTCGAATGAGAGTTCATCTACTAGTCAAACACAGAGTATCGTAGACCCCTAAATAAAGTGCAGTCCAATCGATTGCTGTCAGAGGACACCAGATGAACAAGTCGAATGGACGAAACTGGCAGGAAGGAACAAACTATTCAGGTCAGGGATGAGGTGAGATGTTTAAAGCGAGGTGACGTTACAAAAACATAGAAACTTTGTTCAGTCTGTGAACTAAATGTGAAAGAGGATGGACCAACTGAAAAGACAAGAAGTTGTTATTTTGGACAAGATGCGCATTAATATGAAAAGGAGCCAACAGTTTCTTAGTAACTCTGGAGGAGCAGAAGAGATCAACAGCTCAAGGGGAGGCCAAATAGCGGTGGAAAATAAGTTTGTAGGTGGTGCAGCTAAATAATCCTGGAAGGAAACCTGTGAAAGGCAGCTAAAGTCTTCAGGATGAGAATATTAAACATAAAGCGAGAGCTAAACAGTTTAGATTGAGGCACCTTTATGTGTTAGAATGGTCCAGTCAAAAAACAGAGCTAAACCTAAAAGCTTATCAGTGACCAGACCTGAACATTTATATTCACAGATTCCACTCAACATCCAAACCTTTCAGGTTTTCTTCTACTTCGCAATCCTTCAGAATGTCAGAAACAGGTGCTAAATGTGAAAAGTTCAGGGTATATAAATACTTTTATAATGTACAGGGGAGGGAAATTAAAGCAACTTACACTCTGGGTGCTGCAGTAAGTATGGAGGATGGCAGGATGGGCTAAACTAGTCTGCAAAGGTTTTAAAACTCAGGTCGAAATGGTATTTATATTAATTTTTAATTTATACCTCTCTCTCTATTTTTGTATGTTATTGAATTGGAGTTTATATTTCTGTGTTTGATCCCTAAAAAAAGGTCCGTATCATGTATAAAGCCTAATGAAATGATGAAGAAGCAGCGTAATGGACTTACACTGGCCCAGGACAGTTTTTAGGCGGGTCCATTCTCCCACCATTGGTAACAAACTCCAAGACTTCCTGGTTGCTGCGACTTGGATATGGCATGTAGCCCAAAGAGAAGATCTCCCACAGCAGCACACCAAATGACCTGTGATGGATGAAATGATTTACCCTTAAATTACAGACAGATCAAAACTGAAAGGATGAAAAACATCAGATATACAGGAGATGAGCTAAAGGCAAATTTAGTTACAATTGAGCATGAAACTCACCATGTGTCCGTTTTAGAAGTGAAGATGCCCTCCATGAAGGCCTCAGGTGGCATCCATTTCACTGGTAACATGGCTCGTCCACCCTTTCTGTAATAGCTCGCCCTGCACAAAGAAATATTTTGAAAGGAACATGCAGATTTTAGTTAAAACGGTGGCAGCCATGGCCTTTCTTTGTGGGATTTGGATCACCAGAAAGGAAATTCTACGGCCGGTGTTAGAATAAATCAACCACCACTGAAAGATTGGTTTAATGGCAAAATTAGTTATTGTTCAGATCTGCACAATAATTGGATTGATAATTATTAAATACCTCAGCCAGTTACCACTTCAGTTTTAAAATTATTCAACCCGCTGAATAAAACCCGGCATGTTCTCCACAAACTAATCAACCGATTTTATTTACTGCTTAAGATTAAACACCACAAACACCAGACTGTCGATACTGATACTGTTTCCTAGATAATGTGTTAGGCATGTTAAGGCAGAGGCATCTAAAAGTTGCACGAACCTCAAGGACTAGAGTTTGAGACCACTGGCCTGCATCAAGAGATTAACCACTAAAGACCCCAAACCACCAGTAAACCAGGGAAAGAGAGATAGGAATTTGGGATTATGGGAGAGTGGCATGTCTGGAGTGAAAGGAATAACTAGAATGAAGCATGGTGGTGGCTTAGTGATGCTCTTGTCTAATCTGCCCTTTCTAGCAATGAAAATAGCCTGCTGTCTGTGAGGAAGCTGAAGTTTAGCTATCTAGAAATACTAGAGTGGCCATCAGTGCTGCCTGAATAATTCTCCTGAAAGCCGGCATCATATAAACCCCAAAATATCAATTAGCTGGAAGGATTTGGTCATGAGATAAAGGCTAAGATCCCTCAGGAATGTTGGATATAATTAATGACAACAAAATGCTGCTCTGTTATTTAGTAATATGCTTATCACGGATGAGTTAAAAAGGTTTAACGTCGATTAAGTCA
The DNA here is from genome assembly GCF_000732505.1 of Cyprinodon variegatus. Taxonomy (NCBI): domain Eukaryota; kingdom Metazoa; phylum Chordata; class Actinopteri; order Cyprinodontiformes; family Cyprinodontidae; genus Cyprinodon; species Cyprinodon variegatus. The sequence continues at coordinate 1,492,612 of NW_015150474.1, forward strand.
TTTAAAAGTGATTTTCTGTGTTAATTTAATCTGCAGTAATTTGAGTAACACCACCACTAGTCATTAAAGTTTTAACAGATTGTATTTTCTATGTTTTGTCAAAAACCTAATTTATGACCTTGATTAATGTGAAAAACTCAGCAAGAACTTCTTTGGAATAGAAAAAAAAAGTCAGGTTATCTCCCCGCGAGCCGCTTCTAATTCATCGCACGGCTGAAGAAATGATCTGATCAAGGCTATATCTGATTTTTGATGCTTATCGAGGTCTCCGCCTGCTTTATAGCGCAGAGCGAGCACAGATGTGAGGGGCTGCCACTCCGTGCCCAAGAAAAAAAATAAATAAAAGGGAACGCCTGAGGATTTATGGTCTGTAGTGTCGCAGCTGGCTTTGTTTGGCATCTTTTGCTTTTGCAGAGCAGTAAATCAATTTGGCATTTAATTTTGCCATAAAAATGTCAATTTGCTCCCCAAACACTGCTCCATAAACACAGAAAAGCTCTTGATGAGAAATGAGACAACGAGGGCTGGGCGTCTGCCAGCTGTAGTCTATGAGATTTTGGATGGGTAAAGGAGCTGCAGGAGCATTTTCATCCTGGGGAAAAGTAAAGCTCTGCCATTACATCTCACAGCTGACCACAACTGATTTGTTATTACAGCAGGAAGCTCCCAGGTGTTAACGTGACACAACATGAGCTAAGAACTGGATTAAACTTTTAAAGGAGGAAAAAAAACTTTATTCATGAAATGATTAAGTGAGAAGCAATAGAAGCTGGAATAAATCCTCTGAGAAGCTAATGTGAAAATCAGATTTCATGTCCCATTATTGATCAAAGCAGTTCAAGTTCAACTTTGAATTTATTCTGCATTCAATTTGATGCACACATTTCAAAATATACACACAGCCTAAAGTATATCAATATAAGACCATTAAAAACTGCCTTGTTTGATATTTTTTGCAGAATTGGTAAAATCTATTTAAAATCAGTTAAAAAACGTCTTGCTCTCAAGAAGAAAGCAAGATGGCTACAACCAGTACTCGAGTTGAGGGGGATGGCATCCCTCTTCTTAAAAATATCTTAAAAATCACCCCCCCTTCAAAAATGACCCTCCGCCCATACCATCCTCTGTTTATTACTGAATGTTTAAAATGTCTACTATATATTCAATTTAATTTATCCTATATCATTACTTTTAGGTATGGCAAATTATTATGCACCTTCATTTTATGATGTCTGGCTTTAAATGTTTATTTTGCTGAAAGTAGCTAAAAAGTAATGAGTAATTTATTACTTTACACAGATGGTAATAATGCAAAGAAACTAACAAGGGTAACTTGTTATATGAAATATAAAATAGAATAGAAAATCCCTTTATTGTCCCACAACAGGGAAATTCGGATGTTTACAGCCACAAAAAATTCACACAAATACGTACCTTAGAAAAATGAATAAGAATTACATATTATTGAAGAGTTAAAAGATAAACAATAAAATATTGTACTGTAAAGTGTTTTAACAATGTAAAAAAAAAACTCTGCACCTGGAGGATAAATAACCAATATACAGCTATGGACATTTTATTTATGGACAATTATATTACATTTACTGTGTGTAGACTGATTACTGACAGACTGATGCTTTAAAGGGTAGATTGTTCCAACATTTATTCAGAAGTCTCGGCCGTCGGCACAGCTTTACCAAGTTTAGGATTAACCCAAAGACCTTCTCTCTACTCCCATCTACCATCCAGCAACTGTCAAATAAAGACCACCATTGCAGAAAACAGTGTTAAACGTTACAATTTGATACAGAAACATCCTAATATAAAAATGTATATTTGCTTCAAGATGCTTATCTTAAAAAATTACTTTTTATCTGACAACAATGCCAAATTTACCAAACAGGGCCGTAAACATATGCATAATGTATAATAGAAGGCTCGTGTGTGAGCACATGGCATTTAAAAATGAATAAAAATCTTATGATTAACATGGTTGGATTCTTGGGGGTTCAGGTCTAAACGAGAGTCAAAGCTGTTTTCACCTCAGGAAAAACACTTTACTGGATGCGTTGAAAAATCACACATCTAATTAAATCCAAATGTTAAACTCAGTGTTTGCAGGGGGCTTAATAAGACATGCAGTATTCATGCAATATGTTCAATCTGAAGCTGAGCAACGGCCCTGGAAATGAAATAAAAACAGTTTCATTTGTATCCAACCTGCTTTTAGTCCATAGTGACCCTAACCTAGCTTCATTACAATATCATGCTTAGAATTTAAAGTCAACTGTTGGTCTTCAGAAGATCAATAAGAAGAAATAAGTGTAGATGACATGAAGTCTGCTAATAGAGTAAAAAAGGGAAGCACACAGTTATACCATCAGCTGTGGAGAATCACCCAATCAAGCAGAGAAGACAATCACTAACAGATTCTGTTTGCTTGACAGAGTATCTGAAAGCTCCTTCTGGGCACTTATTCACCCAGCTCCTTAATCTTTCACTTATAGTAAAATGTCCCCGACAGTAATGAGAAATGGTTCAAAGCAGCATGTTTAGCCTCACAACTACAGAACGGGAAGCAGCTACCATCTTGTTTTCATGTCTCTTTGGGCTCCTCTAATTTCAGCGTCCATCAGTACAAAAGAATAACAAAGAAGCTTCAAACAAACACATACAGTCATCCCGATATGTTAATGTGGCCTTTTCAATGTCTTCTTTTAGAAGAAGAGTGAAAATAACAAGGTTGCTGCTGAACATCGATCTCTGCAGCTTATTGCTTTATCTGTTCTAGAGAACGGTTAAATGTTTTGATGGAGGCTGTTTCACTGAGCTTGAGAGCCTGTTCACTATCAACAGAGTTAAAAAGTGAGCAGCAGATTAGGGTGGATTAAATATAGTCTCAGGCAACCTAAAGTTCAACCAGAAGCATTTTATACTTGTGTGTTACTGTTGGTGTAACTCTGAAGCTGGAGGATAAAGATGCATCCGGCTTAAAACGCTGTGGGAGGTAAAGGCAGGCTGGACAGAAATGATAAGGTGGCAAACACCTGTAGCTCTAAAACTCCAGCCTGCTTCTCTGCCGTCAGACAGATAATGATGTACATGATCAACACCTACATGCTTGTCAAAAGGAAAACAAACCCTGTTTACATTCTAATGTTTTTTTCTGAGAGTTGTGAACCATCTAGTCTTTATATGATTTAAATCTTACGTCAAACATCAAAAAGCTAACCAACAGAACCAAGTGTTTGCCTTAAAATGGAAAAAGTGAGAAGGAAATAATTAGGCACATCCCTTTAAAACAGCTGCCTAAAAAACCGTCTTTCCAGTCATTTGTATTTTCTCTGTAATTGTTTTGGAGGATCTTTGACCCTCTTCTCTTCCTCCAATATAGCTTCATCACTTTCATGTCTCTCAGTTGACCAGAATCTACTCAAACACTCAAATAGTTCAAGGTTTATGACTGCAGGGTGCACAGGCCATGCAACTACTAATGAAATCTAAACCATCATCCTTCCACCTCCGTACTTAAGGTTCTGTGCTAATATACTGTGTTTGGGTTCCTCTCCATCAGACTTTACAACGTTGTTGGCTTTACAACATGTTGACGGTTCATTTCCTCTAAAAGATGAATTGCTGTTACTCATCACTGCGTTTATATCTGTAACATCCTGCAGGGAGCTTTACGCTGGTCCAAATTCCTGTTTTATCCCTCTGTGTAGATCCTCTGTTGACTGTTGCGTACTGCTGCAGACAGAGTTTGCAGGCCGCATCCTGACGGGTTCTAAATTGGGGGAGAACTAGAGCCTGAGTAACTAATTAATTACCAAAGATTTCTGTTTCGCATTACTCTGAGAACTCTCTCTTATTATAACAGCACCGGGTTCAGAGAAACACAACTAAATATTCACACCTAAAATCTTATATAATCTAATGGGAGGCTTGATGGTTTATTAAAGTAAATCTGAAATTTTAAGTCACAAATCCTAGATGAAAGGTCACATCTGAGGTAAAGTCAGCTTGTTTGCAGAGTTGGTATTTTGCATTGGTGCCAGTACACCCATGCCTCCATCTCTCAGTGTGCTACTTGTCCCCAGCCATTACCTAGGAAACAGTTTACTGTGTCTCCTGGCAGAAAGCTGTAGGACCACATCACCAATTGGCTAAAAATAATAATATCACAGTTAATTTGTCCAAAATGATCAAATCAAGGATCCTTAAGGTGTTAGAGTCACCAGGAAGATGACCTGAACCTGGACTCATCAGTAATTACACCAAGCCCTCTTAATGCCTCTCCTCAGGCTTGCTGTATTTGCTTTATTTGATAGAAAGGTGACTTCTCCTTAAGAAGATTTAGAAATTGGACGTTAATGCGCCGACAGATTCCCTCTGCACACATTTCAGGAACTCCCTGCTGCTTTCGGCTTTCATCTAAACTTCATCATGTAAAGTTGTTTGTTTCAATTTCAGAATAATTAGATGCTGTTAGACGACAGAGGAGCTGATGGGATGGGTGGGATGAAAAACACTACTGAGCATTTACAAGTAAATGTTTACTGGAGAGAAAATCCACACTAAGAAAAACTTAGATGCTGTTTATTAGATTTAGGTTTTTTAATTCCAGTAAACTTCACTGGGGTTATTAGTAATAAAATTATCACATACACATTAAACAGTGTTAAAATAAGACACATTTTATACTAAATGTTAATTAGAAACCACTTATTGAATGTAGAGATGTTGTTTTTCACCCACAAAAACACAGTTTCTAATGTCAATAATCAAACCATTGGTGTGTCGACACATCACAGCAGGGTCTTACTGTCCTTATTCTAAAAGTGCTATGTTACTTGTATTTAGCGGTTTAACAGTTTCTGTGAATGCATTTCACAACTGGAGCAAAACTAGCAATGA
>NW_015150474.1:1497536-1535758 GCF_000732505.1 Cyprinodon variegatus
TGGAAATAAATCATGCTGAGTTCAGGGAAGAAATTATCTAAATGTTTTTTTTTTCTCGTAGATGTCAGTTTTTTTCAACAGAAAACAGCAGGTTTATTACCTCAGTAAATGTATTTCTAATCTTTCATTGACATGAAAGTCACATCTGATGCAGCTCAGACCCAAATAATATAAAGATCTAAAGCAAATAAATAAAAGGAAACCAGCTTAGACATTAAAATACTAGAAATCCTGATTGTCACGCAAGAGGGATGTTTTGACTGGTTAAAGCAAATAGTTATATTATGACTTATAACATATCCATGTTGGACACATGCTGAAGAGAGCGCAGTTACACCCACAGTTACTGTAGGTGAGCCCCAACCAGCAGTGGAAAGAACATTATTTTGCAGTAAACCAGCAAAGATTCAAAGTTTCTTGCAAGGTTTCTGACTGAATCCAACAAAATCTGAAACTTGTCCAAGATCCAATGACCAATCACAGAGTGGGTCAGAAGGACTTGCAGCTAGCAGGTACAGTTTACCCATGAAAAGAGCCACCATTGATCAGACTCCACTGCTGAAGGAGAAGCATTGAAGCTTACTGAAAGTGAGCCTTGAATAAATTACAAGGAGGATAGACCGTTCAGGTAAGACAAAGATTAAAATGTGTTTTTTGGAGGAAGACAGCAAACCACAAAACCTAAAAACACATCAGTCTCATTCCACTCTGAAACACCTAAAATTTACTTGGGTTGCTAGGGACAACCAGGAGGCCCAGTATGTCTACCCAGAACATTTTTTTGATGTGGTAGGTATTTAGTTTTTAGTCTTTATTAGAAGTTTTCTGTTTAATCTGAGGGAAAAATTGGAATCGTTCTGCTGTAGATAACAGTGTTGGAAATGTACCTGTAAATGTCCCGAGCCATCCCGAAGTCTCCGATCTTGGCCACACGTCCCGGTCCTTTGCAGGTCAAAAGACAGTTCCGAGCTGCAATGTCCCTGAAAGCAAAAAAAAAAAGAGCATCATTAGATCACTGCATGCACCCACATTACTGGATGGAACAACTGGGGATGCAGTGAGCAGAGGAGAGAGCCCTGCTGAGCATCAGCACAGCTTGAATTATGCCTCATATCTTCTGTAGTTTAGCAGTTCTTTTCATGCATTTATATTTTAAAAAACAAAGCCTGGTGTATGAAACCCCCAGTTAGTCCCCTGTTGGATCTGAACTTTAGTCTCGCCCTGAGCATGCTGCCATTTTGCAGCTTCTGGTTATAAATGCTGCAGAGTCATGCAGGGAGAAGCAGCTTAGAGAGGGAGTCGCTTATTTGCACAGCACAGAGTGAATCTTTAAGGAGAGTACTCGCAGAGCCCACACACACTGCAGTTTACTCCTCCAGGCACCTAACCGTCTTTAAGTTTTAAGGAGTGATGCAGTGAGCATACAGAGCAGTGGCAAATAAGTTACCATGGCGACATCATGTGACACCCGGTTGAGAGCGAATCATGAGACAGGAAGGGAAAGAAACGGAATAAATCGCAGTGATGGACGCCACAGCAGAAAGAAACATTGGAGTCTGATTCTGTTAGATGAGAAATGACACAATGAGGATAAAGTTCTGGTTCAGCCTGATGTGAACAGATGGCTTCTTAAAACAGAGACTCCCACTTCAGGGTGTCAGAAAGGTCTCAAACTATTCAGCTTGTGGTTCTTCAAGACGAAGAATCTGACCGTAAGCGATTCATCAAAAAACAAGAAGTGATTCAAAGGCATCAATTTGTTCTTCAGCTTCTTGTTCAGAAACTCCGCTATTGAAACAACTCTGCATCTTGTTCATCTCTCTACACATCTTTGCTATTCAGCAGAAAGCTGACGCAAAACACTATTTTGGTGTTTCTCAGGTAGCTGAACCCCTCCGGGGGTTTTAATCAAAGTCTCTTTCACTAAAACTCTTAGCTCCATGCCTGAATAGAACCTGACGGTTCCTTGACATTTTATCACACTTAATGTTTAAGAGTAGAAATGGTAAATTTGCTTGTTTCTGTAAATAAAAAACAAATGCTGTCATTTTTCAAGGACAAGGCTTCTACTGGTGATTACATCGAAATATTGAAATATGATTTGCGTCAATAAATAACTTTTTTTTTTACCTTCAAGCTAAAGTGTGAATAATTATCTTAAAACGAAACATAGAAAAAGAACACAAACATATCCAACCTTTGCTATATTGATGATGGAGAACACAAAGAATTCAGATCTGAAATCTCTACTATGGACCAAATTTGACAAACATTGAAAAGCTTTGATCCATATTTTGATTCTCTAGCTCTTTCTTGAAGCCATATGCCTTCACCTAAATTTCAAATCTTACTCTGATTTATCACATTGACTGTTTTTTTTTGTTTTTTTGCTTAATACAAGGCCTGTTATGCTGCATGGTTTGTGTCAGTTCCTGTAACTATACCTACTGCATTACCTCAGATGTTTGAAAATACATAAAGAAGAGACAAATAAGGCAAGGTGTTTAAATGACCGAATGCAGTCACTCAAATCAAACTGATGAATCCATTCAAACCTTATATATAACCTCTGGAAAGGGCCATCGAGGGAGTGAGGGGCTATATCTACACCTGAGTAGTCCTCCTATAATGATCAAGGAGAATGGAATGGAAATGTGTTGCTTGGAGGCGAGTAGGAGTTTTAAAATGCAGCAGCTGCTGCCACAAACTCATGTCTGTCAGGTTAGGGCAGAGTTTTACATAAACATATTCAGCTGACTTTAACAGTATATTTGTGATTTTAAAATCTTTCCCTCTGCATATCTTACAGAACATTTTGTTGTTATATCAATTTCACACAAGTGAGGTTACTGTAAACCTTCTGTTAAATCTGCTTTTCCTTCCTGTGAGTGAGAAGCTGGTATTAAATGAAAAAAAAAAAAATAGCTAAATAAACTAGCACTCCATGATCCATTGGTCATTTAGAGGATAGAAATGGGAAAACAAACATAAAACCTAGATTAAGTTGTTTTCAGACAGCATTAACCCTGTGAGTTACCTCGTAGAAGCTCAGCTCAGCTCAGGATTCAAGCCTTTAATCCACCTGAAAAACAAGCCCTGTTCATTCAGAGCTCTTTGCTCAACCTCGAGTAAACACACCTTCATAAAACTGCAATAAGCCTCAAGGACAGAAGTTGGGGCAATTTTAATACAGCTTTGAAGGGAGAAGATTGGGTTGTGCAGAATATTTTAAGAGTCAGCCATTAGATGGATTGATATAGCTTCACTGGGCCACGCTGAGCCAAACAAGGTTTAATAGGCTCAGTTTGTCAGTGGATAATGTTTGAAAGTCCAAAAGAAGATCCTAATACATCACCTCAATAAAAACGTAGAACCAGCATTGACCTTTACTCGTTTTAGATATGCAGAGGGGGATTTTCAAGTGGAACTTTTTTTAGAACTTCTTCACATGTGTCCTCTTATCTTTTACAGAGCAGTTACTGCAGATCTGCTCCTCCAACTCGTGGGTCAGATACAGACCTTAAAAACAAAAGCCGGCTGCCCCATCTGGCTGCTCTCTCTCTAAACTCATTACTGGTCATTTATCTGATCATACAGAAGGCACGATGCGTGCAGAGTCCATATGTTGCTGTAAAACAGATGCAGTTGAGTCTGAATCTATATAACTTGGTGAATGAGCACAACCTTCTATGCCTAAGTCTGAACCACGATCTATAAGTTCTGTGGTTCTCTCTTCATAGCAAGCAGGTATAATCTGTTGACGTACCTGTGTATAAACTGGTTCTCCTCCAGATACTGGCAGCCCTTAGCTATGTCTCTGGCCACGTTGAGAAGGTCTATCATGGTCAAACTGGACGGCTGGTCCTAAAACATCAGATGGGAGGCAGAAAAAGGAAAAGAATAAAGAGAACTTTAGATGGACATTAAATACAAAATGACCTTTTTTCTTTCTGGGTAGAAATAAATGAGAAGCAAGCAGTTGGAATGTTAATGAATACTAGAGCAGGCATCAGGGCATCATGGTGAGAAAATTGCAGGACTTCATTCAGTGTCAGCTGCCTTGAGCGAGAAATATCAACTTTGATTCCCTGCATTACTGATCTGCAGGATGCGTCTTATCCAACGCCTGGAACCACATCAGCTGACTGTAAATGTGAAAAGGGGAAGCAGCTCGACCTGGCAGGGTTTCAGTGTTTCCACACAAACACTGAGAATAAAAATAAATGGTAGTGGTATCTGGGCCATGCCTGTACATGTCCATCCAAGCTTAAAGCAGAAGATGTCGACAGAAAGCCTGCCTTTAAAAAAAAAAAAAAAAGCTGTTCTCTGATGTGGGATTTCATTTCTAAGACTGTTTGCCACCTGTAAACCACCAAAGACGAGACGCAGTTTGCATCTGGCTGCATTTAGCAGCCATGCTGTTAGAGTTTAAAGAGTCCCTGAGGGGACTTCAGCAAGTGGATGAATGGTGATGGCATCTGATGCGTTTACCATAACTTTAATGTCATTGCTGAGAGAAAAAAAGTTGTTTAGGTAAAAGAAGGTACGGTATAACGGTGTATCTTACCAGCCGGGGTCTGGTCTCCCTCAGGAAACTCTTGAGGTCTCCTCCAGTCATCAGCTCCAGCAGGATGAACCGGGGCATGGCCTGCAGACTCACTCCGACGCAGCGCACAATGTTCTGGTGGTTGAATTTACTGGAAAACAGAGGTCATGTGAAGGAAACATATTGTGCTCATATAGTGCTAAATGTAGTGCTTAATGCACAGGGAGGGGGGTTGAGTGTGTTTTGTAGTTACCTGATAATCAAAGCCTCCATCAGGAAGTCCAGCTCATCTTGCTCAGAGCAAACCTCAGGAAGCGTCTGGAGTGAATAAAATTATTCTGAATTAAAATCCTTGCACAGAACTAAATACTTTGTGTTATTATTGAGGCTTTTCTCTGTGATACTTTAAATAAGGTTCTATTTTCCCTTATACAGCCTCTAAGCTGAACCTCTATATTAAATACCTCACATTTTTGCTTTTAAACTGTTGTTTAACCAGATCATCTGGATTTGGACTGACCTTTACAGCCACCTGCAGTGGGCTCGGTTCACCTGGTATTCCTACTGCCAGACCTTCATAGACCTCCCCAAATGCACCATGACCCAGACCCCTGCAAAGAAACACACAGTCCTGTCACATATGCTTACAACAGTTTGTGTGACATCGGCATAAAAGATCACAACTTATGGCTGAATGTGCAGTGAAAAATTTGTGTCCCTTCAATTGTATAATGCTGGAAAAATTTGAAAAATAGAAACAGAACTGAAGCAATAAAGTCCATCCATCCATCCATCCATCCATCCATCCATCCATCCATCCATCCATCCATCCATCCATCCATCCATCCATCCATCCATCCATCCATCCATCCATCCATCCATCCATCCATCCATCCATCCACCCTTTTATTTAGAAACATTTTGCAGGAGAAAGAAGAAAATTATCTATCTGAAGGGAGATTTTCTCATGTGGGATTCATGAGACATTAATCTCATTCTAGGACGATCCTCCATCAAAGGACTCTTTGTTCATTGTAGCCTATGATCGACTTCTCAGTTAATTTAAATCATATTAAGACATTAGGAGCCCTTTCTACATGAGAAAATAAACTGATAGAGAAAAGTTTTGCTTAATTAAATGTTAAAAGTCCCAAACTACTATCACAAAAAAGGCTTTAATGAAGGAAGGGGGGCTGGGGGTGACCTTCAGCCTGTGGGGGGAACTGATAGGGGACGGGGGAGTCTAGTTCCACTCCACAGGGAATTTCTCACCTAGTGAGGGAAATGTTGCGCCGTGGCACCTCCTTCAAGTCGCTGACTGTTGCCGTCTTCCCTGCGAAGCAGTAGTTGGGGTTGTAGTCCGTCATGATGGTGGAGGCTCGCAGCTTGCTGAGTTTACAGTCTGGACTCTGCAGCTCCAGCTGAATGGACTGCAGCTCCGTGTGTTTACGCCTGTACACTGGTGGGAGACAAATGAAAGAGTTTGATTCCCCTACTGAGGTATTCACAGTTTAGAAGGCAAACAAAACCCTGAAACCGATCCTCTTGGAGAAAATGATTGCTTGCGGCTACACTGTGCTGGCTGGAATGCTTTTAAGGATGTTATTTCCCTAAAGAGCAACGTTTCAAGAACAAGGACTGTGAAATTAAATTCTGTTTCTTTTTTTAGTTATTGAGGTTTACCTGCAAGATGATAGAAACTGTTTCAGCATTTAACCACCTATTTGAATCTGGTTCTGAAATATGAACCGTATGTATAACATACAAAGACTTCCTCAGACCATCTGCCTAAATATTACATAAAACTGCCTGATCTGGACCTAACACACTGAATCTGACAGTTTTTAGTCCAGAAAGCCTCAAAGAGACTGAGATATTACTTGCCTGGTGAATCCTAAGTGTTTGTTTTTTGAGTTGTTTATTTACAAACTACTGCCTACTGTCTAATCCACAAGTGCTGTCAGCTGCATTCTAAGCAGCTATCCCTCACATAGTCTGTCCTTGTTCAAATGCACCTCCTTGACTCATGTGAGAGTGGAAGTCTAAGTGTGGGAGTGGGAGTGGGCTTGAATGGTCCAGTGTCTGCATATGTCTGGCTGTTATTGCCTGACAGCAGCCTGTTTGATGCCCTTCCCTACTGGGAAAGCAGAACTTTGTTTTTTGTTGTTTTTGTTTTCAGAAATCTGCTAAAGGCTGAAGGAGGAACCGACAGTGACTTTTAAGTGAGAAACTATATAAATGTTCAATTTTAACATCTGGGAGACTGAAGAAGTGGAGCCACCTCAGATTCCAAACTAGCTCCAGTTCTTGATTAGTAACAGCCACGTTTCTTCTCTACTGCTATATAACAAAGGATGTGGAATTGGGACTGGAAATTCCACTTTAGAAACATGATTTTAATTTGCAATGTCTCCTGAATTATCAGTCAATTCATGGTCAGTACTAAACATCCTGAGGAAGTCGGCACTAATAATTAAAAACGTTTTAGTGTGGAAACACCTTGGATTCTAACACACAATGAAGGATAGACAATACATGATGGGCCAAATTAATTACCTGGTAAAAAGTATCAAAAATATATCGAATAACCTGAGATTGACATTTCAAATTATCTATGATTACAGAATCCCACCTTAATACTTAATTTATAGAATACGTAAAGCCTAATAAAAAAATAAATACATGTGGGGTATTTCATCAGCTGTAAGAACAGATTAGATTTGTTAAATTAGTTTATCAAATATCTATTACACATACTTTAAATTCTAAAATAAAACAAAGGCACTATGTTGGTAGTTCACATTTAAAGTACCGGTAACTAAATATTCAACAAAAATGTGTATTCTTTTTCAGTCAATAAGCATTTGAAGAATTTGGCAAATGTTCAGAAAGTCCGGGAAACTCTTTTTAAAATCATTTTAAATGCTAAAAGAAAAATGGAAATCAGAGTTATTCGAAACTCATTTGGAAATGTATTATTGAGGCTTAACTATGTTATGTGTAAAACGAGAAGTCAGAATAACTCCCGGACAAGATCATTGAAGCTTGAACTCTTAACTAAACATCAGTTTTCTCAAGTAATCAAGTAAAATCCAACAATAGCTGCAGGAATAAAGTGTTTATTGGAACCTCTGACAGTCACACACCAATAGCGTTGTTTGATATCAATCTTAAAAAAATGTTGGAACTGATGCATAAACCACAGGAAATACATCTGGAATTCAGTTAATTATTCCCAGATCCAAGTCAAAACCTCGTAGGTAAACAGAGAGAGCATTACCGTAACATCTCAGGGTTTGTCAGTACGTACTTATCATGACTCCAGAAACAGCCAGCAGCAGGGCGGCGATGAGTGCTGACGTGCCCACAGACAGACCCAAGGCCAGGTGGGAAAGAGACGGCTGTGGAGACAGCGGGGACGCCTCTGAGAAACGACAGGAGACAACAGCGTCATACGCTTGTAATCTTCCCCTGAGGAGCATCAGCATTCGGTGAGCTATACACGTCTCCAGCGTAATTAATGATGTGAAAGTGATGACACAACAGAGCAAAGCAGCGATGGATGGTGCATGTAAAAAGGTATTTCTAATTTCTGTTGTCTGAACAAATCTCCAAACCCAAACAGACCATACAGAACCAGTGCCTTTTAATGCCCCTAATACAAGCAGATCAGAGCATGCAGAACTATTGTTATGATGCTAATAGGCCTGGCATTGTGTTTCTGATTTATAAAATGACACTCAGCCATGCTAATTACTTTCTGATTGACATTTATTAATGTATTCTTTACTGAGATTACAAATTATGTTTGAAGAAGCAAATCCATCTTCACCGGTGTTTGTCTACATCCCTCATTCCCAGTTTAACCGGGGCAGTTTTACCAATGTGGTATTTAGCTTCTGCTGCTCCTGATGTGGGTAGCTTTAAAATCTATGCATGGAATTAGATCACAAAGCATATTTCATTTCCAATTCACAATCTTACTACCTCAGAATCCAGAAGAGACCTCAGATTTTAAAACTCATAACATAAAGGGCTCTTCTGGGAGAGCAGAATAAAAGCAGTCTAATTGTTCTATAGTTAGCTTATAGAATTTATTAATTATCATGGAGGATTAAAGGCTTATTAAATGAAAAAAGTCCCTAGACAGAGAGTCAATAAACCCGAGTCCCAGTGGGCTTCATTATATTTGTAAAGACAGTCTGTTAAAAGTACAATCAGCCAAACTCATTTCCATTTGTTTCTGTGAAAGGATGAAAATTAGGATGAATTCCTGCGATGGATGGAGCGTCTGACCTGAGGCGTTAATACAGGACACTCCGTCTTTGGCCAGGACGAGGTCTTCATCGCAGTAACAGATGATGCCATCGCTGTTCTCATGGCATTCACCGCTTTTACAGTGGCTGCAGTTCTGAACAGGGCTAATGATGACTTCTCCATCTCCCTCCATGGCTGCAGGTGCATAAAGACAGTGAAAGAAAACATCTCTAAATATCAAAGTTGAAAGACCTGTAAACCATCCATATGTAGAAAACATCTGGTCCACTTCATGATTTAACAGCTGCCAACATTTCCAGTAATCATTTCTATAAAACTATCAAACTATTAACTTTAATATCGTTGCAATGTTTATTCAGATCATTAAGGTTTGCAGACTTATGTTTCAGTACAGCTTTCTTAAGCTCTCCTTATTGCACTTCATTTGTTTTCAGGTCATTACATATACTTGGCCTTATCTCTTCTCTTTTTCAGCCACTCTGTAGATCTGCCATTGTGCTTTTAACCAAGAGTCCAGATATGGATAGAAATGGCTAATTAACTTGGGCTGTAAATGTTAAAGAGAATGTAAAGACCCAGGCGCCCGGCGTTCAGGAGGAAGTCTATCACACACAATGCCTTAGATTAGAACATCTTAATGCATATGCATGGTTTCAACTCATCCATACCTCCACTTATTAGTTGTGCTGCCATCTTGGAGGAGGTACAAAAACCAACGTTAAAATGCAGACCCCCTGTACATGCTGATTTGTTTTGTCTTTTTTTCCCAAGACAAACACTCTTTATTACACTTAAGGCACAAAACAAACTGACTTGTGTCTGTTTTCACATGGTGGTGTCGTTCTTGAAAATATGTTCATTTCGGCACAAAAGAATGGCTCAGTTTCTCTCTCCATTCATCCTAGCTACTGCTGTATGAAACTGTTAAAGAGTCTTTTTAAACGGTTTTAACTCAAAGTGCTGTATTGCTGTTACAAAAGAGTTAGAGCTGCTAAAACTGCTCTATGTTGTTTTACAGATGTTAGCTTGTTAAATTACTTTTAAATTGTGGAGCTGCTTACATTTTCTATGCTTTAGATCCAGTGGCGATTTTCTACTATCTTCTACTGTCTTGTTTCACTAGAGAATGCTCTACTCTACAGAGGATGATCCTGTGTATGGAAAACGTCTTCAAATCAACTCCCCTTGACAGGAGGGAGGTGTGTGTGTTGACGCTCCGTTTCTCTTGCCATGAATTTAGGCTTTCTCATCTCTCCATCTTATACTTTATGAAGTGTTGCTTCTTTCAGTTGCATCCTAGCATCTGAAAGAATGCATCCTTTATCTAGATTGATTACAAAGTATATTCTTACTTCAGGCGACACTTCCAGAGAGAGATGTGGACTCGAGTCACAAGACTTGGACTCAAATCAGACTTGAGTCATGAATTTGATTACTTTAGACTTTAGAAGTTTCACATCAATAACTTGTTGACTTGATCCTTCTGACTTAACTAGACTTGCTGCTTTCCACAAAATCCACACATTAAAAAGAACGTAAACAGAGCGTTCTGCATCTCTCATTGTGTGTACGGAGCATCTGTGTGTTTGTGTCAGCACAACATCCAATCAAATTAGATCTATGTCGTTTTGATCCAACATCCACTGAAATTAGATCTATGTCGTTTTGATCCGACAGCATCCATCCAATCAAACTGCAGGACAACCAGTGAAGATGAAGCGTCAAACAACGCGACGCTTAGGGAGAAAATGATCAATCTCCTGCTGTTAGCTCACGGAGTACGGTCCACCAACTCTGCCCCACTGTGACTCACTAGACGTGAGGCTTACTTATGATTTTTACAAAACCCTGACTTAGTCCCACCCCTGCTTCCAGATATAACATGCATGCTTTATTCTCCTTCAATGAACTTTAACCTTTTTGATATAAATGGGTTTTATATTTTATGTTCTTTGACAATCATACAAGTTTTGTTTTACAAATTAAGCACTCTTATTACCTAAGCACTCTCATCCAAGTTTCTGTTTCCTTGAGGGCATGATATAATTTGTTTTTGTACTCACGAGCTGTCGGTACCATGCTCTGACCATGATGTAACTTGTTTTTGGTTTTGGCTGTCCACGAGCCCTGGGTGGGTTCAGAGGATGCCGGAAACATATTTTGGTTTCTGTAATCATGCGCTCCAGTCATGAGAGGGAGCAATCATTTTCCTGATTGGGCAAAAGATTTTCCTTTGAAGTTTGGCATAGATGATGGGTGGAGGTTGACACTGGCAGATTCTGCTAGGGTTGCGTACGAACGCCTAGCTGCGCGGTTTGCTGCAGTGCCGGGGTCAACTGGCTCTACTTTGTGTCACGGTTAGGTGGATAATATCATTTGTATTGGAACAATATAATTTGCATTCAGCACCGTGCCTTGATTGATGTGCTTGCTTTGCTGTTTTCTGTGGCGGAATAAAACAACACATTTTACTCTAGCAGAAACAGTGTGTGTGTGTATCTGTTTGTCATCTTTATTACCGACTCATCCCGATCCTGCCTAAATTTCATAATACACTTTTATATGCAAAGGTCGAATTAATGTTTGTCCCTAATATCAGAATTTCATGTTTTTGCTTTTTATTTTGTTTCTCTTTGATGTTCCATGAAGTACTTTCAATCGCCTTAGGTACGGATGGTGGAACAGTATAGAAATTATATAATTTTTGTTTCATTTGTGGTCATATTAAGGCTATGACATGGCCCAACTTTAGGTGAACATGCTGTGACATCTTGTCCTGGGAATATTGGTAGAAAATCTGTTGGAAAAAAATGAACTTTAAAGTATAATCAACTTTCTTTTGCACTAATTTAATGCTACCTGGAAAAAGATCACAGTTTCATGTAAACCTGTTTTGTTCTGCAACATTTGTCTTAAAACATTCCAAGTGCTGTCCTCCTGGGGTTGAAAAGAGGCTACTGCAATGTTCCCATTGGTTCACATGGTGCATCGTAGCTGTGAGGTCAGGTATCAAACAGATTCACTCAGACGCAAGCTTGGTTTCGAGTCATCCTGTCCTCCACTGCCTCACCAGCTTCAGGCATTGCTGAGTCACTGTCTGGAGCCAGTGGCTACAAGTGATAAGGTGCTGGCCCTCAGGGACCCACAAAGCATCCCTCAATCTCTGGTGACGTCTGCAATGAAAAATCTTCCCCCATAAAAGATCTATCCATGGTGTAACTACCAACGTCACTCTGCTCCCCATCCATGGGTCAATATGTCAAATTAAGCTGCAGTAGCTGTCACTTCCCCTTGTCCTGAACACATCCCCACTTAACCAATACTGCTCATCCTCACATACGGCCCCGCCCCTCACGGTCACTTGGCACTGAAAACAATCCTGTGCTCCTGACAGCAATAAAGTGCCAGAAATCTTGCTTTTAAAGAGGCTTAGTTTGGTGACTAGTTGACCAATTGCATTTCATCCAAAGACCTTGCAGAAGCAGATTCAGTTCTCTCAGTTTTTTTTACCATTAACTGTAGATCCACTGAGCCATTTTGATAAGAGCCTGTACTCAGCTATGGTACATGCAATATTGAACAATTTAATATAAAAAAGCAAAGCTTACTCATTATTTTATTCAATAAACACAAAACCTGAGATTTATAATGAATATGAAGATTAAAAAATCTTTGATTTTAAAATATATTATTTATTATTAAATATTAGAATGCCCAATCAAAAAAAACTGTGTGGAATGGTGCCCCCACTTTCAACTTCAACAACTGTTTTATGTTTATTTTAAGCATTTCTGACCACTTGTTTCATTAATGAAATGAAATTATAGACATGTTTTTTGTAAAAACCATAGTTAACTTTAATTAAATGATCTGGGTAAGTAAAACAGACCACATTTAAAGAAAATAACTGATGTAATTTCTTGGAAATTATCCACTAGCCTTCCTGGATGCCAGCTATCCGTCCCTATAACTCTGCCTACAGTCACTTATGCGACACAGATTAAACTTTAATGAACAAACAAACAGCATCAGCTCATTACTTTGCCTTTTCCGTGAAAACTAAGTGTAACTCAGTCTGACTGTCAAGCTTGTGTTTTGAAGATGTTATAAGATTTTGGACAATCGGGGAGAAGACGAAGACAAGAAATGATCCATTATTCAAATAGTTTTGCATCACATATGGGAGAAATAACAAAACATAAGACTGAGCAACAGAAAAACCCATTCCTCCACCGTTTTCAAGATTAGATCTTTTGTCGGTGAGCAATGATTTGAAATCATCAAAGTTTTCATCTCGCTATCGTGTAAGTATATACCAGCTATTTTCATTACATTCTTTCAAGATTGAATCTCTTTTTATTCTCCTTTTTGAAGATGTATGTCCTTTTGAAGTATTGGCTTTCTTGGGAGAGATTGCTACACAAAGAGAATCTTAAACAACATTTTTTCATACAACTGGAAAAAAGCAATCTGCAGGAAACTTTTATTTACTTTTATAAATTATTTACTCTTGTTACTTAATGTTAGATGACTCAATAACTCAGAGCCACTTGTTATAAAATTACCTGTGGTGCCGATGTGAATGTAGAAGTAAACATTTGCAAGAAATCGTTTTATATGACCTCCATAGGAACATCATATTAAACAATTTCAGTTTATTTCAATTCTAATAATGTTCAAAAATGCTTTATTGTTCCCTGCATGTTTGGCTTTTTATGCTGTACATTTTCCCATAAAATGTATCCACTGGATACACATTTAAACAGGGCAGCTGGAAGTACTTTCTGTGAAAATGTTTTTGTTTTTTTGGACGAAAGACCTATGAGCCTATAG
Source organism: Cyprinodon variegatus (assembly GCF_000732505.1). Classification (NCBI taxonomy): domain Eukaryota; kingdom Metazoa; phylum Chordata; class Actinopteri; order Cyprinodontiformes; family Cyprinodontidae; genus Cyprinodon; species Cyprinodon variegatus. The sequence continues at coordinate 1,511,194 of NW_015150474.1, forward strand.
GCCTATTTAAAATACAATAAAAATAAATAAGTAAATAGATTAAGATTCACTACTTTAATGTTTTTTATAAGCTACATTGCACGCAACCAGGGTCTCTAACACACAGATATGATCAGTTCTCAGTTGAATACATGCACTATAAAAACAAAGATTTGGTCAGCTGGCATGAACTTTATTCACTGTGTTTATGTCAAACATGACTATTAGCTCCCACCTCCTTTTATGCAAACCACAAGGAAATAATTATATTATTGCACTATTTAAATGTTTTTTTAACAATTGCACAAAGGACACAAGATCAAAATTACACTCTAAAGACTATGGTTACATTAAACTGCACTAATAGATATGAATGTGCGTGGTGGCACCATGCTCTTACTTAGAGCAACACGCAGGGTGCTCTGGTTACAGGTGTCCAAATGTTGGGGTGCGCTCTGGGGTCGTGGAGATAGACCAAATCCAAAATGCGTTTTTCTACCATATTTTCTCTCCGTTTCTGTCATTAGTCTATGTAAATTTACCAATCTTCTGCCGAGAGCGGGATACCTCTTTACTCTGCGACCATTAGCTTGCTTGATGTTGACATGACAACATAACTTCCGTAAACTTGTTTTGAATAGGCCTCAAAATAATGAAATTAAAATCCAAATACACATAATAGTAAAATTTAAAAAAGTCAAAATCATTTCCCCAAAAATGTATACATTTTGAAAAGTATTTTTGTATAATTTTTTTTTAAACATCCCTTTCGCCAGAAGTGCTGCAGCACCCCCACTACGGCAAGCCATGCATTTAAACTACCAAAGTTTCATTAATATTCATGTTGTATAGAGCTCAGCGTGTTGTTTTGCTGCATGGTCTGTGCTGACCCCTGTGTTCGAATCAGAAACACAATCTGCTCCAATAGCTACATGCAACAGCTCCCTCCCTCTCTGGGATTAAAGCTTCCTGCCACAGAGACTTTAAAAACTGATTTTATGACCACATTTTCTCAATCTTGGATCCAAGGAATTCAGGGGTCTTAACTGTAAACAGCATGGAGCAGGGACAAAGCAGTCTCACATGAATTAGTTATGGATTGTTGGGAAAAGCATGTGCTATTTAGTAAGCAAAGCCAATGCCGTCATCTGCAGAATCTATTTTCTACCATGATTCTCTTATCTCCTCCAAGTACAAATACATAAATCTAACCCAGAAACACTGGCAAGGTTTACAAGGAAGAATACAAATGTCCTGGATCCAGCTGCTCACTGCATACTAATGTGTCTATGTTCACTGCGCTCTGCATCTTTAGACACATTCAGCGCCTCCATGTTGAGTGGAGGAGATGAAGGGTTTTTTTTGTGGAAAATATTTGTAGAGGCAGCTCATTAGAATAAGTTTGATTTGAAGAAACTTTGTTGTCTTATGGGGTCTTTGATATGACTGGATCTTAGGCAATAGACTTTGACTAGCATGTAAAATATGATGAAAATCTGAAATAAGATTTCAAACATTTATCATAGATTTTAATTTCTTTTAATATGTATGCACATATGTACTTTATTTTCAGGTCTTGGCATAGGTACTTATTTGGTGTTAGCTCTGGAATTGTTCTGGACTTGTTCTGGATTTGTTCGGGACTTCTCATCCAAGCACATGTTTATATTTTGCGTTAAGCCCTTTCATAGTATGTCTGTTGATCTTATCGAGTTGCCCAATATTCAGCCCCATTTGTCAGCTGTTAACAACCTCTTTGTTGCTGCTAAAGATGTGTATTCCCACAGCATTAGGGTCGGGTTATAGTTGACACATGTACAATCAGGGTGGCAAATGAGCCCCATCACCACATCTGCAGGTTTATACTCTGTGCAGGTTTTACCCCATTCTGGCTGGCTTCAGGGGGGAGTGTTCAGCATAAACAGCAAGCTGACAACACCACACAACAAAATAAAAAAAAAAATACATGTCAGATTAAATAATACTACTTATACTTCAGTGATAGTATCTAGTTGTTACTTTATTGTATATGTTTTACCATGTCCGTTGGTTGTGCTGTTCTTTTTACATCTCTATGCAGGTGATAAAGCGGATTGAAGATGTTTTATCGTTATCTCCCTTTTATCTCCTCTTTCTTTCATCTTTTCTCCTTTTTTTCCAGTTTTTTTTCTTTCCTGTTTTATTTACATTGCAGTGTCCATATAATCTAAAAAACTCCCTGCATGATTATAATAAAGCTATTTATATGCATAAATCAAGCTGAAAACTATCGATAGCCGTACTGCTTCACTTAAGAAAGTAAAATCTGTTGCGCACTTTTGGCATCAAGACAATTATCCTTTTTGCGACATTGCCAGACAGGACACTGTTAAAAAAAAAGAAGTTTAAACTTTTTCAAAGCCTCTTCTTGCCATCCAATACAGTCAGGATGTTTTCAACAATCTGTTAATAGTGGTAGTAGTTATGAGCTAAATTACAGGATGTCTCTAGATGCTACATTTGCAAACCCTCAAGCCCCTGTCACACTTTGTCGATTTAGCCAGCATAGCCCTGACGTCCCAGAATCTTCTAAAACGGCGGCATACGCTGGACTTTCTATGTATATTTGTCAATTTTGGGCATATTCATGGAGTATTTGTAACGAGTCCAGAACCGATGTCCAACAATAGCCTAATTTATGCAGGAAGCACAGCAGCATCATGTCGATGACATGTCCTGAAGGGGCAGCAATGCTCCCAGAGGTGCCCGGCCTGCATAAAAAAATTTATTTGATCATGGTATTAACCTGGTTGCTGTTTACTAAAACAAAAATAAATAAAAAGAAAAGGAAAGAAAGAAGGTTTGCAGTCACAGCAGATTTAGCGTCATGTCTGCTAGGAAGTTTGTTGGTTGTGGGCGTGAACGCAGGGAGAATCAATCACACTCACCTTCTCTCTCACCCTATGATGGGGATGAAGTCTGGAGGAAAACAGATGGTTTCCTCCTGTGAATTCCCTTTTATACCAAAACTGTTAAACACTGTTAAACAGTAGCTGTAAGTTAGAAACACGTTCAGCGATAAATACAGTCAAATACGTTGATACATGTTGGAGATAAGTTCTTGATAAGATACGCATAAGTTATGCACACGTTACTCATAGGTATTGGATAAGCTAGACACCACAACTTATGAGTACCTTACACCTAACATACGTCAAAGGTCAGATAACCTACCTGTGACTTATGGCCCAAGTATGAACATACACTGGCATACGTAGGGAAATTTAGCGTACTACAGTGTGCTTGTAACTTATACAGACCCATAATTTATCCAAACTATGCCAGCGTTTTTGCCAGATTTTTTGTATGCCACGAATATTCCAGTCAAAATCGTCAAGGTGTGACAGGGGGTCCACCTTTAGTGGCTATTGCTTGCTCTCCATGCAAAGTTACAAATATCTGAGCATATGAGCAATAAAGTTGAGTCTAAGTCAGTACAGAAATTCGGAATCCATGGATGCTGCATGGAGGGGCGCGTAAGCAAATTACATAATTTGGCCTTGCAGGTGCAGCAAGCATAATTTAGGATTATGCTACCACCACCATGTATTACAGTTGAGATGGTGTGTGCATACATAGGATTTTGTATTTTTCCAAAGAGTTAAATCAAAACTTAAAGATTGAAAGCATCCATCCATCCATCCATCCATCCATCCATCCATCCATCCATCCATCCATCCATCCATCCATCCATCCATCCATCCATCCATCCATCCATCCATCCATCCATCCACGCTCTAAAGGGACTTGTGCAACTCTGCGGTTTTGTGACAAATACCGTTCCTTGAAATGATAAATGTCAGTATAGGTCACCAAATGATGAATGGAAGACAGTAAAATGTACAGCCCAGTTTATCAACTCAAATAATGATTTATCAGTCTGTTCTCCTTGTCACACACTTCTCATTTATTCTATTAATCTGTGAACATTTTCATCACTTCCATTTTTGTCATTCCCACCCACATCCTGCTTCCCTAAATTGATAGATGGGGATTTTCTGGGTAATTGATTTACAGTGAATGTTAGGCTGTTATGAAACACCACTCTGTTTCTAAGAAATGACTACTATTTTAATCAAATCAGCATCAAATTAATTAAATCCCTTCATTATTCAGCACTGCTCTATTTTTATGAAGTTTTTTTCCTTGATTTTTTAGATCACATTTATTTGCATCCCGTCAAAGTTTTTTTCTCTTCTCGATTTTTGATCTTTTCAACCCAACACAGCCGGGTTGTCACTCTGACAGCCTAATAGAGAGGTGTCCCACATGTTTCGGCCCACAAAACCTGCAAAACTTTGGGGTTTCAATTTGAATTGAAATATTAAAAGTAATTTTTCCATGTTTCTGCTTTTAAAGTTTTTCTTATTACTAATATGAAAAAACATGTAGATTTAAAAAACTACAAATAAAAACGAGTCAAGTATTTTACAAGATTATTCTGGTTATGAAGGAAAAAGATTGTGGAGTTGTTGACTACAGCAGAATTGCTTCTCTTAAAGCGATGGAAACTATTTGAAAAACCACTTTACTTAGTTTTTTATTTTCCTATCGTTTCTGCTCCATAACAGAGCTGAGTGGCAATGTCTAAATGGTCGACTAGCTTTTAGCCAGCAGTGAAGTTTTCAACATCCTTGTCTTTAAAAGCCTGTCAGCTTTAAATGCAGAAGCAGAATGGAGCAGGAGGAGGACTACAGGTTCCAGACGGAGAAAGTGCTGAAAAATGAATCCCTTCTACCTGGAGAGCCTCTGATCCATAAAGTCAAGTCCTTTTTTTAGTCGCTCCTTAGGTAAAATATTGTTGTTACTTGATATTTAAAGGTTCATTGGATGTGCGGGCGAGCATTATAGTTGGAAGAGTAGATATTCCTAAAGAGAAACATCCAGGGGGAAGAGTCAGAGGTTTTTCGCCAACCTTCAGATGGAACATGGCTGCTTAAAAAGATGTCATAGTAGCTGCAACAGTTATTGGTTTGTATTTATTAAAGTATAACTCAAAGTAGTCAGTGCCAAGAGACTTTTAGGGCAGGGCGGAATGTGTGGAAGAGTGGCAGGGATGTGGTCAGATGGAAACAATGTGAGCCAGAGTAGCAACTAGCCTAGAGTGAGCAGAGGGATGCTGGGAGTCACACCATGGACAGATGCTTTGTGGTAAAGGATTTTCAACCTCCTCCATAGGTTGAGGGAAACTTTGGGGAAATGAGTGGGCCAGAACTTTATTATTTCAAGCCGCTTGCTATCTCTGAGATCCCCACGGTCGATGATCCGGCAGTGGAGTACCGGATGACTCTCTGCAGAGGTGAATGTCTGAGGAGTTGTATTCAAACCCAAATACAGTGACAAACACCAGTACCCATGGGTGAAAGTAGTTTGAATTCTTTCCATTACTATATACAACAAAATATTTGGCTTATATTCTTTTCTTACACCCTGCATGCATTTTAAAGGATTAGATTTCCTTTGAATATAGACCAATATAACCTGGATATAGCAGCTTAATTACACTTTTGTATTTAAGTTTTGAGTCTTCTGTTTCTTCACTTTAGCCATTCAAGAAAAATAATACATATTGAAATATTTTGGGCTGACTAATATTTTATGATTTATTCAAAATGAATTTAGACCATCCATCCATTTTCTGAGACGCTTTATCCCAGCTGGGGTCAGGAGGGGTGCTGGTGTCTATCTCAAGCTGTCTACGGGCCAGAGGCGGGGTACAACCTGAACAGGTCGGCAGTCCATCGCAGGGCATCTCTAAATCAACTATTTAAAAATATTTAACGCTCAATGTGCTGTCACCATTTAGTCAAGGTCTTTAGTAAAATGGAAAAGCCTTCATTGGCATCACGACAATGAAAATTATCAGGGATAGTACTTTTGAAGCTATACTCAGGCTGCTGCGACACCTACATGCTTTTTGAGAAAGATAAGGAGATTAGCAGGTATTTTAAATCTTGTTTAACAAGAACTAAACTTACATAATAACAGTTTCAAACATGGCATTTACTTACTGTTTTTGACACACCTCATATGGACCTGATGTAAAAAAAAACATACCATGAACCACCAAACCTGCCTTATAATGCCATGAAAATCCAGGACTCAATTAAAAACAATGTGTTTGCTGAAATGTAAAATTTTTTAAATAATAATAGTGAATAGACAAAATATTTTAAGACAATACAAGGAAAATTTTACATCTTATTTGAATAGGAAGAAAAAGGGTAACTATTATAAAGAACTATTTCTAATTAAGTCTGTATGGCTTTTTATCCCCAAAGCAGAACAAAACAGTAAGAATATGAAATATTCTTTCTCTATATGATATAGGAAATTCCTTTGGTAGAAATTAAAGGTCTCTCTTTTCACCTCTATTGAGCTGGAAGAAATTAAATCCTGTAAATTAGACAAAAGGATTTGCTACACTTGGCTGATGGTGTTGTTAAGACACATACAGTTTAGTAAGCAGAGACAGCAATGAGCAATGAGCTGTTGAGTGCACCACCAAAGTGCAAGCACAGACACAGACCTAAGCAAAGACAAAGACAGAGGTTGTCAGAGTTTAGCGCTCATCAGACACGTATTTATTGAAGCAAGGGTGCGTGAGATTTCAAAGCTGCAGACTAGTCTCACTGCGCGCTCGGATTGCTATCTGTGCGCTTAGGTTGATGGAACAAAATATCAAGCAGCAGGTCTTCCATGAACTGCGTAACACCCCAATATCTTTTACGGGTAGACACAACCAGTCTGTTTCGGCTTATTTTAACACCTGTGATTTAGGCCTGATAACAGCATGTACTGTTTGAAACAACAGGAAAATAAAATGCAATAGCCCTATCAATGCCTTTGGCAGCAATGAGGTGGCTTTAAGATAAATGTTCTGGAACTAAAAAGTGTCACATTAAAATGTACAAAAAGAAGCACATTTGGGGGTGAGTTAAGCTTTAAGTCTGCACACAGAAAATGTTCTTATTTTGATTCAAACAGTTGTGGCTGCTGGTTTCTAAACCATGAGAGGCTCAATGATGTTAATTAATTCCACACCTAACGTAATACATGAACGCATTTTTCCTGTCTAATGAGGAAAACCTCTCCTCTGTGTGATCACTGTCAGTCAATTTTTTTAGTGTGTTCTGCGTGTCAGCATCGCGCAGCCAGCTTCATGACCTGCCCTGGCCCACCCCTGCTCCATACACCCCATAAGATGCTGACCCTCACTGGAAGTGATGGATTTTTGTGTATCATTGAATCAGGGCTCCACTTTCTCACTGATTGCTTCAATGCATATAGGCTCAGAACACAACAGGGCTTTTCTAATAAAGACTGACAGGCAGTGTTCTTCTGCTCCAGAGCGGAGGGTGATCGGGTCACAGCTGATTAATCATACTCAACATACTCATGAACTAAAGGGTTTTTGAGGCACATTTAATGCAGACAACATTTATGTTGATTGAAAATACATATTTGAACAATAATTTTACAAACTTTAATGGTGAGTTTTAGGCTGCCTAGTATTCAATGAGAAATCATCACTGGTTTTTGAATATCTAAAATCTAAATAAATTCACTGTTGTCAGCTTGTTTTTCTAGGCTTAGTTTGCCAATCTAGATAGTCAGTAGGATTAGCAACTGGTTTTCCATTATGCAACAGGAAGGCGGTGAAGGTGGGTTTCAGTATTCATTAGTACTTTATTCACTTCGACCATTTAGGTTTGTACCCCGGGTTTGAGCAGGCTTTGTTTGAACTAAAGTTTGATGTGCTTGAAAAACTTTTCAGGGCGTTTAATTAGCTTTGTGTGAGCATTTTATTTATTCATTTATATATATTTTTTTAGTTTTTACTGCACTAGTGGCTTGTTTTTTCGACAGTAGGCTGACAGGAAAGGGGGTATGAGAGAGGGGGATAGACACGCGGCAAAGGACCACAGGTCTGATTTGAACCAGGGTTAGGCGTTGATGACTAAGGCCTCTATGCATGCGTTGTGAGCGCTCACCACTACACCACCTGCATGCCCTCGTGTGAGCATTTTAAATTGTTAATGTACACTTTTTCATACGGTGGTAAATGTATCCCAAGTACCACTTTTTTCAAACTATTTTTGAGAAATTTGGAATTTGAGGCAAGGGCTATTGTTGCTGATTAAAAACAGAGATGTAATGAATTAAGCATTATCATAGTCAGAAATATGTTGCACCTTCTGTTGTTTAGTTTTTAATCCACTGCTGAAAAAAAAACACTACTCTTTATAAAGCAGGTTTCAAGCACCTTCTTGCACAGCAGCTGTCAGATCAGTTTTGGAAGATAGAACTTTGTTATACTGATTTTTTTAATTACCTGTTAGATGAAGGCCTGGAGAAGTTGCTCTATGTCACTGAATTTGTCTACCTACTCAACAGAAAGTTTAAATGTTTATTGCTCGGTCGTGAGATGCATTCTAAGTATAACCCAGAAAAATGAAATCCATCATCAGCAAACCCACTCTGCGTTGATGGAAGAAACAAATGTCCTCCTCTGCATTTTCTGTGGAGGTAATAACCACCATCTGCTCTGCTCGTTTGCCTGACGTGCAGCCCCATATCATACCTGATTTTTCTTGTTTCCTTCAATCACTCATATTTAGATGTTTAAAAGGATCCGAACAAACGTTGCAGCATCGTCTCGTTGGCTGATGCAGATCAGGATTCGTCCAATCATCTGCCCTCTTTTACTTCTCTTTGGCAGACTGAAACCTTGTGTTGTGTTTTCTCACAACTACTTACTTAATTATTTCCCAATTTATTAATCATTACATTGGTTGTCCATTAGCTATTTTGGGGAATTCTGCTTTGACTTTGTATTTCTTTTTTTTTATTTGTTCCAAACTAAAATCCAGGTGATTCTGTAAAAACAAACCAACCCAATTCTGGAAGAAGTTTTGCAACCTTTTTCACCTTTTTACAGTTCATGCTGACATCTTTCTTTATGAGGGCCTATTTCCTGTCAGTAAACCAGCCGTAGTTGCTCAATATGAACTTTTAATGGCAGATTAAAAAAATTACACACATCCAGTTTTTTTTGTGAGGTTATGAGAATGAAAACTTAATTATATTGTAGTAAATCCAAAAAAGAAACGGTTTAATTTATTTCCTTTATTTATATATGTCTTTTCTGTTAATTATTTTTTTACCCTAAGGTTAAAAAAATTCTCCAGAGCAGGAATTTTTTCACTATGAAATTTATCAAAAGTTCCCTATACTTGTCTCCAGTAGTGAGACGTTTGTCTGTGTTTTAAACGTACTCATCCTCTTTTTCATCACGTTACCTTTCAGAGGATAAACATATGGCTCTCCATCTGGACCAAAGAACGATGTCCCGTCATCCCCATCGGCTCTGGGGTCATCATCTAGCGATGTGTTCCCTCCTGGAAAAAAGATTGGCAAAATAATTATAATTATCAATTACGGTAAGACGTATTAATTGTTAGTAACTGCTTCTATATAAATGGAACTCTGCTGTTGGACTCATTCTGAGAGCGTTTAAGATCAGCATTATCTGCAATCATCCAGATTCTTTTTTCCTAGCCACTGACAGGCTGAGCTGGGTTTTATCAGTTTCTGTCTGCATCATGGAAAGGATCTCTGAAGTGTCACTAAAGCCGAAGTCGCTATCTGAAATCTTGTGGGAGGTGACGTGTCGAGAGCTGTTTTAAAAGTAAAAGTGCTAAAAGAAAAATGTTCTGTGACTCTGAAACTTTTGCAGCACTTTAGCAGGTTTGGAATAGGTTAAGGATGGGGTTATTTGGGCTACATCTGAATGCTGCTTAACAAGCTGGACTGAATGTGGTTTGACAGGCTAAAAACAACAATGTTTTTCTTGACTGCCATTCAGAAAACAACATGGTAAACCAACTAATGCAAATACTTCTCCCAAACAGTTTTAAAGTTATCTTCTAGAATTCTATAATAATTCCTGTCTTAAGGATTTCAATAAAATGTCAACAAGGAGTGTCTCCTTGTTGTATGAAATTAGTAGTATTTGTTTGAAATAAGAGAAAATTTTCTTCCAAAGACTTATCTAACAGTGCCATCGTCTTTCCACTACTTGTCCATCCATCTATTGTAAATGTTTTAATATTAGAAGGAGAAGATATTTTCCTCAACCATCCATCTGCCAGTTCTTTTATCTTCTCTCAATCCATCTATTTGTCCATCCATCATGACTATTACATTTGCAGTACATTTATTGCATGGAAAGAAAACAAATTTTCTGCTGGAAATCTGGGCCTGAAGAATAGGAAATTTGGACATAAAAACATTTAACGTGCATGAAGGGAACAACCTTTGTTAGTTTGGGTTGATCAAGTTTTAAACCTGATCCAAATTATCCTCCAACTTCATTCAAAGGTGAAACTTCAAGCTCAGTGTTTTCAGGGGTGCAGGGATTAATATTTAGGAATATGGAACCCAAAAATATTAAAAGTTAACTTTAAATTTAGAGCCATAAAGACAAAAAAAGAGATGAAAGCAGTGCAGATTGCAATAAACAGAAATGTTATTTTAACAACTATAAAAAACAAGGTATTGCCAGGCAGCTTGAAGCAGTTTATTTATCAAACTTGGTAAAACTGACAGATCCTCATGAACTCACCTCTGTAGCCTCCGCCGCCACCTCCTGACACACATCCACCTCCTCCGCCCCCAAAGCCACCGCGGGTCTGCCAGAACTTCTGACAGGCCTGCCCTCCCTGGCCCCCCAACACCAGGGGTCGGCCACCCTTGCTGATCGGAGTACTGTCATTCCAACCTCCGCCTCCACCTGTCACCAAACAAAGACGCACATTTCATGTCATCTGAGGTAAAGTGCTTCGGAAGTTGGAAATTTCTCACATAGACAGTCTTCCATCAATACGTGTGTGCAGTGACTATGTAGTCATTGTCTCTTTTTTTTTAACCTAGTTTTAGTTGGAAAGGAGGCAGGAAAAGCCACCATCAAACAAGGTTGCATTTAATGTCAGTCAGATGGTGCTCTCTGTGGGTCAAGAGCAAGTTGACCTGTCAGAATGTCACCAAATAGGGAAGACTTGGAGAAATTACAGACCTGCAGCTCAGATCGGGAGGACTTACAAATAAAAATCAAGGCTTGGCTTTTAAAACTGAGAAATACTGCCAAACAAGCAGCTATTCCTAAAACATAATTAATGCTTTTTAGATTTTCAAGTTCTCCTGGAGATGTTCTCTTGGGATGAAAACGCTGTTGCATTAAGAAAACACCAGAACAAAACAAGCAGACGGGGTAAACAAAGCCTGGGTTGATGTACTTACAACAAAGTAAACATCACAATTCTGTTTTTAAATGCTCAAGTATTGTTCTGCAGGCTTCAAACAATCAATGTATTCATGCAGTTTGCATCCTATCAGGAATCAGCACCATATTCTTCAATAACACGTTTAGACTGTAGATTGCATAACCATCAGACATGTATGCATGTCATAAAACAATTTCATATTATAGAATATGAATTAATATTAAAATAGATGAGTTTGATAATAATAATTTGAGATTCACACTCAGACGACAATTTTGCAAAGAAACAGGGTTTGTTTTCAAGCTGGAACTGTTTTTCCACTTCTGCCAAAAATGGTTTTATTGACTTCTGCGTGGAGAGCAGACTACACTTTCCTTTCCTGCCGCTTTTTAGGCAGGGTGTGATTTTTCAGTTCACTGATCTCTGCCGTCATCTGCAGGCTGTAACAGCAAGAGGAAGGTTTACCCCATGTTCTGTTATGCATCACCAGGTGTTTAGCCATGTGTCGGTTGGTTAGAAGAAGGTAGAGAAGTGCAGAATCCATATCATGTCCTGCTAATAAATTAACTCAGCAACATAATATTGGGGTTAAATTATTGTAAATAAAGGATTTAAAAAAAAATGATTGACAGTATATAGGACAAAGGGAAATACAGGCATACAAATCTGATCATTATTATATGTTTTAAACCACTGGTTTAAAATGAAGATGTAACGTGAGAGTTGAAGAGGGATTTGACTTCAATAAAAAAAAAAATTTAATCAAAAGTATTTTCCAACTCAGGTCCCTGATTGACTCTTTTCAATTGCGAAACAGAGCACAATTATAGCACTGCATAGTGTTTGAGCACAAGCTCATACACAGAGGAGAAATATTTATGAAACATCAATTAAGACTTTACAAAACTCCGTCAGGGTGTAAGCAAGCTGCTTTTCCCTGAAATGAGTTATTTTGCTGACACTAATGACAGAATGAATGCATACACAACTCTTTCAGCTGTATTCACACACAAACAGGACTAAAGCACATCAAAGCAGTGTGTGTGCATCTGCCTGTGCTTATGTTGTGTACCTGAAGCGTGAGATTTCCCATTGCGTCCCGGTATGCTGGGGTCATAGTCCATCTGCTCCAGCTGGGTTTCTGATTGGCTGTTGTAGCCGCGGCCGCCTCCGCCAGCAGCGATGATGAGAGGGATGTAAACTGCTCTGTCCACCTATGCCAATATTTTTAACACTGTTAGAGTAAATTAGAATGAAGGGAACATTTAATCAGTTTGATAAAAAAAAAGAAGGGGGGAAGTGAAAGAAAGCAGGATGTGAGCTTCCTGGAAAGGCTGAGACTAAAACTCTGGATCCCTTAGACAGAAAGTTTCCTGCCTGCTGCTGTCTGCAGAAAGGGTTAAGCGTAGAGGACAAATTTTGCAATGAAAATTGGAGGTGATTATCATAGTAATTACAATTATGATTATAATGTTAAACTGAGGATTTATAAAGGTTTCCAATTTTTTATAATAATTCCATTAATTCTTTCAAATGTACTCTCTTCAATCTCAAGTAAATTTTCTTTTGGTTACGAAACACAAAGAGCACGTTTTTTATCTAACAGTTATAAATCTGTTTTGGATCCAAAACAAGACTTAAAACTAAATGTATTCACATCATTATGGTGTCTGTAAAAGTCCAATGTTTTCACTTAAATTGCAAGGTTTACTTCTGAGAGTGCATCTCCTGGTTAGACTTCTATACATTTGAAGAAATATACATGATATATACAAGTAATATACATGAAGAAATATAGTTTCTAAAATCACATTTAGGAATAAAATAAATAAAAAAGCATTGATTAAACTAAATTCGAACCGTCTGGACAGAGCATTAACATCCATGGGGGAAAAAAATCAATATACTGTGACATTGTACCTTCTGTAGATGAACAAAGTGTTTTCTTAAATCTACCTTTCTCATAGCTCATCCAAAGTAGGCAGTTATCCTAGAACTACTGAAATTATTTCGGATTACACATAAATAGATTAATTAATTCTGTGGGGAAAAATTTATTACTTCAGGGTTAGGGTTACGATTCATTCAGTGATAATAAACTATGGGACAGATAACCGCTAATAATGACCATTTAATGAGATGTTGAAATCTGAAGCGTTTGCAAACAGCCAGTTAATATTTACTGTGTATGGATGATGGAAACAAAATGAGAAGGAACCCATAAGATGATGCACAGGTCCTACCTGTCTAAGCAATGCTTTTATCCTTCAGCTTCTCCTGTTGCCAGGTGATTTCACCTAAATAGATAAGTTGATCCACTACCATTCAAGCAATAAACTAGTTTTCCCCCTAATATTATTGTGGTTACATCAGACTATGTCAGGCCGTTAATATTTATTGGTTTTTCTGAATATGTATTTCTGAAATCTGAAAAAAATATTTTCTTCTTTAAAATGAACATTTCACACAAAATGACACTCTTCATATCTAAAATAAACATTCTGGAATTTCAGATCTCCATATTCCTGGTATAGTTTGTGCTACTTTAAGTCGACCTACTCAGAGATGATCAAACTAACTTACAGCAGCCTTTGCACAACCAAAAACTCAGATTTTCCAACATCAGGCTAGATCAATTTAGAGTTGAGGATTTGAGTCTGAGTCTACTTAGCTTTAGTCACTCAGCAACATTTTATTGCAGTTTACATTCAATACAATTTCATTGTCATACTATCAAACATTTGGATGTTTTAGGTCCCAGTTCAATAAAATTAATATTAAAGAAAAAAACAAACAAAAAAAAAACAAATAAAGGAACAAATATGTGTGGCTCAAGTTCATTTTTCAAGCAGCTGCAGGGTTGGAACTGTTTCTTAGCCTGTTGGTCTTGCTCTGGATACTCCTCAGCACTGTGCCTGAGGGAGAGTCTAGCACAGTCTCTGTGCAGGAAGGATTCCTTCAAAATGCACCCTTCCCCTTGGATCTTGATGCATGAACGCCTCGGGTGGAAGGAAGGCTTCTCCCTACAGTCCTCTGTGGGGCCTTCACCACCGTCTGCAGAACCACCCTTCAGCAGCAGCGCAGCTGCAATGCCAGTTGATGTAGATGCAGTTGCAGAGAACATTGTCCACCACAGCGATAACATTTCTTTAGAAATGAGCTCCTGAATTCAGCTCTCTGCAGCTTCCTGAGCAAGTAGAGACGCTGATGGGCTTCCCTGATCAGACAGGAAGTGTTGACACATAAGGTCACTGGATAAATACGCAACCAGGTACCTGTAGCTGGAGACCACCTCCACAGCCAATCCTTGAAGGCACAGGGATGAATCTCTGTCCTTTCTAATATCCAACACCATCTCCTTAGTCTTTTTTCACATTGAAAAAAATTTTATTGTCTCTGCAGCACTGCACCAGATGTTAGACCTCCACTCTGTATTTGGACTGCTTTGTCGTCTGCAAACTTTACTATGTGACAGCTGGTGTGTCTAGCTGTGCATTCGTATGTTAGCAAAATTAACAGGAGGGGGCTCAGCATGCAGCCCTAGGGCAAGCTAGGTCTGACTGTTTAGGAGGAGATGGTGTGAATCCTGACAGTTTGAGATCTATAGTCAGTAAGTCAATGACTTAGTTCCCAAGTGCAGGACTCATTCGAAGAGAGGGGAGCTCTGCACTAAGGTCAGCACTAAGGTCTAATGGTAGTGTTGAAGTTCATGGAGAAATCCAAGAGCAGTGGGATGTAGGAGTTTCTGCTCTCCAAGTGGGTGAGGGCTGTGTGGACCACCGAGGACAAAGCATCAGCAATGGATCTGTTCCTTGCGTAGGGGTAGTGATGTGGGTCCACAGTGACACTGGTGGAGTCCTTAATGTGGGTCATAATATCCTCTAAAAGCATTTCATGACTAGCATGAATGACTACTTTTTGGTCAGTAGTCATTCAGGCCTACAGCTGAGGATTACTTGGTAACAGAGACAAAAGTTGTAAACTGTATGCAGGTTAGGACAGATGCAAGTGACAGTAAGGTTTTAAATATATCCACCAACACTTCAGACAACTATTGGGGACTGTCCCTTAGAACCCACCCAATAGGGGCCAATAGTGTTATGAAGATTGATTCTCTGGAGGATCTACCTCACTTCTGCTGTGGTCCTACAGAGGGGGATGTTACCAGGTGGTAAAATGGATCTTGTGCTAATGGGGGTCTTGGGGTATAGAACCTGTTCAGTGCACCTGGTAAGGAAGGAATTTAGATTGTAGCCCATTTTGCATTTGATGCCCTTCCACATGCGTTGTGGATCATTGGAGGGGGGAAGTGACCATACATTTTCAGGGCATATGTGGCTCATCGTTAAATTTTTTTATTTTCAAATATAGTATAACATCAGACTTTTAAAGCCAAAATGCTCACAGTGTTCTTACGACCTTCATTTCTTCTTTGGTGTATTTGAAATAAATCAAACATGTTTTCTCGTCTAAAGATATTTCAGCATAAAAATTGTGGTTTGCCTTTAATTAGTTTGATACATTTTTAATGTTTTTTTCTTCTTGTGGCTTTAAAAAAATCCCTTTGCCTTAAACATTTTGTATTTGTTCCATATTTGAACAGAAAAAATATTCCATTGCTGACATTTTTCCTGTTTGACCCTGACCTTAAACCTATATGCATAATGTAATAGCTGTTGGTAAATAATTAAAACCACCCATCCTTTGCAGACCTTGATCCGTGCTTACCTTGAACACATATGTTGCTCCACCGCCTCCTCCTCCACCTCCTTTCACTTGGGTTCTGTTCACCATAGGGCCACTCTGCTCCAAGCAGATCTTATTCAGCATGATGTTGGACTGCAACAGTGGGAAATAGGATGTCAGTTCGCTAAGACGTTTCATATCATGGATATCAGATATGTAAAGACGAGGCATCAGCCGAACCCCAGCTGATTTGAGTTCAGGAGTTTAGCTTTGCAGAAGTGATCACACATATCCTCATGACTGAAGCAGGCAGGTTGTGTTTTAGAATATACTTTGATCAGATTTTTCTTTATATACATGTTGCATAATAAAAAAATATTTGCAACCCTGAGACATTTTACTGTGGGATGGAACCAAGAGCCCTTTGTATCCCCATATGGAGAGAAAAGTGCTGCTGTTCTCCTCTCCTATAAAAATGAAGCTGGACAGTTTGCTGGCAAATGATGTCAGAAGCAGCGCCTCTACTCAAGCTCAGATTTCAGGGACTGATGTGTCGTCTTTCTGTGTGCTATCATGCTGAACAGCCTGCAGCCAGGCCTCCTTTAAGTGTAAAGGGGCACAACACTTTCTTTCTTTCGCTCTGTCTGAGCCTCAACTCCCAGATCTGTCTGAGCTGAAACTCTAAGAGGCCTTGAAGGGAAGACAGGGAGGAAGTCTGACTGTGATTGACAGGTGGGGGGGGCTCAAATGATCCAAAAGAGCCCCTTCTTTTTTTTATGTTCAACTTTCTCACTCTGTAAAGATAGACTTGTGTGAGAGGAGCTGCACGTGTGAATGTGTGTGTGTGTGTGTGTGTGTGTGTGTGTGTATTTCTCAAGACAAAGTAGCCCTCATCTCCAAAGGGAAATCTTGGAGTGAGGTGTTGGTCTTGTTGTCAGAGCTTTTCACTTTCAGTTAAACTTTGTAACACCCTCTCTCCTGTGAGCATAGAGAACTTCAAGACATGTCGGCCAAAAAAGCTAATAATCGCAGGACAGATGAGAGGACCCCTTGTTTTTGTTCTTTAGCAAAACCAAAACCACAACACAAACTAGCCAAGTGGGAATAAAAAGACAAAACATGGATTTAGCTGAGCAGTAACCACCCATAGAACTGTTGGAAGGGGGCACACACAATTACAGGCTCTGGAGAAAAGCCCGGGCTGCAAAAATGTCACATCTTGCTCCTAAACAAGCTAACTAACTTGTTTATCTGTTCCAGGAAAGCTATAAAACAAGGAAATTAGCAACTGGCCCTTAAAAACATTCTGAGTAGTTATTAGAATCTCTTTGTTTTTCTTTTTTTCTGTAGTTTCTCTGAAGATTTTCTCAATGATCTTTCTGGAAAAAAATTAAAAAGAAATTCTTTCCAAAGTATATACTGAAGTACTCTCTGAGACATGAAACCTGGTATATAGAAATCAAAGTTTTAACAAAAAACAACTTAGGGTTTTAAAGAATGCCTATTTAAAGTATCCAAGTCCAACTTTTCTCAGAACAATGAGACATCATTGGCAGCTCCCATGACCCATTACAATAAATTTACAAATGTAATCAAACTAAACAAGATAATATCTCTTAGTCTGGGAGAATCTTTACACAGAAATCCATCCATAAAAGTGTTGAAAGTCTTTGCAACATTTACCCAAAGGTAATTGTCTTTGGCTACCACAATACAATTATTAATTTGTCACATATGAGAAAAATTTCCATGGTAGACATATAAATAACAGTAAACTTATCCAAGAAGATTTTTTATTTATTTTTTAATCAAGGAGAGAATGAAGAGTAGCTCTTCTACCAATGCTTGCATGTTTTGATCGAGAAAAATTAAGACTTGTTCTGTTTTAAATACTGACCAGATACGCCAGAACCAATTTAATGTGCACTAAAGTCTTACATTTGTTTTACAGTATATATTTTTTTATAGATTTGCTGCAGATATTTCATAAAATTGATGATGAATGCATGGACTCACATTGGGGCAGGCATCCTCTCCTTGTTGTCCCACCAGGATATAAAGTAGCTCCCCTCTCCTGAGCTGAAAGTCTCCCGTTATATATACACCATGTGATCTGCTCATGGCCATCACGCTTCGCCCACCAGCTGCACCGTAGGCGGTGATCCTGAGGGGCAACAAACATTTAGATGAATAAAAAGCAAGACACATATAAAGATATGAAGAAGGGAAACCAAAACATTGGGTGAGAGTGTTTTTGGAGAATTTCTCTTATGGGAGCTTTAGATTCACTACTGTTTTCAGCTTATTTTAAAGGGCCACATCAAATTAAATACAGGCAATGTGTGAACAAATCTTAACAACATATGCTGTCTACAATGGTGCTAGTTTTCTCATATATGTAGCCCCAGGCTTTTCAGTTGCTTGTGTGCAGCTGGTTTATTGTGATTGGAACTTCTAGAGACGTCTACCAAAAGTTAAATCAAGGCTTAAACGGCTCATATCTTGAGGTTTGCCACAGGAATGATATTGATTTTTTTAAAGGCTGCAACAATAATCCTGGAGCACCCCACACCTTAAAGTTAACACACTAGCTCTAAATCTGGATAAATTTTCAAATGTTGATGCTCCACCATGGCAAGAAAGGTGGACAGCATTGGATTCAGGTGCAGAGTGATTCATGCCACATGTCCTCCCTCCTGATGAGAATCTGTAATCTTTCTGTGCTTGCTGGTAGAGGATTGATGCATGAAGCAGTAGAGTTAGGCGTAAGGATAGAGTCAAATTTTCTGCAAAAATATCAGATGTACAAAGGGTGGAGTGTGTAATGTGTACCACTACCATCCATCAGGGTGAACTCAAACACGGTAGGGCTGAGCTGGGGGGGTGGGCAAGCAAATTCACTCCAGCCCTCTGCCTCTCCCTGTAGGCTGCTCCATAGTAGACAAGAGTCCAGTCTTTCTGAATGTGCTGGATTTCAGAGGTCAGGGTATGTATAGAGGTCAGCCTGAGTATTTCCAATCAGTACTCACAGACAAACCAAAACCCCTAAGGCTGGCTCCATAGTGAAGTCCCAACTCTACTGTACCAGGTGATCTACATTTTTTTGGATTTCTGCACTTCTATTTGTAGTCTTCACCCAGAGCCTGTTTGCCAAGGGAGGCCTTACCAGGAGGCCCTGATAACATAGTCTATTGGATCATCCACTTAAAACCCCTTCACCACATTAAGGTGGGGGTTGAAGGAAATGTATATCTACCTTTATCTGGTAAAATTCCCTTTAAACATAACATAATTACTATAGTTTTTAAAGATTTGAAAACAGATGGATGCAGTGGAGGCGTTCTTGTGACCTTTTAAGCTACAGATAAGGGTAATTTACAATTAATGTAATCTAATGCAACACAATTTAGAAGAACTCGGTTATCAGGAACAGTTGGGTTATGTGTTATTCTTAGGTACAAAGTCCTGAGGAAGCCATGCGAATCGGCTCAAACACCTGTATGCAAGCAAGGGAATCAGCACCCATTATGTAAGTTCGGAAAGAAACAGGTTTTGTGTGCCAGAAACCGACAGTAGCTGATAACACAGTTTTCCTAAATTACCAAAAACCAGAAAAGTTTTTATTTTTTTTAATTTAATGGTTGATGGTAACAGATGTTTTGTCTTCTAATATACAGTACATGTAAATATCTGGTTTTATCTACATACATGGTTTTCACAATGCTTTGATTTTTAATTGGGATAAGAAAAATAGCCTGAAAAAACATCTGAATTTCTGGATATTATTTACCATACCACTGTTAAAAAAGTTTTGTCTGTTAACCCAGTCTGTTTTCTTTAGATTTGATCCACTAACCAGTGTTTTTGCCTTAAACTTACAGTGAACTGTTACAATTCATGGTTAAAAATAGGAGAGAATAAATCATGAACACTGTGAAATTGGGTCAGGAACAATCTAAAATTTTGGCATGAAGGATCTGCTGAAGCCTTGAATATAAATTAGCCCAGTGAAAACTAAATATATGCTACATTGGCAGCAGGCCTACCTGTAGGTGCCAGTTTCAGGGACCCGCCACATTTGAATGCCTTTGAAAGGCCCGTGGGTGCCGACCGTCACGTTGATGTTGCTGCTTCTGTAGGAGTTGAGGCACTGAGTGGGAGTCGGGCCCTCAGGACCCACAGCCCCACAGGTGTGAAAAATCCATTTCTTGGGTTCAGCTGAAGGAAAAGGAAAAAGAAAATGGTTTAGCTCTTTGTGAAACACACACAGCTGTAAAAAGACAAATAGTTTGACTCGGTCACACATGCAGACTCCTAGATGATGAGTTGGCTGACATTCAGAGCACAACACGACTCCCAGTTCTTCCATTCTTCTGTCATTCAACACTTCAACATCTCCCACTGCTCCATAGCAGATATAAAGCACATTATTACACAAGGTGAATGTAAGATCATAGACATAATAGCAGCAGAGAGTTCCTGAAAGGATCACAGGTGATAAACAGTTTTCTTCATTTTGCCTGTAATCCCATGAGTCAAAGCTAATTTAGGCTTTTTTCCTTTGTAATTAGTTCAACATCACTCTAGTCAGATGGACACGTAGGATCTAACAGCTGCAGTGCTATACCCTGATTTAAGATGCAGCCCTGAGGCAGATTTCTGTCTCAGAGTAATCCTTCTTCCAATAAAGTGTTTCATGACTTGTGACAAAAAGGAGGGTCATGGGGATGACAAAAAACAAAAATTGGTCATCTTTCCTTGTTTCTAAAACAGAATCTAAGAAAAAATGTATGTGAAAACCTAAATCAGACTTTACAAGATTCTGGAGCACTGCACTGAGATGACAACCAAAGCCAGATGCTCCTAATCAAAATTATTGAATAATGAATCATCTTCAGTATTACCATTTAATTAAAAGTAGCAGTATGATCAAAACAAGGCTATCAACTCTCACCCATTGGGCGTGAGACTCACGCATATCAGTGTCCTCACACGCTCTCACTCCATATACGTAATTTTTCATGCAAAAAAATGACATACATTAAAACTCAACTCCATTTCACTTATTTATATATAAATATACCACACTGATAAAAATGCAGTCCGTGTTTTCAACACAACCTTAGTTCTAACACACAAGTTTTTTATTTTCAACATCATCATATGAAGTAGATTTGCCACATTTACATTAACTCATTGCTATTCATCTTAAACAAAGCCACTGGAAACAAAAAATGTAGTTCAATCCAACCACAGGGGACTGAGAGATCAGGATTTTACCACAGTATTCCCCGGTCCTCATGGGAAATGTTGTCTTCCTTAAGGCAAAAATGGGGCTAAAATTAATCAAAACTGTAAGTTCTGTCGAACAACTTTAACTGTTTACCATGATTTGAGCTTGATTCGCCCTTTTGTTTGTTTGCCCAAAACACAGCCACGTCGGTGTGTTCACAGAACTAAACAGTAAGAATGTTCTTTTGATTAAATAACATATTTTCCGGGTTGGGCATTGAATTTAAAGTTATGCCACAACACAGCATAATTAATATTTTTCTGTTTTTGCTTTTGTTAAGACAACATGGTTCTTTAGACAAATGAGAGCAAAATAGAGATATATGAACAAAATGCACAGCATCATGTCTAAACAAATCCTACCAACTGTCAAGCATGGTAGTGATAGAATGATTATTTGGTATTTCAACTTTCTATTGATAAAAAAAACTCTTAAGCTTCACAGTAAAGGGATTCTGCCCCTTTAGAATGTATATGCCAGGGTCTTGTGCAGTCTCGAAAAATAAATCCATCCATCCATCCATCCATCCATCCATCCATCCATCCATCCATCCATCCATCCATCCATCCATCCATCCANATCCATCCATCCATCCATCCATCCATCCATCCATCCATCCATCCATCCATCCATCCATCCATCCATCCATCCATCCATCCATCCATCCATCCTCTCCTGCATATTCCCTCAGGGTTGCGATGGGGCTGGTGCCTATCTACAGCAGTCATGGGCGAGAGGCAGGTACACCCTGGAAAGGTTGCCAGTCTGAAAAAATTTGTTTTTTTAATAAAAATATTGGATAGACTATGGAAGAATTTTTTGTGATGTAATTTTATTATATGTCCCCTTGTCTTGATTTTCAGCTACAAATCCAACAATCCATCCAACCCGTTTTCTAGCAACAGGACCTGGAGCATTAAACCGATTTCAATTATTATGTCACATGTAAACCAAAGTAAGCCAAATGTGAACCAATCTGTTGGTCAAATGAAGATTCACCTAAACCAGGTCACTGACAGGACAGAATCTTCAAGCAAATCTACAACTAAATAGTTGAAATAGGAAAGAATCAAGGTATTACAAAGGGTATTACAGGGTATAACAATTATTTCAAAGAGCTGTGCAGAAACAAATGTCTGTACTATGCCTTAGTATCAGATTATGTAGGAAAGACCCATAATTACAATGCAGTGATTTTTTATTTTATTTCAAGTAAGGTTATATATGGGTAAATAGCAAATATAATAACAGGATCTCGTAATGTTTAAATGGTTATTTATTTAAATTAAGTTTGGCTCAAATGACACAAATTGGTTTTGGCTCTAAACAAAGACAACTCTTGTGTTTGAAAGGATTCCCTCACGTCCAGATGGTTTCCCACTTCAACCCATATTATCGATCTTGTTGGTCCATGAGAGTAAATGAATCCCCATCCAAAACCCACCACACAGCTGGCGTAATGACTAATTCGGTGATGAGCACTTGGGCAGAACAAACAAAAACAAGATGAGCTCTCTGAGATGAGAGTCCTCTCTTATAGCCACTGTTCACACTTGTCTGAGCCACTCACTTCGCTTAAGTAGGAATCCACATGCAAAAGACACCCTTATAAATTCTAACTCTGCCCCAGTATCACATACACAAAGTCTTTTTCCCCAGAACTTTTCCACAAGTAGTGAGCAATTACGATGACAAGCATTGGCCACCATCAGATGGAGGGCCCGCAGTGTGAAGAGGGAAATGGTTTCAGACATGTTGCAACAGAGAGGAAAAAAGAGAAACACAAACAAAACTGGAAGGAGGTACCTCCAGCAATGTCCAAGTAGTCTCTATCCAATCTGAACAATATCAAAACAAGTTAATAGGAAATATGTCTTGACTCACGTCACACTTCTTTAATATGTTTTCAAATATAATTTTTACAAATATAGAAAATAACAGTTTTTTATGGCTAGCAAAGACTCTTTTGAGGGCAGAAAGAATTAGTGATACAAATGTCCGTCTGGCATGTAGGAATCATTGAGAAAACACTAATCAGGAACATCTGAGTAATTCTGCGTATAACAGACGGACAGTCAAAGAAACAGATGGATTGAGCTTTTGTCAGACTACCCTACAAGGCATGTTGTGTCAAAAGCAGAAATCTTCAGATTTTGATATTCTTTTCTCTTGCCATGAAGGCATTTGGCCTGGGTGAATCCATGCCCATAAATCAGGAAACAACTGAGTCAATCAGCTTTGAGGCTGCATTAAAACTGACAGCAGCTCTTTGATCAGACCAACCATTCGATGCACCGGCGGAACAAACACAAGAGAACAAAACAAAAAAAAAAAATCATCTTTTACTTTAGGGCAACATATTGTGATCATCCACAGTGATTACATTTTATGGTAAGTAAGTGAACTGTTCGTGGTAGACTGCTGTATAAAGAGCTTGTCTTGAAACTAGTGTTTCATAAAAAAGGCCTTGGAGTCTCAGATTTGGTCATGTAATTTTTTGTTTCTAATGTAAGGAGACATTGTCTTTTTTTTAGTAGGGATGTTGCTCTGGCAGTTTTAATCCAGTTTAATTCCTTTTTACTGTTCATTTGCCAGCAGCTGGCATGGAACTGGCAAAAACACCAATTGAGTACAGATATTTCCGTAGTATTCCCATCTGATATTTGCTTGTGCAAAATTATGTTATATCATGATATTTTGTTGCCAAAGCGTGCCAGGGTTTTCAAGGCACAACCTCCACTTAATGCCTGAAGGTCTACTTTGTTACTTTTGACCGAAACCGTGCAGCAGATCCCTTGAACCCTATATAATGCAAGGTATGGACCAGACATGTTCACAAGTCATTTTTTGCAAGTCCAAGTCAAGTCTTAAATCTTGAGAGCTGAAGTCTAAGTCAAGTCTCAAGTCTTGAGAAGGCCTGTCGCAATAATCAATTTATCGCACAAAAAATTTTAATCACTTGATTAATAAAAAAAGTGCAATAATTTTCGTGCTTGCTTGTTTCTCCTTGTGTTTTCATTTCCGTCACTGAGACGGTATAGCTTAAAGGTCACTATTATATCTATGGAATGATCATTATCTTGAACTGGTAAATGAAAAATACAATTAAAAAAAACACACATGCAAAATTTTTTTCCTTTATTTTCTTTTCTTTCAAAAACAACTATTTTCTTACAGTATTTACCTGACATTTGTGGTTACAACTTTTTCTAGTTTTAGCAGTAAATGTCTGCTCTTTTATTTATTTTTTTTTATTTTTTTATTTATTTATTTTTTTTAATTT
>NW_015150474.1:1535768-1541455 GCF_000732505.1 Cyprinodon variegatus
TTTAGCTTTATTAATTCTGAAAGTTTCTGAGAGATGTTTATTCCTAAATATCTAATGGTACCGGCCTGTATTGTGATACCAGGAATGTTTTGTAAAGTACACTTAACAGATAGAGCTGTGGTCTTGGACCAGTTAATTAAGTACTCAGATACCATTGAAAATTTTTTAATCAATGTAATTGTCTGGGAGAGAGACGTTAATGAGTTCTGGAGGAAAAGTAATACGTCGTCTGCATAAAGACTCACTTTGTGCTCAATATTTCTGCCAGAGGTCCCTTTAATATCTGTATCCTGTCTTATCGCGGCTGCTAGTGGTTCAATGAAAATGGCAAAAAGTGATGGGGAAAGCGGGCAGCCCTGCCTAGTGCCTCGCTGTAAACAGAAACTTGGGGAGGTTTGATCATTAGTCCTAACCCTTGCATTTGGGCTATTATAGAGAATTTTTATCCAGTCTATGAAATAAGGCCCAATACCAAATTTATTTAATGTTGCAAATAGAAATTTCCAATTAACGCGATCAAAAGCTTTTTCTGCATCTAACGAAATGATAGTCTTTTATTTTTGTACCTGCTCTTTTATTTTTAAGTGAAAATGAGGACTGTGGAAAAAAACACAATCACAATCCTGCCTTTTATTAATACATTTGAGGTGACCAACTTCAAGAGATAAAGAAAAACCATAAACAAATAGCAGGACAATAACAATGCTTTTATAAAAGAAACAATGTGGCAATAACTTTTTGTCTCTAAATGCCCTGGAACAGACAGAACCGACTTGGCAGGCAGTATTTTCAATTCAATTCAGTTTATTTATTTAGCGCCAATTCACAACATATTTCTCCTCTACCACTGCCATGAAGTTTTTAAAGCTGGGCTTGTCGATCAAAGACAAGGGGAGGTTGCATGAAATAATAAGGTCCTGAATTATTGCCTTATGTCTGTGATGTCCCTGGCTGTACACCTGCACTGCACTGTGTCTGATAAAATTAGATGTGGTGGACCCAGCATCGTGTATTTTTTTCTAAAGAAGCTGCAGTTTTCTGCTCTTTTATTCCCGCCTTATGTAAAGTTTTTGTAGCCAAAGGTTGAATGGTGGGACCGAAACAGGGGGGCTAATCATCGCCTCCATACCTGTATGGGTTGCATGCATGCATGCGCATGGGCGTGCGGGCATATATGTCATGTAGCGTTGCGTCAGTGACGTCAGTGCTACAGGACAGTTTGACAGCCCCTCTGCCGTTTTTTTAAATTTATTTTTTTACCTCTGCTGTGTGCGGGTAAGGCGAGCAGCGATCAGTCAAGTTAGTAAAACAAAAAACACTTAGAAATAAATATTGTTAAAAAGTCGGAAATCACGAGTCTCAGTCGAGTCTGAAGTCCTGCAAATGCAAGTCTAAGTCGAGTCTGAAGTCATTAAATATGCGACTTAAGTGCGACTCGAGTACGAGTCAAAAACGCGAGTCCCCATCTCTGGTATGGACTCCATAGATTAAACTTTTTTGTTCAACAAACCCCACAGAAGCTCTTCAAGATTGAGATGAGCATCTGAAGGCCATTTTAATGACGGCTGCACTGGACCTTAAACCATTGCTGAGCACTTCAGACCTT
Source organism: Cyprinodon variegatus (assembly GCF_000732505.1). Classification (NCBI taxonomy): domain Eukaryota; kingdom Metazoa; phylum Chordata; class Actinopteri; order Cyprinodontiformes; family Cyprinodontidae; genus Cyprinodon; species Cyprinodon variegatus. Next base: position 1,537,375 of record NW_015150474.1, read on the forward strand.
TTGCTTTGGTATTTACCTTATCATATCAAGTTACAGTAACACAATGTTTTCATGTTAGCAGGGTAAGACATAAAGCAATCTTATTAAAGGCACTAAATATTTTTAAGTAGCCAAAAACGGTTGAATTATATTTTTCCAGCATATTGTGCTAAATAGTTCAAATCCAATAAGTAATACTTTTTTTCTCTTTAAGTGTGTACTTGGTCTTCAGAAATGTATGGAGAGGTGTTTTATGTTAAATGAAGATCAACATGGTTGCAATAAACCAGGGTTTCACAGCAGAACACTGTCAAATTCTTGTTCCTGGCATTTTTTTTCATGGGCTTGGCATGGTAATTTCTCCCTTGTTCCATTTTTAAATTTTTGTTTTCATCCTTTCCCCTTGCTTTCTTAGTTCTCTTCTCATCATATGTGTCTCTTTGTAATTATGCAACAAGTATAATGTCAAGACCTGATATGGCCCACCATGTCAATGATATAATAAAGACAACCGTTTCCATGACACTGCAAGGAAACCAGTCTCATTAAAGTGTTTGCCTGTTCTTTGAAGAAACAGTTCAAAGCCCCCCAAAAAAGAACCCACTTGCACTCTAAAGAAATAGAAAAAATAGAACACACACTAATAATCACAGTAGCAACGCTGCTTTCGCTCTCCTCAAAGTGCACGCTGGAGCTCAAGTGATTCATGCATCAACCATGAATTTACAGTTATAGTTTGTAATCCTGTTCAGAAACACTTTTTGTTATATTGTGCAAAATGGTCCTTCCATCCTGAGAGTAGTAAATACCTTATGTACTCAGAAAAAGAAACGAAAAAAAAAAAAGATCTGTGAGAGCTGCAAGCCTCTAAAAACTCTCACCAATCCCTGCCATTTGGCCCGAATGGAAAGAAAACCAAAACAATCAGATGCATCCATATTTATCCCTACTTATCCATGTGTACACTCATCAGGTTTGACTGTTTCCGAAATTATTCACAATACAACTTCGCAAAAACATAAAATGCTAAAACTTGTATTGTTAGAATTGCTAAATCTAGCATGCTACCTTGAAAGCCAAAATAAAGATATAGTTTATTTAAAGTGAATGAGACATGAGGTAGTTAGGTTGAAGTCCAAAATGTATTGAAAGGAATGACTGAGTGAGCTCCCCTTCTACTGTGAGATGCGCACTCATGGAGAGCGTAGCATTGATTTGAGGAGGGTGCCACTATCATATGTTGCAAGCTCTCAAACATTACCAACAATAGCTTCAACATGAACCAAAAAAAACCAAAAAAACATGATTAATCATACCCTGCGATGGACTGGTGACCTGTCAAGGGTGTACCCCGCCTCTCGCCTGTAGACAGCTGAAGATAGGAACGCGACCCCCGGTTGGGATAAGCATGACGGAAAATGGATGGATTCATAATATCAAGCCAGCATCTTCAATTGTTACATGGTCTAATTCTGAAGTTAAATAGCCCATAGATGGTAAAGGATCTGAGCTACAGTAGCTTATTTGTTGGTTTACCTAAGAAGGGAGGGTGTTGCCTCCCTGTATGCATCAGTTAGGCCTTGGCCTTTTCCCTCAAGACCCTGTTGTTGTATCATCACTGTTTCTCTGACCACTTTACTAGTACTGACGATTGCAGCAAAGTGCAGTGTTTGAGGAAACTCTGACCCAGCCCTCCTAAGCCCTTGTCAAACTGTCAAATCCTCATTCCTTGCACTGTTCTCATTCTCTAACGCCTAAACCTTAAAAACGATATGGTGCTTATTGTATCCCATCCACTAATAGGAGAGAATCACTGCTGTTCGCTTTATCTGTCACAATGCCATTCGTAAAAGTTGTCGGTATATTACTGGGATGGAGCACCAGTAATATACTGGGAGTGATACAAATAGATGACAGCTGTGCCGGTAACAGGAGAGGGAGGCAACAGAGGGTAACTAATGGAGGAGGCTAAATGAGCACTACAAAGAGAACCACTGTGATCTTGTGAAATGCTGAACAGATCATAAACCAGCCCAACAGTTTATAAGAAATATGAAACCACAACATAAAACCTATATCGCATGCCTCAGATTATGATAAATGAAGAATAATAATTTGGGTCGACAACAGTGTTCTGTACCTCATCCACTGGAAATTGGAGTAATGGCTCTAACACTGGGTTTAAAAAATATATACTTTAAACAAAGAAAAAAACTACTAATAGATTACAGAAATAATGAAGCACACAAGTATTTTGTTTTATAGGAAAACCTAAAACAGTTCAGTCTCTAAAATCTGCAGAAAGCTTGTAGGATGGCTTCTGGGTTTAGATCTCATCAGAATTGTTCAAATGCATGCTTCAAGTTAATGCCTTCTCTCGACTACAATCGTTGGGCAGCTGCTGTTGTGTGAATCAGACTGGCTCATCTTTAAAAGGAAAAGGGTTTGTTGCTTAAGGAATCTAATTCTTTCACATCCAACTGGATAAAAAGTGAACACATTGGTATGTTGGGGCATCATGACAGTCTGCTATAAGGATTTATTGTTTCAAAGTCTAGAGACTCTTTGACAACCAGGGACAAGAAAACAGATCCAGAAGACAAAGAGAATGGAAAGCAGCCTTTTTTTTTCAAGACAAAAGGCAAAACACGTATATAGACAGAACTACATATTGTATTCTTGGGCCACAGCTGGTGCTGTGAAGGTCCCAGGTTTGCAGTTTAGAATAGAAAATATTAAATTGAACATGCAAGAAGTGTTACCTCTGCAAGCAAATTTTAATACACAGCTGTAAAGGCTACACTACATATCAATATATCAATACATACCTCTGTTCAGTCCGTATTTACTGGTAACCATTTATTAATTTCACATTTAATAATTTATTTATGCATCATTTGCACTCTGCTTGTTAAACTACTGCTCTTTTATTTTAATCTGCCATTCTGTTTATAGAATGAACAACTGTGCTCTCTCTTCTGTAGCCTGTCTGACTTTTTTTATTACTGTATTATTATGATAATACAGTAATAAAAATGAAGAGTGTTGTAAACATTACACTATCCAAAGTCCTATTCCTTTTAAGTTTAGATATACCTGGAAAAAAATATATTCTAATATCAACTTATGCTCTAATAACACTGCAGAAGATGATTTGCAATTCATTATAATTTTCTGTTGTATAGAAAAAATAGAAAACTACTGTTTTAATTGTTTACAGCTTGAAGTAGGATAATCAGACGCTTTTTTTAACGATAGGGGGACTGTAAACTTTCACGTTTACAACCCTGAAGACAGAAGTGCAAAAGAACTGTGTGACACACTTAGAAACTTTGGTTTAACTCAACATGTTGAACAACCAACGCGCAAACAGGGACATATTTTAGACTTGATCATCACTAAAGGTCTGAAGATTTCTAAAGTCAAATATTACTGATGCTGCCCTATCTTATCGCTTTTCTGTTACCTTTGAGGGCATTATTTCCAGTGACTTATTTAGCCAAAGGGACATCATAAGAAAATGCACATTTAAGGAAAATGCCACAGAGACTTTTATTCAAGCTTACTCTGCTACTTCAACCTTGGGGTGCAACTCAGTAGATGAGCTAGTAGATAACTTTCAGTTTAAAGTCTCAGACATCATTAACTGCATTGCTCCAATTAAAATGAAAGTCTTTTCCGGAAAGAAAAAATCTCCTTGGAGAAGTGCTCCAGCAGTTAGAAGTGAAAAAATGTCGAAAAGCTGAACGCAGGTGGAGAAAGACGAAACTCCAGGTTCACTATGACATCTATAAAGAGAGACTTTACAGATATAACTTACAACTGAAAAATGCAAGAGAATCTTTCTTCTCTGAAATCATTAACAAGAACATTGATAATACTCGTGCGTTATTTGCCACAGTCGACAAGTTAACAAATCCTCCCGTGCCTGTGGCTCCTGAACTCCACTCCACCAGGGCCTGCAATAATTTGCTAATTTCTTTTCTGAGAAAAACCAAAAGATCAGAGGATCAGTTTATACATCCATATCAAGTTCAGTACCAAAGTTGTCTCCAGCTGGAATTGATCTTGACCAAATGTCCCAATTCAGCCAAATAAACTA